>NC_083366.1:4811428-5132142 GCF_030254825.1 Meriones unguiculatus
AAGATGTAGCGTCTTTTGGGTATATGACTAGGAGTGTTATACCTGGATGTTCACAGTTTTACCCATAAGGCCTCTATACATATTAATGAGATAACAAATGGTAACTGGAGATCAGTCTGAGCTCAGCTGAAACTCAGTGAGACACACTAATGTTCTTCTGAGTAGAAACTAAGGCTGTGAGCCCAATATAGCTAAATCCTGGAGAACTTTAGACGCCAAGTGAAAAACCAAGTAAAACTGATGAAAACAATGAATGACACGGAATCATTGCAAACCCTAGAAGAGGCAATGGAGTCAGGAAAATGGGAATTCATGGAATGGATGGTGCATAAAATATAAATAACCATTGTTGCAATAATTTTAAAAATGGCTGTTGGGCTAGAAAATGTTTATTATTAGCTTTAAGATTATCACAACAGTATTATTTACCCCACTATCACAATAATGAGACACAGACACCTGTTAGATTTATAATTGCCTTATTTACCTTGGGCCAGGCAAATAATTTCATTTACATTGTCTCAATATCCTCACCATCCATCTCTCAGGCCTCATCCAATGCCATCCACCTTAATCTCCCTCATCTGGTCTACTTTCCATCCATAATCCCATGGTACTTGCTTGTGTTCTTTATTTGGGCCTTTTCATGCCATTATTGGAGTCTTTGCCCTCGGCTCACATGGTTTTTTTCTCCATGCTAACCCATCATGACATCCTCCTCCTTCATCTCTTCCTGATTGTCTGTACTTCCCATGATCCATTGTGGGACTATCCAAGCCCAGGAACCTTAGCCATGCCTACTCTATTCTGCCCTGCCCAGGTATAGGCTTTTTAATTAGCCAATCAGGTATAATGACTTAGGTAGGTTTACACAGAGGCCCAGTAACTAGCATCAGACCAACCTCCAATGAACCATGGAGAAAAAAAGAACAAGGAAATGAGTTGGATGGTAACAGGAGAGACCAAGTGTTGCATGAAAAGTCTTATTAAGTAGGATGATTGTGAAAGAAGAGGGGAAAGAAAAACCCAAGGAGGTACCTCATGATGAGATTTAAAATCACACTGAGTTTTGATGCTATCTTTTAAATCACTTGTAACTTACATTCACTTATTTTAAGACTAAACCATGACACCAAAGAATAAAGAGTCAATTCCCAAAGCACCTCTTCTCCATAAGTGTTTTACCTCAACTTTTGCCTGTAGAGAATTAGCAATGCAAGAAGACCAGAGCACAACTGTATTTCTGAGTTAATTCTATGATGTCATAAAGCCTTGCTAGGTTAGCTAACCATTAAGCCTGCCCTGTGCAGTCACCTGGCCCATGAAGGAGTCGAAGACCTAGGATGAGAGGTTACAGAAGTGTGCAGTGCTCTGCACTCCAGGGTACACCTCCCACATCCTCCTTTAACACTGCATGCTCCTTTAACACCCTTACCCACTGGTAGAGAATTGCCATACTAAGAACCTTCCTAGCAAGCTTAAGATAGGCAAAGTAGAGCTTCGACATTAGAGAACAACTGAAATGTCTTACCTCACTTCAACTCATTCTGTTCTCCTGAGTTGTCTATAAGAAGCATAACCCTTCAGTAATACTGAGCTTAAATACCCTGGTGGAACACTATCCTTAGGCAGAACATAGGCAGAAAAAGGTTAGCTGGAAGAAAGACTCCACCTGTGCAGCTTTCAGGAACTCAGCACCCACAAAAAGTGAGACTTTTTGATGGTGCAGCTGTCTGGAAGTCACCAACACTCCTATAAGAAACACATTGGTTTAACAAGTTAGGCCTGGAGGTTTGGTGGCTGGTTCTTTTTGTTCTCTAATTAATATCCTACCAGAGTTTGTAAGAATTGTCCCTGCAATAATAACACTGTCTAATATTATAGTTTAGGAAGCCCATACCTGGTTGAGAAGGAGCTTGATTTAGAGTAACATAGCTTTAGTAAAGTAAGAACATGAAATCTAAAGCTGCTATATAATAAATTTGGAAATACCTGACTACACTCAAAATGTAGCCATGGGTCATGCTCACATGCCCCTCTAATTCTGTGCAGCTGCCAAACTAAGAGCTACCTTTATGTATTTAAGTAGTTTACAAAACTAAAAAGGCTATGAGGCAGAGATAGCACATGGCTCACAGTTCCCCAAACAGTTACTACCTGTATGTTGATAGGGAAAACTAAGTTATTGAACACTATACAAACATAATATGTATTCTAGCCCTCACCTAGTGAAGCCTAAAACCAAGTCCCTAATAAGCTCCACAGGAAGAGAGTTTAGAGAATGAGTCAAAGTCAAATGGGTTGGAGCTATCATGGGCTATAATAACTAATAACTAAAAAGCGTTTCTCTCAGGTGTATATAGTTGGCCAACTCAAATCCAACTCCATGGTTTGGTTTGGTTTTGTTTTATTTTTTTGTAGACTTTTTATATCATTTTGTTTTGTTTGAACTTGGGGAATCTTATTGGTCTTTTGCTTGTGTTTTTTTTTTTTTTTTAATTTTCACTTTTGTGGTTTTCTCTTGTTTTTCTTTATAAAAGAGAAAGAGATTTTTTAAAAAAGTATAAAGTGTATAAAGTTGAGTGGGAAGGTTCTGGAAGGAACTGGTAAAGAAAAAACATAATCAATATATTTCATAAAAGTTTTAATCAAATATATTCATATTAATACAGAAACTTTCTAAATGCAATGAACACAAAAGTCACAGACAGCACTCTGTCCAAGACCTGAAAGGCTTCACTTATATGAAATTCTACAACAGTGGAACTTGTCCTCACAGACACCAGATCAGTGCTTCCTTAGCACAGGGCCTGGGATACAATTACACACACACACACACACACACATACACACACAAACCTAAAAAGTCCAATCCTCATCCTGAAAGGCTGTGAATATTTAAATACAGATCTTTGTCAGAAACTGGCCTCAGTATACTATTAAATGTATTCTAAAGCAGCAACAAAGTTGTTGATTTACAATACACAGCAATACTTTCCTTTTCCTTGTGAGGGCTCATTTGTCCTTCCACACTGTGACTGAACCTTCACTAGTCCCTCACAGCTCTAGCACACATGATGTGATGCACAAAACAGGCCAGAAATGAGTCAAAGCAAGTAACTGTTCATTTATAAACTTTTCATTCATCCTGGTATTCTCCTCCACCCATGCTAAACTCTGACTTTAGCTTCTGCTACTGTATTCCCTTGAAAATATTTACCTTAGGGGAACCATACAACCAAAATAAACTGTAAGAAACTGAACCAGTTAAATCAGCATCTCTGGAGGTAAGGATTGCACACGACATGCAGAGGTAAGGACTGGACATGACATGTGGAGGTAAGGTAAGGTCTGGACGCTGAAATTTTAACTTCATCTTTGATGAATATCCAAGGGTGAGAAAGACTAGAGGATGGCACCTTTAAAACTAGAAGACAGGCTCCTGAGAGGACATCTAGTCACACCAGCTTACTCTAAAATGGGGACGCTAAGATATGTGACAGCTTAAATTAATTGGAACACTTTGTTGAGTGACACTATTTCTAATAGTGCCTCCTCTTGCTGACTCTCCAGTTTATTGATTCATATACCTTTTCCCAAATTCTCATGATAGACATTGAGAGGATTAAACATGAACAGAATAACTTTACACTGTGACCAGGTAGTATGTAAGTTAATGCTGGCAAACAGCTTTGAGACTAAAGCTGAATTAGGAAACTCAGAACCAAGAAGCTATCATGTTAGTCTCAGTTGCTCCTGAAACTGCCAGTCAGTGAGGCAGGTGCTCTTGCTTTGTCCTAAAAAATGCTGACTCATTAGACAAACTGAAACTCATCCCTTTAGTTTCAGTTCTGCCATCTGATCTAATAGTGTCTCTATTTCTTTTCAACCCAGGAAAGACACTACTTTAAGTGAAAGAAACTTCACAAAGAAAACACTGCATTTTCTCACATGTAAAATCTTAAAAAGAAAATTCAGTGCACAGACTATAGAAGGTCTAGGAAAGAAATGACAGAGAGAGAAATTGCAGCACAAAGATGCAGTTTTTGGATGAATTTAGAGAGTTAAATGTTTAGAGTTTAGAAATCTCACATGCATCATGATAACTGCAGTAAATAGTATGGTGCTGAATCCTGGAAATTTGCTGGAGAATAGATTTGAAGCACACCAAACACACAGAGAAAAAGCTAGTAAAATGATGGCGGTATCAGTGTACTTGACTCTAGTGATCACTTCACTATGTAAACAGGCACCAAAATATGCTGCACATGTTAAACATATACAATTATAAATAAAATATTGTACTGGAAATATACTCAATCTATTCCAAGTAAAGAATACAGCTCTTTTAGAAAACAAATTTCAGAGAAGCCTCTTGAATGATGATGACCATATAGCATCAAGTCATTATTGACAAGCCAATCTGAAAGATAAACAAGTACTGTCTGGACACATAGTCACATATATGTCCAGCTAACAACATGAAGTAAAAAATGAACTCCAAAGGTAGAGAAATCAGAGTAATTAAAGGTATGGGGTTCACCTTCTAATCCACTTTATTGAAGAGTTTGACAGAGAAACAGAAGCAACCAAGGCTTCCTTCTAAGTCCAAATGCCTAAGTGGGAAACAGAAGACCTATAATAAAGAAATTTTTAAAAAAATCTGTGAATACATGGACCAATGTGCCTAAGATATGATTCATCAAGAGATTTGGACAATCCAAAGCCAGAATTCAAGTTGAACTGATAAAGACAAAAATAAAATAAATGGAAAGACAAAATATCCAAGATGTGTAGAAGACCCACCTCACACTGTCCATTTAAGAAAACTAGGAGCAAAAGACAAACAAACAAAAAAAAACTAGGAACATACTTTTAAATTTAAAATAGATGTTGGCATGTTACAATGTAATGATTCTTATTTAATAAGACAAACTCTCTAAAATGTATTTGGCCAGAACAATCACAAATTGAATTGTTTATAAACAAAATTGCTGCAAAAATTTTATTTATTTATTTATTTATTTATTTTTATTACAATTTATTCACTTTGTATCCCAGCTGTAGCCAGGTCCCTCATCCCCTCCTAATCCCTTCTCTCCTCTCTCTTCTCCTATGCCCCTCCCCTAGTCCACTGATAGGGGAGGTCCTTCTCCCCTTCCATCTGACCCTAGCCTATCAGGTCTCATCAGGACTGGCTTCATTGTCTTCCTCTGTGGCCTGGTAAGGCTACACCCCATTCAGGGGAAAGTGATCAAAGATCCAGCCACTGAGTTCATGTCAGAGACATTGCTATGTTGCATAATCTTACGTAAGGTTTCTGACATCAAAAAAGAAAAGAAAGAAGAAAGAAAGAAAGAAAGAAAGAAAGAAAGAAAGAAAGAAAGAAAGGAAGGAAGGAAGGAAGGAAGGAAGGAAGGAAGGAAGGGAAGGAAAGAACAGAAAGAAAGGAAAATGAGTAATAAGCAAGTTAGGGAAAACAGTCACAGCTAAATTCAAACCAAACAAAAAAAAAAAAAAAAAGAATTTCTAGGAAAATTTCCAAGCACAAGTATTCCATAAATATGTCAGGACATGATCTGAGCTGTTATCAACTTGCATCTGTCGAGTGTCCATGTGTTCAATTGTCACACTGTAGAAGGACCCACATCATATGCCCATACAGACAGATGTAAGCTGAGGCCCAGACAATTCAGCCCCTTGTTTAGCTACTCATGCAATAGTGGGTGACATGTGCTCTCAGCTCAGGTCCTTGCAAGCTCTCCCAGTGTGAATCAGCATGTTGTACAAGACCCGAGGAGATTTCAGCTTCTGCATTAATATTCTAGTTCACCCAAGGGCGCTCCAAATAGCTCACTCAAAACCTAGATTTCTTTGAAGAGATTATAGCATTTAAATGACTATACTCTACGCCTGTGCTGTATAAAACTTCATTCTCCACCTGAGCCTTACCAAGCAAGATAAAAGAGGAACTGAAGGTTAAAAGTCCAGAGGGGAGACTGGGGTGATGTCTCAATGTGAAAAGCATTCACTGTGTGAGTTTGAGGCCAGGAGTTCTGATCTCTAGAAAACACATAAAGACAGGCACATGTATCATAATCCCTGTAATCCTATAATATGATGGATCCCAAGATGCACATGGGCCAGTCAGGTTGCTGTATCCAGTGATAAATCCTAACAAAAGCAAACAGGAACAGAAAACATGCACACCTTGTTGAAAGCAATGTAACAGAAATGTTTGTCTGGCCGTGTCCACTTTTGCTTTTCAAAGAATTCTTTGGAAGCTGTTAGAAAGACAAATGGGACATGCATTGGACATAGGAGAAAACAAGTAACAGGACAGGAGCCTACCACAGAGGGCCCCTGAAAGACTCTACCTAGCAGTGTATCAAAGCAGATACTAAAACTCATAACCAAACCTTCGGCAGAGTGCAGGGAAACATGAAAGAAGTGGGAGATAGTATGAAGTGGAAAGGATAGGAGCGCCACAAGGACCAAATATATCTGGGCACAGGGGTCTTTTCTACTCCACCAAGGAACATATGTGGATATAACCTAAAACCTCTGCTCGGATGAAGCCTGTGGTAGCTCAGTAACCAACTGGTTTCCCCATAGGAAGGGGAACAGGGACTATTTCTGACAGGAACTCAATGGTAGGCTCTTTGACCTCCCCACCCCCGAAGGGAGGAGCAGTCCTGCTAGGCCACAGAGAAGGACTTTGTAGCCAGTTCTGAAGATACCTGATAAAACAGGATCAGATGAAAGGGGAGGAGGTCCTCCCCAATCAGTGGACTTGGAAAGGGGCAGGGAGGAGATGAGGGAGGGAGGGCTTGGGAGGGAATGAAGGAGTAGATACAGTTGGGATACATAGTTACTAAAATGTAATTAATAATAAAAAAATAAAATAAAATAAATGGACTGTGGGGGGATCCAAGGAGAACACTGTTTCTGACCAGCAGCACAGCAGGGACTGCACAGTGACCAATACATTGCACTCCAGACCCTAAAACACCAGCAATTGTGTTCCTCAGGTGAGAGGAAACCTCACGGTGTGGGAATCAGTTGGGTTCAGGTCACCCAGCTAAACCCCTAAAGAGTTCCCGGGTCCCAGCAGGCATTCCATTGCCAGCCCAGAGCCACATGCCTGCGTGATTTTATCACTGTCCCAGACTGAACTGTGGACCCCACAACACCAGAGACTGGGTTTCTCTGAAGGGAGGAAATCCCATGGTGACGGAAACACCAGGTCCAACCTCAGGGTACTCAGCCGACCAACCCCCTTAAAAGTTCTCAGGAAAAGTTCCTGGGTTCCTGCAGGTGCCCACACACCCAGTCATCAGCCAGGTAGAGCCACTCTGCCTATGTGCTCTGCTCACCAGCCCAGACAGAACTGTGGACCCCAAAACACCACAGACTTGGTCTTCCTGTTGGGAGGAAACCCGATGGTAGGGAAAACATCAGGTCCTACCTCAGGACACCCAGCTCCAGAAAAGTTTCTGAGTTCCCAAGGGGTTCCCGCAGTCTACAGGCTCTAGCCTCCAGCTGCAGGTAAGCAATGTGCTTATCTGCCACTGATTACCGCTAGGATACTGGAGCACAAAGCTCCAACCTCAGACCTGAGAACCACTTGGATCATGCCCCAGATATTACTCCAAAGTGCAACCAGTTATTCCTCACTAAAATGATGAACCCGCCGGACTTCATGACTCCTTAAGAGGGCTGTGCCCAGAAAACATAGTATAAGAGCAACAGCAGCTGCTCTAAATTCAGAGCAAGAAACCCAGCAGCAGGGTAGCTGTCTCCAGGACTTCTGGTGAGAGGAGACACTTCCTGAATACCAAGGACCACAGTTAACACACAGGCCCTTACACCGGAGGTGAACTGTGACAATTCCTGAGAAGTATCACCATTAGATTAACCAAAAAGCTGAGGAGGCCTCCTTCAGAACCATTCCAAGGGGATTCTCCCCACCCCAGGATTCCAGCAAGCACCAGAAATGAACAGCCAACACCTGAGACAGCCAGATGGGGAGAGGCCATATATAGCACAACCAACAAAAGGCAAAGTGATATGGCATCTCCAGAACCCAGTTATCCAGGGGAAAGCGGTCCTGGATACCCTAACATAAGTGAAATTCAAGAGGATGACCTTATATTTATGCTTATGAAGAGGATAATGGGGGAAACAAATAAAATACATAAAGAATTAGAGGAAGATAAAGTCAAACAGATTATGGCCATCCATAAAGAAATACAGGAAGATGCAGCCAAACAGTTTACAGCTTTCAGAGAGGAAATAATTAAATCACTGAAAGAAATACAAGAAACAGAGGAATGTTCAAACAAACAGGTGACAAAATTGAAGGGAAAAAAAACAACAGGAAAATACACACAAGTGAAGGAAATCAACAAAATGGTTCAAGATCTGAAGATAGAATTGGAAAAATTAAAGAAAACACAAATGGGGAAATCATGTAGAGGAAGAACTTAGGAAAGAAAACACGAACCAATAGACTGCAAGAAATGGAAGAAAGCATCTCAGGTGTGGAAGATACAATAGCAGAAATTGATGTATCTGCCAAAGAAAATAATAAATCTAAAAAAATTCTTGACAAAAACCATCCAAGAAATCTAAGACAATATGAAAAGACAAAACTTAAGAATAATAGAAAAATAAGATTCCTGTCTACTGGCCCAGAAAATATTTTCGACAAAAAAATAGAAGAAAAATTTCCCCAACTTAAAGAGAGGCCTTTAATCATACAAGAGGCCTACAGAATACCTACTAAAGTAAACCAGAAAAGAAAATTTGTTCTCCACATAACAATCAAAACAGTAAGTATACAGAACAAAGAAAAATACTAAAAGCTACAAAAGAAAAAGGCCAAATAACATATAATGGCAACCCATCAGAGTCACACCTGACTACTGAACAGAGACTATGAAAGCCAAAAAGGGCTGGACAGATATCATGCAAACCCTAAGACAACACAGATGTCAGCTACTAGACCCAACAGAACTCTCAGTCATCATAGATGGAGAAAACAAGATATTCAAAGAAAAAAAAAAAAAAAAAAAACCTACCCACAAATCCAGCCTTACAGAAGATACTAAAAGGAAAAATACAACCCAAGAAAACTAACTATTTTCAGGAAGACACAGAAAATAAATAACCTCATTACAGCAAAACTAAAAGTAGCGTAGCACACGAATACACTACCACAGCCAACATCAAAATCAAACAACAGCCGCTGGTCATTAATCTCTCTCAACATCAATGAACTCACTTCTCCAATAAAAAGGCACAGATTAACAGAATGGATGCTTAAACAAGACTTAACAATCTGCTGTATACAAGAAACACATCTAAGTCACAACAACAGATATTACTTGAGAGTAAAGGGCTGGAAGACAATTTTCCAAACAAATGGACCCAAGAAGCAAGCTGGAGTAGCCATTCTTATATCTAATGAAACTGACTTTCAACCAATCTGAATCAATAGAGATGGGGAAGGACACTTCATACTCATCAAAGGAAAATTCCACCAGAAAGACATCACTATCCTGAACATCTATGTCCCAAATAAGAGGGTACCCACATTTGTAAAAAGAAATATTAATAAAACTTAAACCACACATAGACCTCACACATTAATAGTGGGAGACTTCAATACCCCACTCTCAAGAAAGGACAGGTCAACAAAACAGAAATTAAAGCAAAAAAAAAAAGAAAAGAAAAATTGCTCTAACAGAGGTCGTGAATCACATGGACCTAACAGACATCTACAGAACATTGTGCCCAAACACAAAAGAATTTACCTTCTTCTTAACACCTCATGGAACCTTTTCCAAATATATCATATAATTGGTCACACAGCAAGCCTCAACAGATACAAGAAGATTGTATCCTATCTGACCACCATGGAATAAAGCTGGATCTCAACAACAACAAAAATAGCAAAAAGCCTACACACAAGGAAAGTGAACAACTTTCTACTCAATGACAGTTGGATCAGGGAAGAAATAAAAAAAGAAATTAAAGACTTCCTAGAATTCAATGAAAATGAAGGCACTACATACCCAAACTTATGGGACACAATGAAAGCAGTGCTAAGAGGAAAGTTCATAGCACTAGTACCTTCAAGAAGACATTTGAAACATCTTATTCAAGCAACTTAATGCCTCACCCAAAAGCCCTGGAGGGAGTGGGGAGAAGAAGCAGACATACCAAAGAGGAGTAGATGGATGGAAATAATCAAACTCAGGGATGAAATCACCAAATTAGAAACAAATAAAACAATTCAAAGAATCAATAAAACTAAGAGCTGGTTCTTTGAGAAAATAGACAAGGTATACACACCCTTAACCAAACTAACTAAAAGGCAGAGAGAAACTATCCAAATCAGCAAAATCAGAAAAGAAAAGAGGACATAATGACAGACACTGAGGAAATCTTACTTCAAAAGCCTGTGCACCACAAATTTGAAAATGGACAATTTTCTTGATCGATTCCACTTAGCAAAGATGAATCAAGAACAGGTAAGTCAATTAAATAGTCTTATATCCCCTAAGGAAATAGAAGCTGTCATCAAAAGTCTCCCTTCCAAAAAAGCCCAGGACCAGAGGGTCTCAGTGCAGAATTCTACCAGACCTTCAAAGAAGAGCTAACACCAATACTCTTCAAACTATTCCACAAAATAGAATCAGAAGGAACACTACCAAGCTCATTCTGTGAAAGCACAGTCACCTTGATATCTAAAGCTCACAAAGACCGAACAAAGGAAGTGAATTTCAGGCCAATCTCTCTTATGAACATTAATATAAAAATACTCAACAAACTACTTGCAAAATGAATACAAGAACACATCAAAGATATTATCCACTATGACCAAGTCGGCTTCATCCTAGGTATGTAGGGATGGTCCAATATATGGAAATTCATCAATGTAATCCACCATATAAACAAACTGAAAGAAAAAAAACACATGATAATCTCCCTAGATTCTGAAAAAGCATTTGACAAAATCCAACACTCATTCATGTTTAAAGTCTTGAAGAGATCAGGGATACAAGACACTTACCTAAACATAGTAAAGGCAATATACAGCAAGCATATAGCCAACAAAAAACTAAATGGAGAGAAATGTAAGTCAATGCTACTAAAATCAGGATCAAGGCAAGGCTGCCCACTCTCTCCATATATCTTTAACATAGTTCTTTAAGTACTTGCTAGAGCCATATGACAACTAAAGGAGATCAAGGGGATTCAGTTCAGAAAGGTAGAAGTCAAAGTATCACTATTTGCACATGATATGATAGTATACATGAGTGACCCCCAAAATTCTACCAGGGAATTCCTACAGCCGATAACAAGCTTCAGCAAAGTGGAGGGATACAAAATTAACTCAAAAAAAAAAAATCAGTAGCCTTTCTGTATACAAAAGACAAAAGGGCCGAGAAAGAAATTAGGGAAACAACACAATTCACAATAGCCACAAAGGACATAAAGTACCTTGGTGTGAACCTAACCATGCAAGTCAAAGACTTGTATGAAAAAAAATTACAGTCTCTGGACAAAAAAATAGAGGAAGATATCAGAAGACAGAAAGATCTCCAATGCTCATGGCTGGGAAGGATTAACATAGTACTGGCATAGAAACAGAATGGTGGATCAATGGAACCAAACAGAAGACCCAGAAATAAATCCACATACTTATGGACACCTGATTTTTGACAAAGAAGCCAAAACCATACAATGGAAAAAAGATAGCATCTTCAACAAATGGTGCTGGTCTAACTGGATGTCTATATGCAGAAAAATGCAAATAGATCCATACTTATCACCCTGCACAAAACTAAAGTCCCAGTAGATCAAAGACCTCAATATAAAACCAGACTCACTAAACCTGTTAGAAGAAAAAGTGGGAAGAGCCTTGAACTCATTGGCACAGGAGACAACTTCCTGAACATAACATCAACAGCACAGGCTCTAAAATCAACAATCAATAATGAGACCTCATGAAACTGAAAAGCTTTCGTAAAGAAAGGGGCACTGTCGTCTGACAAAAATGACTACCTACAGACTGGGAAAGGATCTTCACCAACCCTATATCTGACAGAGGGTTGCTATCCAGAATATATAAAGAACTAAAGAAGTTAAGAAGCAACAAATAAAGTAATCCAATTAAGAATGGGGTATGGAGCTAAACAGAAAGTTCTCACTAGAGGAATATCAAATGACAGAGAAACACTTAAGAAATCTTTTTTTTTTTTTAATTTTATTTTTTTTTATCAGTTACATTTTATTAACTCTGTATCCCAGCCGTGTCCCGATCCCTCATTCCCTCCCAGTCCCTCCCTCCCTCCCTCCCTCATCTCCACCGTGCCCCTTTCCAAGTCCACTGAATGGGGGGACCTCCTCCCCATTCATCTGATCCTGTTTTATCAGGTATCTTCAGGACTGGCTGCAAAGCCCTCCTCTGTGGCCTAACAGGACTGCTCCTCCCTTCGGGGGTGGGGAGACCAAAGAGCCAGTCATCGAGTTCCTGTTAGAAATAGTCCCTGTTCCCCTCACTTTGGGAAACCAATTGGTTACTGAGCTACCACAGGCTACATCTGAGTGGAGGTTCTAGGTTATATCCATACATGGTCCTTGGTTGAATGTCAGTCTCAGAAAAGACCCTGTGCCCAGATATATTTGGTCCTTGTGGAGCTCCTATCCTTTCCCCATCAGACTAACTCCCCTTCTTTCTTATGATTCCCTGTACTCTGCCAAAGGTTTGGTCATGAGTCTTTGCTTTGAAAACACTGCTAGTTAGAGTCTTTCAGATGCTCTCAGTAGACTCCTGTCATACGTTCAATGCACATCCCATCTGTCTTTCTAAATGAGGATTGATCATCTTACCCCATGTCCGCTCAATTGATTATCTTTTTTAGGTGTATAGATTTCATTATGTTTATCATATCTTATAGGTCTATATAAGTGAGTATATCCCATGTTTGTCTTTCTCCTTCTGGGATATTTCACTCAGAATGATCTTTTCTAGATCCCACCATTTGCCTGCAAATGTCATGATTTCCTCCTTTTTGATTGCTGAGTAGTATTCCATTGTATAAAAATACCACAATTTCTGTACCCATTCCACCGTTGATGGACATCTGGGTTGTTTCCAGGTTCTGGCTATTACAAATAGAGCTGCTATAAACATGGTTGAGCAAGTGTCCTTTTTGTGTACTTGAACAAACTTTGGGTATATACCTAGCAGTGGTATAGCTGGGTCTGGAGGAAGCACTATTCCTATTTGTCTTAGAAAGCGCCAGATAGCTTTCCAGAGTGGTTGTACCAGTTTACATTCCCACCAGCAGTGGAGCAGGGTTCCCCTTTCTCCACAACCTCTCCAGCATGTGTTATCGCTTGAGTTTTTCATCTTGGCCATTCTGATGGGTGTAAGGTGATATCTCAGGGTCGTTTTGATTTGCATTTCCCTGATGGCTAATGAGGATGAGCATTTCTTTAAGTGTTTTTCTGCCATTCGATATTCCTCTGTCGAGAATTCTCTGTTTAGCTCTGTTCCCCATTTTTTAATTGGATTACTTGGATTGCTGCTTTTCAGCTTCTTTAGTTCTTTGTATATACTGGATATTAGTCCTCTGTCAGATAAAGGGTTAGTGAAGATTCTTTCCCAATCTGTAGGCAGTCGTTTTGTTTTGATGATGGTATCCTTTGCTTTACAGAAACTTTTCAGTTTCATGAGGTCCCATTTATTGATTGTTGCTCTTAGAGCCTGTGCTGTTGGTGTTCTGTTCAGGAAGTTGTCTCCTGTGCCAATGAGTTCTAGGCTGTTCCCCACTTTTTTTTCCAATTGATTTAGGGTATCTGGTTTTATGTTGAGGTCCTTGATCCACTTTGACTTTAGTTTTGTGCAGGGTGATAAATATGGATCTATTTTCATTTTTCTGCATGTAGACATCCAGTTGGTCCAGCACCATTTGTTGAAGATGCTGTCTTTTTTCCATTGAATGGAATTGGCTTCTTTGTCGAATATCGAGTATTCATAGGTGTGTGGATTTATTTCTGGGTCTTCTATGCGGTTCCATTGATCCTCCTTTCTGTTTCTATGCCAGTACCATGCAGTTTTTATTACTGTTGCCCTGTAGTACAGCTTGATATCAGGAATGGAGATACCTCCAGATGATCTGTTGTTGTACAGGATCGTTTTGGAGATTCTGGGTTTTTTGTTTCTCCATATGAAGCTGAGAATCTTTTTTTCAAGGTCTGTAAAGAATTGAGTTGGTATTTTGATGGGAATTGCATTGAATCTGTAGATTGCTTTTGGCAGTATGGCCATTTTCACAATGTTAATCCTACCAATCCATGAGCACGGGAGATCTTTCCATCTTCTGATATCTTCTTCAATTTCTTTCTTCAGAGACTTGAAGTTTTTCTCAAACAGGTCTTTCACTTGCTTGGTTAGGGTCACACCAAGGTACTTTATGTTATTAGTGGCTATTGTGAAGGGTGTTGTTTCCCTAATTTCTTTCTCAGCCTTTTTGTCTTTGGTATATAGGAGGGCTTCTGATTTTTTTGAGTTGATTTTGTATCCTGCCACTTTGCTGAAGGTGTTTATCAGCTGAAGGAGTTCTCTGGTTGAATTTTTGGGGTCGCTCATGTATACTATCATATCATCTGCAAATAGTGACACTTTGACCTCTTCCTTTCCGATTTGTATCCCCTTGATCTCCTTTAGTTGTCTTATTGCTCTGGCTAGGACTTCAAGTACTATGTTGAAGAGATATGGGGACAATGGACAGCCTTGTCTTGTCCCTGATTTCAGTGGGATTGATTTAAGTTTCTCTCCATTGAGTTTGATGTTAGCTATAGGCTTGCTATATATTGCCTTTACTATGTTTAGGTATGTGCCTTGTATCCCTGATCTCTCCAAGACTTTAAACATGAATGGGTGTTGGACTTTGTCAACTGCTTTTTCGGCGTCTAAGGAGATGATCATGTGGTTTTTCTCCTTCAGTTTGTTTATGTAGTGGATTACATTGATGGATTTCCGTATGTTGAACCACCCTTGCATGCCTGGGATGAAGCCTACTTGGTCATGGTGGATGATATCTTTGATGTGTTCTTGGATTCGGTTTGCAAGTATTTTATTGAGTATTTTTGCGTCAATGTTCATAAGAGAGATAGGCCTAAAGTTCTCTTTTTTTGTTGGGTCTTTGTGTGGTTTAGGTATTAAGGTGACTGTGGCTTCATAGAATGAGTTTGGTAGTGTTCCTTCTGTTTCTATTTTGTGGAATAGCTTGAGGAGAATTGGAATTAGCACTTCTTTGAAGGTCTTGTAGAATTCTGCGCTGAAGCCATCTGGTCCAGGGCTTTTTTTGGAGGGGAGACTGTTAATGACTGCTTCGATTTCCTTGGGAGATATAGGGCTATTCAGTCTTTCTACCTGATCTTGACTTAGTTTTGGTAGATGGAATCTTTCAAGAAAATTATCCATTTCATTTAGATTCTCAAATTTTGTGGCATATAGGCTTTTGTAGTATGACCTAATAATTGTTTGGATTTCCTCAATGTCTGTGGTTATGTCCCCATTTTCATTTCTGATTTTGCTGATCTGGATAGTTTCTCTCTGCTTTTTAGTTAGTTTGGCTAAGGGTTTGTCTATCTTGTTGATTTTCTCAAAGAACCAGCTTTTTGTTTCATTGATTCTTTGGATAGTTTTATTTGTTTCTAGTTGATTGATTTCAGCCCTTAGTTTGATTATTTCCAGCCGTCTGCTCCTTTTGGGTGTATCTGCTTCTTTTTGTTCTAGGGTTTTCAGTTGGGCCATTAAGTTGTTTGTATGTGATGTTACGAATTTCTTCTTGCAGGCACTTAGTGCTATAAATTTTCCTCTGAGCACTGCTTTCAGTGTGTCCCATAAATTTGGGTATGTTGTGCCTTCCTTTTCATTGAATTCTAGGAAGTCTTTAATTTCTTTCTTTATTTCTTCCTTAACCCAGCTGTCATTGAGTAGTAAGTTGTTTAGTTTCCATGTGCGTGTCGGCTTTTTGTTGTTTCTGTTGTTGTTGAGGTCGAGCTTTAGTCCATGGTGGTCAGATAGTATACAAGGGATTATTTCAATCCTTTTGTATCTGTTGAGGCTTGCTTTGTGGCCCACTATATGGTCTATTTTGGAAAAGGTTCCATGGGGTGCTGAAAAGAAGGTGTTCTCTTTTGAGTTTGGGTGAAATGATCTGTAGATGTCTATTAGGTCCATTTGATTTAGGGATTCTGTGAGTGCTTTCATTTCCCTATTTGGTGTCTGTCTAGTTGATCTGTCCCTTGGTGAGAGTGGAGTGTTGAAGTCTCCCACTATTAAGGTATTAGGATCAACGTATGATTTAAGCTTTAATAATGTTTCATTTACGAATGTCGGTGCTCTTGTATTTGGGGCATAGATATTCAAGATTGTGATGTCCTCTTGGTGGATTTTTCCTTTGATGAGAATATAGTGGCCCTCCTTATCTTTTTTGATTAACTTGGGTTGAAAGTCTATTTTATTAGATATTAGGATGGCTACTCCAGCTTGTTTTCTGGAACCGTTTGCTTGAAAAACAGTTTTCCAGCCCTTTACTCTGAGGTAGTGTTTGTCTTTGTTGCATAGGTGTGTTTCTTGGATGCAACAGAATGTTGGATCCTGTTTCCTTAACCATTCTGTTAGCCTGTGTCTTTTTATTGGTGAGTTGAGTCCATTGATATTGATAGATAATAGTGACCAATGCATGTTAGTTCCTTTTGTAATGGAGTCGATGATCTAACCCTGATTCATTGCTTGTTTTCTTTTCATTTTTGTTGGGACATTATCTGTATGCCCTGTTTTCTTGGGTGAATTTGTTTTCATTGGATTGGAGTTTTCCTTCTAGTATCTTCTGTAGGGATGGTTTGCTGTGTAGATATTGTATAAATTTAGTTTTGTCATGGAATATTTTGTTTTCTCCATCTATGTTGATTGAAAGCTTTGCAGGGTATAGTAGTCTGGGTTGACATTTGTGATCTCTTAGAGTCTCCATGATACTTGCCCAGGCCATTCTGGCTTTCATAGTTTCTGATGAGAAGTCCGGCGTGATTCTGATAGGTCTACCTTCATATGTTACTTGGCCTTTTTCCCTTGCTGCTTTTAATATCTTTTCTTTGTTCTGTAGATTTAGAGTTTTGACTATGATGTGACGTGATGTGTTTCTTTTCTGGTCTAGTCTATTTGGAGTTCTGTAGGCCTCTTGTATATTTATGGACATCTCTTTCTTTAAGTTGGGAAAATTTTCTTCTATGATTTTCTTGAAAATATTTTCTGGACCTTGGAGTCTGGAGTCTTCTTTTTCGTGAATTCCTATTATTCTTAGATTTTGTCTTTTCATAGCATCCTTGATTTCTTGGATATTTTGTGATTGGAACTTTTCTGATTTTACTTTTTCTTTGAGAGAAGTATCCATTTCTGCAAGTGTGTCTTCAGCTCCAGAGATTCTCTCTTCCATCTCTTGTATTCTGTTGGTGATGCTTACTTTTGTGGTTCCTGATCTTTTCTCCAAGTTCTCCAGCTCAAGGGTTTTCTCATTTTGTGTTTTCTTTATTGATTCTAATTCTGTTTTCATGCCTTGCACCATTTCTTTCATGTGTTTGAATTTGGATTCCTGTCTCTCTACGATGGCCTCTATTTCTTTTTTCATTTCCTTCTTATATGCCACTAATTTTTCCTCTACTTGTGTATCTATTTGTTTGGCTATGTTTGCCTGTGTTTCTTTAAGGATATTGTCTATTTCTTCTTTCTTTGCCTCCAATTGACTGGCCATCTCTTTGAAAGACTTGTTCATTTCCTCCTTATGAGCCTCAAATAATTGGGCAAGCATGGCTTTAAAATCATTTTCCTGTGCTTCTGCTGAATTGGTGTATTCATCGATTTTGGGGTTTGCTGGTGAAGTCATGATGTCCTGATTTATGTTGGAAGTGTTCTTTCGCCTACCTCTGGCCATTGGCTTATCTGAAACCTTCCCTGTTTGTTTTTGGATTCTGCAGATCAGACTGGTGCTGTCTCTCTCTGGTGTCTGGAGAGTTCTTCAGGAAGCTGAGCACTCTCAGCGTGTGCTGAGGACTAGCTGTACCTGTGGGAGGAAAGTACGCAGGCGCAAACGGGGCAAATGCAAGCGTGTGTGTGCGCGCGCGTGCGTGTGTGTCTGTGTGTGTAAGTGTGCGTGGATGAGTTTCTCGAGGGACAGAGTGATGGCTAATGTTGGAACCCTTGAGTGTGTGGGAGGGGCTCTGTACTGTATATGTCGCAGGCGCTAATGATGATCGCAGCGCAATTTCTGGTATTAACTGTCTTAGCTCCTCAATCAGGCCCACAGGGCAGGAACTTCAATGTCCCTAGTGCCCCTCTGTTTCCCAAAGTGGGTATGTGGGTGGGAGGGGGTTCGATGCCTGGCTTCTGATTTAGAAGGACCCAGGATCTGGGGAACTGCAGATTCTCAAGGGTGCACTCACTTACAGGCAGGTCTCTTGGCAGAGATCGTGGTATCCGGGGCTCTCTGCTCTCTGGTTTGGCCCTGCTTCTTTGATGTGTTCCGCCAGTTCTGTGCTGCTGTCACTGCCAGGTTCTGAGGTCTTGCTGCAGCTGGAGATTTCAGGGTGGTCACTTCGGCAGGGATGGGGTAATCAGGCTCTCTGTTCTCTGGTTTGGCCCTGGTTAGTCTTAAACTGGAGGGCTGTGGTGCCCCGCCAGTTCAGTACTGCTCCGCTGCCACGTCCTGCTGTAACTGGAGACTGGCTTGCTAGTCCCAATGCTTTCTGGGAAGTCCTGGGATCTCTTCGTTGTGCTCTCCAAGCTTGGGAGGCCCAGTGCCTGGTGTGTCCAGGTTGTATGACGTTTCTGCCTGGTTTCGGTGAGTATATAGCGTATTCTCTGTCACTGTGGGATTGGGCGGGTCGTACCGTCAGTGATGGCGATCCTGCGGAGCTAGTATGGTGTCTAGCAGATTCGCGCCCTGGGAGGATGGTGCAGCCGCTGCGCGAATCTGGGACTCCGGGGTACGTACTGCTGGCTTTTGTCTGCCGCTAAAGTGGTTGGGGCTCCGTCTCAGCGGTTGTATACCCCAGGCAGTTAGGTCTGCGCTGAGAAAGATGAGTCCGCTGTGCCGCTGTGCCGAGGAGGAAGGAGGTCTGGGGGAAGGGAGTGCAGCAAGAACAAAGGATCTTTTCTCTCCCTCCCCAAGCAAGTCTCCGGGTGACCGGAGGCCAAAGTTTTCACCTCCTGCGATGTTCTCTGGTGTTCAGAAAGCCTCGCTGTGGTTTTCCTGGGTTGGGGGTCCTTCCATTCTCCAACTCAGAAGATCAGGTATCCCACTGCTCAGAAACTGTGTGTGCTAGTCGCCATCTTGGCTCCGCCCCCCCTTAAGAAATCTTACCATCCTTAGCTATCAGGGAAATGGAAATCGAAACGAGCCTGAGATTTCACCTTACACCCATCAGAATGTCTAAGATCAAAAACTCAAGTGACAACACATGCTGTAGAGGATGTGGAAAAAGAGGAACCCTCCTGCATTAATGGTGGTAATGTAAACTTGTACAACCACTTTGGAAATCAATCTGGTGCTTTCTCAGACAATTAGAATAGTGCTACTTCAAGATCCAACTATACCACTCCTAGGCATGTATCCATAATTTGCTCAAGTACACAACAAGAACATTTGCTCAACCATGTTTTTAGCAGCTTTATTTGTTATAGCCAGAAGCTAGAAATAAATCAGATGTCCCTCAATTGACATGGATACAGAAATTGTGGTTTACTTACACAATGGAATACTACTCAGCAATTAAAAACAAGGAAATAATGAAATTTGCAGGCAAATAGTGGGAACTAGAAAAGATCATCCTGAGTGAGGTATCCCAGAAACAGAAAGACACACAGGGTATATACTCACTCATAAGTGGAGATTAGACATATAATGTACGCTAAACATACTAAAATCTGTACACCTCAAGAAGGTAATCAAGAAAGAGGACTATGGCTAAGATGCTCAATCCTCATTCAGAAAGGCAAAGAGGATGGACATCAGAAGAGGGAGAAAACAGGGAACAGGACAGGAGCCTTTCACAGAGAGCCTCTGAAAGATTCTACACTGAAGGTTATCAAAGCAAATGCTGAGACTCACAGCCAAACTTTGGGCAGAGTACAGGGAATTTTATGAAAAAAGTGGGATATAGAAAGACCTGGAGGGGATAGGAGCGCCACAACTTTTACAACCATTTGGAAATCAATCTGGTGCCTTCAAGATCCAACTATATCACTCCTAGGCATATATTCAAAAGAGGCTCAAGTACACAATAAGGACATTTGCTCAACCATGTTTGTAGCAGCTTTATTTGTAATAGCCAGAAGCTGGAAACAACCCAGATGCCCCTCAACTGTAGAATGGATACAGAAATTGTGGTTTATTTACACAATGGAACATTACTCAGCAATGAAAAACAAGGAAGTCATGAAATTTGCAGGTAAATGGTGGGAACTGGAAAGGATCATCCTGAGTGATCTGTCCCAGAAGCAGAAAGACACACACACGGTATATACTCATTCATACAGACATATAATAGAGGATAAACCTACTAAACTCTATACACCTAAAGAAACTAATCAAGAGGGAGGACTCTGGCTAAAATGCTCAATCCCCATCCCGAAAGGCAAAGAGGATGGACATCAGAAAAAGAAGTAAACAGGAAACAAGTTAGGAGCCTCCCACAGAGGACCTCTGAAAGGCTCTGCCCTGCAGACTATCAAAGCAGATGCTGAGACTTATGGCCAAACTTTGGGCAGAATGCAGAGAATCTTATGAAAGAAGTGGGAAATAGTAAGATCTGGAGGGGACAGGAACTCCACAAGGAGAGCAACAGAACCAAAAAATTCGAGCACAGGGTTCTTTCCTGAGACTCATACTCCAACCAAGTACCATGCATGGAGATAACCTAGTGAAAGGGTTAGACTAACTTTGTAACCTGTATGTCTTCTAAAGCCTATAGTTTTGAGTTTTAGGTTCAGATTAAGCTAAAGCCTCTTAGTACCTTTCCAGAGAATGAAAAAATGTGACCTTATCTACGAGGACAGATAGAAAAAAAGGCAAGCAAGCAATGACCTTCACTCAGCAAAAAGAAAAACTCCTGTCTTTGAGATAGTATTTATTAGCAATGAACCCAGACTTCTGAGTAGCTTTTGACCTGCAGCCAAAAGTCCGCAGCCCCTAATCTTCAAGGATGAGCTAACCACCCCCACCTTAAATTGCAGCTGCATCCACACTTGGCAGGACTGGCCAACCTTGAGCACCTAAGACTAACCAATTATTTTACTTTATAGCTTCCTCATCCAATCCTAAATTACCAAAACTGCAACTTCAAATTTCCCGCAATTTTTCTTTTAAAAACCTAAAGGCCTTTGTCTCCCGGTGCCACTCTTTGCTGACTGGCAGGGGTGACCCCATTGTGCAATGGTTAATAAACCTCTTGCTTTTGCAACCAGTCTTATTCTGGGGGAGTTTCTAGGAAGGGCGCGATCTTGAACTCCTGAGCTGTGAGACCCCAGGTCTTACACTAGAACCCCTGCACAGATGTAGCCCATGGCAGTTCAGTGTCCAAGTGGGTTCCATAGTAATGGGAACAGGGACTGCTTCTGACATGAAATGATTGGCGTGCTCTTTGATCAAGGGGGAGTAGCCTTACCAGGCCACAGAGGAATACAATGCAACCACTCCTGGTGAGACCTAACAGACTAGGATCAGAAGGAAGAAAAAGAAACCTTCCCCTACCAGTGGACTTGGGGAAGGGCATGCATAGAGAAGGGGGAGGAAAGGAGGGATTGGGAGGGGAGGAGGGAGGGAACTAGAGGGGGGATACAAAATAAATAAATAAAGTGTAATTAAAATTAAATTAAATTTAAATTTAAAAAATGAAATGTGAAACTATTTGAAATGCTTAAAGAATCTAACACAGTGGCTTTTTCCTTCCACACTGAAAAAATAGTCATGTGAGGGTAGTGGACCCAGCCAGAGTTTAATCCCAGACCCACCACTTCCTAATCTGTAACTGTGGGCCAGTTACTTAGCACACATTTTAATATCCTCACCTGTTAAACAGATACAGTGATGATACATTTCTTGTAAACTGTTCTGACAATTATGAAGTTACTACTTCATAATTGGAATTATTTGGAATTCTCAGTACCTGGCAGATTGTAAGCACATAATACCTGTCAATGTAAATCTTTATTTGATACTTTCAATATACAGTTATTCCCATAGGATACTTTTATCACTGTAATTTACTGATCACAAGCAATGTGTGAGTGAAAACAATGATGGTCAGCAGCCTTATTCCCAGAAAATCGTAAATGACTTCTCATTCTCAAAGCCAGTCCAGTGAATCACAAGCATGGTTCATGTAATTGAAAAGAACATAACTTTATAAAGTAAAAAGTGTCTTGCTATGCAAATTAAAGTGATTAAAAAAGAAATTCTAGGGGGGAGCCAAGATGGCGGCACCAGGAGAGCACCACGTCTGAGAAGCAGAACAGCACTCTCCCTGCAGAGACCAGGAAACTGAATTCTGGGCCCTGAAACTACATCGATTATGTTTCCCAGGTGAGGGGAGGCTCCCAAGGTATGAGAATCAGTCAGGTCCACTCACAGCTACCCATCTAGAACCCCCGGAAGAAATCCCGGGTAACTCGGGCTTTGTGTCTGCGGGCTTTGTGTCTCCGGGCTGGAGCCGCAAGCGTGTGTGTCCCAATCGCTTTCCCAGGCAGATCCATTGGCACAAGGGTGCCTGAGACTGGGAGTCCCAGATGTGGGGGGAACCCACGGGGAAGCAAGGTTGCGGGTTTGATTGCAGGTCACCCAGTCTTTCCCCGGAAGGTCTCTGCCACCATCACAACTGAACTCCTACCACACGTGGAGAGCTGCGCGCTCAGCTCAGCAGTACAGACAAGCTGCACTCCCCATTACAACAGGGACTGGGAACCCCTGTACGGAGATGACCCCGAAGAGAAGGAAGAAACCGTGCTGCTGGGGTCACCTAGGGAAAGTCTAGCAGACTACAGATCACAAACAGGTAAGTATGGCCAGCCATCACAGATCTGGGCCCAAACAGGGAGCACAGAGTGATTGGAAACTCAGCTCACACAGAATAGCAGGTGGGCGCACGCTCCACCAGCCCAGAGGCCTGCTTTGTACCAACTACTCCTTACAGACAGAACTGTGTGCCCCAAGGCACCAGAGCAGTACTCACCCACCACAGATTACCTCTTGGGTTCTGGGGCACAGAGCCCCAACCTCAGACCTACAAAAGACCGGGAAACCTGAGATCAACCCCCAGATACTGCTCCAAGGGGCAACCAGTTATCCCTAACAAAACCGACCAAACCACGGGACAAACAGGTTAGAGCAGCTGATCACTAAATTTACAAGAAACCCAGGAGGAGGGCAGCTGTCTCCAGGACGTCTTCCGGTAAGAGGAGAGCCCTCTTGACTAATCAGGACCACAGTTACCACCCAGGTCTCTATGCCTGAGGTAAGCTGTAGCAACTCCTGAAAAACACCGGACATCCAGGGACTATACCCAAAGAGCTGGGAAGGCTTCCTTGAGGAAAAACCATCTTCCTGCCAAAGGGATTCTCTCCACTACAAGACTCCAGGAACAACCAGAAACTAAATTCAAACAATTAAGATAGCCCAATGGGTAGAGGACAGTGTAAAAGTTCAACCAACAAACACCAGAGCATTATGGCATCTCCAGAACCCAGTTATCCAGGGGCAAATAGCCCTAGACACCCCAGCATAAATGAAATTCAAGGAGACGACATAACATCTATGCTCAAGAAGATGATAACAGAGGAAACAAATAAAATACGAAAAGAAATAGAAGAAGCTGCAGCCAAACAGTCTGTGGCCCTTAGAGAGGAAATGCTTAAATCACTGAATGAAATAAAAGAAACAGTGGATTGTTCAAACAAACACCTGAAGGAATTGACAAAAAACATGAAAATACAGTCAGACAGGGGAAGGAAACCAACAAAATAGCTCAAGACCTGAAGATAGAATTGGAAAAATTAAAAAAAACACAAATGAAAGAAATTGTGGAGAGAAAGAACTTAGGGAAGAAAGCAGGAACTACAGAGGTTAGCATAACCAATAGGCTACAAGAAATGGAAGAAAGAATCTCAGGTGTAGAAGAAACAATGGAAGAAATAGATGTATCTGTCAAAGAAAATGTTAAATCTAAAAAATTCCTGACACAGACCATCCAAGAAATTCAAGACAACATAAAAAGACAAAACCTAAGAATAATAGGAATAGAGGAAAAAGAAGATTCCCTGCACCAAGGCCCAGAAAATATTTTCAACAAAATCATTGAAGGAAATTTCCCCAACTTAAAGGAGAGGCCAATAAGAATACAAGAGGCCTATAAAACACCCAATAAATTAGACCAGAAAAGAAAATCCTCCCGCCATATAATAATCAAAACCATAAGTATACAGAACAAAGAAAAAATACTAAAAGCTGCAAAAGAAAAAGGCCAAGTAACATATAATGGCAAACCCATTAGAATCACACCTGACTTTTCAACAGAGACTATGAAAGCCAGAAGGGCCTGGAATGATATCATGCAGACCCTAAGAGAACACAGACCCAGGCTACTATACCCTGCAAAACTCTCGGTCCTCATAGACAGAGAAAACAAGATATTCAATGACAAAAACAAATTTTGACAATACTTACAAACAAATCCAGCATTACAGAAGACACTGGAAGGGAAAATACAACCCAAGAAAGCTAGCTACATACAAGAAAAC
Source organism: Meriones unguiculatus (assembly GCF_030254825.1). Classification (NCBI taxonomy): domain Eukaryota; kingdom Metazoa; phylum Chordata; class Mammalia; order Rodentia; family Muridae; genus Meriones; species Meriones unguiculatus. The sequence continues at coordinate 4,836,303 of NC_083366.1, forward strand.
ACAGGAAATAAATAACCCCACTACAGTAAAACAAAAAGTAACCAAGCACACAACCGTATGACCACAGCCAACATCAAATTCAAAGGATCTAACAGCCACTGGTCATTACTCTCTCTCAATATCAATGGACTTAATTCTCCAATAAAAAGACACAGACTAACAGAATAGATGTGTAAACAAAACCCAGTAATCTGTTGTATACAAGAAACACACCTAAGTCACAAAGATAGACATTACCTGAGGGTAAAGGGATGGAAGACGGCTTTCCAAGCAAATGGACACAAGAAGCAACCAGGAGTAGCTATTCTAATATCTGATAAAATAGTCTTTCAACCAAAATTAATCAAAAGAGATGGGGAAGGGCACTTCATACTCATCAAGGGAAAATTCCACCAAGAAGACATCACAATCCTGAACATCTATGCCCCAAATACAAGGGCACCCACATTTGTGAAAGAAACATTGATAAAACTTAAACCACACATAGATCCCCACACACTAATAGTGGGAGACTTCAACACCCCACTTTCAACAAAGGACAGGTCACAAAACAGAAATTAAACAAAGAAACAATATCTCTAACAGAGGTCATGAATCAAATGGACCTCACTGACATTTACAGAACCTTACACCCAAACACAAAAGAATTTACCTTCTTCTCAGCACCTAATGGAACCTTCCCCGAAATAGACCACATAGTTGGTCACAAAGCAAGCCTCAACAGATACAAGAAGATTGAAATAATCCCTTGTATCCTGTCTGATCACCATGGAATAAAGCTGGACCTCAGTAACAACAGAAATAGCAAAAAGCCTACACATACATGGAAACTGAACAACTTGTTACTAAATGACAGCTGGGTCAGGGAAGAAATAAAGAAAGAAATTAAAATCTTCCTAGAAATCAATGAAAATGAAGATACAACATACCCAAACTTGTGGGACACAATGAAGGCAGTGCTAAGAGGAAAGTTCATAGCAATAAGTGCCTTCATGAAGAAATTTGAGACAGCACATTCAAGCAACTTAATGGCTCACTTAAAAACCCTAGAAAAAGAAGAAGCAGACACACCAAGAAGGAGCAGATGGCTGGAAATAATCAAACTCAGGGCTGAAATCAATCAATTAGAAACAAATAAAACAATTCAAAGAATCAATGAAACCAAGAGCTGGTTCTTTGAGAAAATCAACAAGATAGACAAACCCTTAGCCAAGCTAACTAAAAGGCAGCGAGACACCATCCAAATCAACAAAATCAGAAATGAAAGGGGGGACATAACTACAGACACTGAAGAAATCCAAGCAATCATTAGGACTTACTTCAAAAGTCTATATGCAACAAAATTTGAAAATGTAAATGAAATGGACAATTTTCTTGATCGATTCCACTTACCAAAGCTAAAACAAGACCAGGTAAAGCAATTAAATACTCCTATATCCCCCAAGGAAATAGAAGCAGTCATCGAAACTCTCCCATCCAAAAAAAGCCCAGGACATAATGATTTCAGCGCAGAATTTTAACAGACATTCAAAAAAGAGCTAACTCCAGTTCTCTTCAAACTATTCCACAAAATGGAAACAGAAGCAACATTACCAAACTCATTCTATGAAGCCACAGTCACCTTGGTACCTAAACCTCAAAAAGACCCAACCAAAAAAGAGAACTTCAGGCCAATCTCCCTTATGAACATTGATGCAAGAATACTCAACAAAACACTCGCAAACCTAATACAAGAACACATCAAAGATATCATCCACTGTGACCAAGTAGGCTTCATCCCAGGTATGCAGGGGTGGTTCAATATACAGAAATCAATCAATATGATCCACCATATTAACAAACTGAAAGAAAAAAAACACTTGATAATCTCCCTAGATGCTGAAAAAGCATTTGACAAAATCCAACATCCATTCATGTTTAAAGTATTGGAGAGATCAGGGATACAAGGCACATATATAAAAATAGTAAAGACAATATACAGCAAGCCTATAGCCAACATCAAACTGAACAGAGAGAAATTTAAAGCAATCCCACTGAAATCAGGGACAAGACAAGGCTGCCCACTCTCCCCATATCTCTTCAACATAGTTCTAGAAGTCCTTGCTAGAACAATAAGACAGTTGAAGGAGATCAAGGGGATAGAAATTGGAAAGGAAGAATTCAAAGTATCACTATTTGCAGATGATATGATAGTATACATGAGTGACCCCAAAAAGTCTACCAGGGAACTCCTACAGCTGATAAACACCTTCAGCAAAGTGGCAGGATACAAAATTAACTCAAAAAAAAAAAATCAGTAGCCCTCCTGTATACAAAAGACAAAAGGGCTGAGAAAGAAATTAGGGAAACAACACCCTTCACAATAGCCACAAATGACATAAGGTACCTTGGAGTAACCCTAACCAAGGAAGTCAAAGACTTGTATGAAAAGAATTTCAAATCTCTGAAGAAAGAATTAGAAGAAGATATGAGAAGATGGAAAGATCTCCCATGCTCATGGCTTGGCAGGACTAACATAGTAAAAATGGCCATCTTACCAAAAGCAATCTACAGATTCAATGCAATGCCCATCAAATTACCAACACAATTCTTTACAGACCTGGAAAGAAAAATTCTCAACTTCATATGGAATAACAAGAAACCCAAAATTGCTAAAACAATCCTCTACAATAAAAGATCTTCTGGAGGTATCTCCATCCCTGATCTTAAGTTGTACTACAGAGCAACAGTTTTAAAAACTGCATGGTACTGGCATAGAAACAGAATAGTGGACCAATGGAACCGAACAGATGACCCAGAAATAAACCCACACACTTATGGACACCTGATCTTTGACAAAGATGCCAAAACCATACAATGGAAAACAGATAGCATCTTCAACAAATGGTGCTGGTCCAACTGGATGTCTACATGTAGAAAAATGCAAATAGATCCATACTTATCACCCTGCACAAAACTAAAGTCCAAGTAGATCAAAGACCTCAACATAAAACCAGACACATTAACTTGGCTTGAAAAAAAGTGGGGAATACCCTAGAACTCATTGGTACAAGAGAAAACTTCCTGAACAGAACACCAACAGCACAGGATCTAAGAGCAACAATCAATGAATGGGACCTCATGAAACTGAAAAGCTTCTGCAAAGCAAAGGACACCGTCATCAAAACAAAGCGACCGCCTACAGATTGGGAAAGAATCTTCACCAACCCTTTATCTGACAGAGGACTCATATCCAGTATATATAAAGAACTAAAGAAGCTGAAAAGCAGCAAACCAAGTAATCTACTTAAAAAATGGGGAACAGTGCTAAACAGAGAATTCTCTGGAGAGGAATACCTAATGGCAAAGAAGCACTTAAAGAAATGCTCAACCTCACTAGCCATTAGGGAAATGCAAATCAAAACATCCCTGAGATTTCACCTTACACCCAACAGAATGGCCAAGATCAAAAACTCAAGTGACAACACATGTTGGAGAGGTTGTGGAGAAAGGGGAAACCTTCTCTACTGCTGGTGGGAATGTAAACTTGTACAACCACTCTGGATATCAATCTGGCGCATTCTCAGACAACTAGGAATAGTGCTTCCCCAAGATCCAGCCATACCACTCCTAGGCATATATCCAAAAGAGGCTCAAGTACACAAAAAGGACATTTGCTCAACCATGTTTGTAGCAGCTTTATTTGTAATAGCCAGAAGCTGGAAACAACCTAGATGCCCCTCAACTGAAGAATGGATGCAGAAATTGTGGTACATCTACACAATGGAATATTACTCAGCAATGAAAAATAAGGAAATCATGAAATTTGCAGTTAAATGGTGGGACCTGGAAAGGATCATCCTGAGTGAGTTGTCCCAGAAGCAAAAGGACACACATGGTATATACTCACTCATATAGACATACAACATAGGACAAACCTACTAAAACCTGTGCATCTAAAGATACTAAGCAAGAGAGAGGACCCTAACTAAAATGTCCAATCCCCATCCGGAAAGGCAAAGAGGATGGACATCAGAAGAAGAAGAAAACAGGAAACAACCTAGGAACCTACCACAGAGGACCTCTGAAAGCCTCTGCCCTACAGACTATCAAAGCAGATGCTGAGCCTGATGGTCAACTGTTGGGCAGAGTGAATGGAATTTTATGTAAGAAGTGGGAAATAGTAAGAGCTGGAGAGGACAGGGTCTCCACAAGGAGAGCAACAGAACAAGAAAATTTGAACACATGGAACTTCCCAGAGACTCATACTCCAACCAAGGACTATTCATAGAGATAACCCAGAACCCCTGCACGGATGTAGCCCAGGGCAGTTCAGAGTCCAATTGGGTTACATAGTAATGTGAAGAGGGACTGCCTCTGACATAATCTGATTGGCCTGCTCTTTGATCACCTCCCCCTGGGGGGGAGCAGCCTTACCAGGCCATAGGAGAGGAAAATGCAGCCACTTTTGATGTGAACTGATGGACTAAGATCAGAAAGGAGAGGAGAACCTCCCCTATCAGTGGACTTGGGGAGTGGCATGCATGCAGAGGGAGCAGGGAGGGTGGGACTGGGAGGGGAGGAGGGAGGGGCTTATGGGGGGATGCAGAATGAATAAAGTGTAACTGATGAAACATTAAAAAAAAGGGAAAAAAATAATATAAGAATCTTAAATGACTTCAAAAGTGGAGGAAAACATGGAGTTAGTCAATTTACATGGAGCAAGTCTCGCCCCTGGGGGCAATGGTCTCCTGAACCTACTCAGACCTCAGACACCACCACTGCTAGTTCTAGAACTGATGCAGGATGTTCCAACGAGGGGGTTAAGGCTTCTCATAGTATTTCCTATAAGCCCACACCTGTTTGTTTATATCCCCCATTTTTATTCATTATTAGCCAGATAGAGCCAAGTAATTGTGGTAATGATACTTGCTTTTTTGCCCAATGCTGGAATGCTAGTGAATTTAGGTATGTCCTGGTTACTCGCATACCTCGCTGGGTGCCTGTGCCCATTGATGCCCCTCACGCTATGACTCTCTTCAGACAGAAAAGGGATCTTGGAATTACAGCCACCATTGTTACTGCCATCTCATTGGCAGCTGTTGGAGCTACCACCACGGCATTAGCCATGAGTCATACTGTGCAGACTGCTCAGACCCTGAATAATCTTTTAGCCAATGTAGCTCATGCCTTAGATGTACAAAAAGGAATTAAGGCTCAACTAAAAGGAGGCTTGATGGTGTTCAATCAGAAGATTGACCTCGTGCAGGAGCAAATTGATACCTTATGGCAAATCGCTCAACTTGGTTGTCAATGAAAGTATGCTGGACTTTGAGTCACTAGCATACAACATGAGAATTTTTCCTGTGCTGCAAATCTGTCTAAACAATTGTCTAGCTATATTTTAGGTAATTGGACTGGAGAATTTGATACTATGATGGAACAGCTGAGAGTGGCCATTGTCACAGTAAATTCTACCATAGTGGACGCAGGACTAGCCACAGGATTATCTTCATGGATTGCAGCAGCCATGAATCATCTGAAGGAATGGGCGGGCATGGGAGCATTAGCAGGCCTTCTGGTGTTGGTCTCCTTAGTTTGCCTGTGGTATATATGCAAGATTAGAGTCTCACAACAGTGTAATGCAGCCATGACCATTCAGGCCTTTACAGCCATTGAAGCAGGACAGTCTCCCCAAGCATGGTTGGCTACCATAAAAAGCTAAAATGTTACGCTCAGGATGCGAGGCTAAGCACTGCACTCAGGGTCAGCTTTCGACCCAGAGAAGAGCATGTCTGATTGCATGCAGGTTGATGCCCCAGGTCCCGCCTCTGAGAAAAAGGTATCAGACGGATCTGATGCTCTTTGGGTGGATGACACCTAAATGAACATCAGTACAAAGTCCCAATTTATTTCTAATATCAGAGATCAGACCCCTACTCTTGCCTGATGCGTCTAAAACCAAAAGGGAGAACTGTAGAGAGCTGCGGAATGCTGTGCCTTAAAGATGGAGCTGGTTTCCGCCTTCCACCTTCCCGATGGTGAGTGCTCTCTGTCACGAACAACTCCACATTTGGCTAAGGCCTAGGATCTGTCTTGCTTCCATGTATGTGGACCTATCTGCATTGCCCATGTGGCACGCTGGGGTTGGCTACCCAGAGGCTATTTAAGCTGTGGGCTGGCTTTCCCCAGGGTTCAAGGTTCCTGAATAAACTGCATTGAAAAAAAAATAAAATAATAAAATAAAAAATTAAATATAAAACAAAAAAAGAAATTCTACTCCCTTTAACGAGCATTAAAAATAAGACAGAATTTTAATTGCTATTAAATTCTGTTCAATAATTTGGCTCTGCATTTCTTCCTAATATCACCCATCTAAACCTGTTTGCTTAATTACTTTAATCAGCATTTCTTCCCCTGGTTTAAATAATTGCAATCTCACTCATCTTTTATTAGTCAATTGACTATAAAGTAGCAATAAAAATATAGCTGCCACAAAAAAGGAATGATACAGAAAATTAATTTATATGTTAATCTATATAATTTTAACCCAGTAGAAGTTATAGAATTAGGGATCTTTCTTTTAAAGTCCTCAATCCATGGTCAGGTCATGGGACAATCCGTGGAAACATTCTCCACTGACTCTAAAGACAGCCACATTTTATTTTCTTGTTCTAAAAACAAGGATAATTATAAGTAAAACTTCTGTTGCTTATTAGAAAAAAGAATTGTGAAGGCCTTAAAGCTACAGCAGTGTACCAAGGATATTTCTTCTTATAGTTAACACACACAGGAAAAAGGTGCAAAATCTGAAAGGTGTTAGAAATCAATGAACTGGTCCCTGGTCAAGAAGTGTGGGAAATTTTTTTCAAATAACAGCAACATATACTTTTGTTGTAGTCTTTGTTATTGATACAATCTTTCATCCATTCTTTTGTAAATGCTCATATCCAATTCACTGTAAACAACTTCTCCGGCTGAAAATTATAATTCTTCTGATTTTTAGTCATCACTCATCATTATTTACTTCATTAACCACACAATTCTGGGTAAACATACACCTTGTGTTGCAAATAATACATAAAATCTTGGATAAAATAAGCCGGTGTAATAGAAATGGTGCATTTTGTTTAGTTTCTGTGCATGTGACACATGTGTGCACACGTGTGCACATGCATGTGCAGGTAGATATGAGAGCATTTCAGAAGCAGTGTTTTCTGTGGACACTTGACTCAAATTTATATAATATTTAACATTTAAAATCTGTTCTCTTAACGATTATCTTTGAATTATGTACTCTTCTCAAAAACAAGAGTAAATTAAACACTATTTTCCATTCTCAAACTCTACTTTCTCTCCCAAATTTTCATTATTAAGAGCTAATAATGAGAAAGGAAGCTCAGGATAGTTCTACTGAGAATCATAGGTGTCCAATGTCATACTTTAAACAATCTCAAGGTCATAGGTCAAGGAAAAACTGTATAGATTCATAGTAATCTTGAGTGATCAACTAAATATAAAAGAAGCAATCAGCTATTCTAGAAGACTTTCTAAATTTTTTTATTTTATTTTATTAATTACAGTTTATTCACTTTGTATCCCCCCATAAGCCCCACCCTCCTCCCCTTCCAGCCCTACCCTCCTTCCCCCTTCTTCTCGCTTGCACCTCCCAAGTCCACTGATAGGGGAGGTCTATCAGATCCCATCAGGATTGGCTGCATTGTCATCTTCTGTGGCCTGGTAGGGCTGCTCTCCCCTCAGGGGGAGGTGATCAAAGAACAGGCCTATCAGATTATGTCAGAGGCAGTCCCTCTTCCCAATACTATGGAACCCACTTGGATACTACGCTGTCATGGACTACATCTGTGCAGGGGTTCTAGGTTATCTCCATGCATGTTCCTTGGTTGGAATATGAGTCCCTGGGGAGACCCCTGTGTTCAAATTTTCTGGTTCTGTTGCTCTTCTTGTGGGGTTCCTGTCCTCTCCAGATCTTACTATTTCTCACTTCTTACTTAAGAGTCCATGCACTTTGCCCATCAGTTGGCCTTAAGTCTCAGTGTCTGCTTTGATAGTCTGTAGGGCAGAGGCTTTCAGAGGCCCTCTGTGGCAGGTTCCTAGGTTGTTTCCTGTTTTCTTCTTCTTCTGATGTCTATCCTCTTTGCCTTTCCAGATGGAGATTGAGCGTTTTAGTCAGGGTCCACTCTCTTGATTAGTTTCTTTAGATGTTCAGGGTTTTAGTAGGTTTATCCTATGTTATATGTCTATATGAATGATTATATACTGTGTGTGTGTGTGTGTGTGTGTGTGTGTGTGTGTGTGTGTGTGTGTGTCTTTCTGCTTCTGGGACAGCTCACTCAGGATGATCCTTTCCAACTCCCACCATTTACCTGCAAATTTCATGATTTTCTTATTTTTCATTGCAGAGTAATACTCCATTGTGTAGATGTACAATTTCTGCATCCATTCTTCAGTTGAGGGGCATCTGAGCTGTTTTCAACTTCTGGCTATTACAAATAAAGCTGCTACAAACATGGTTGAGCAAATGTCTTTATTGTGTACTTGAGCCCCTTTTGGATATATGCGTAAGAGTTATATGGCCAGATCTTGAGGAAGTGCTATTCCTAACTGGATGTCTACATGTAGAAAAATGAAAATAGATCCATACTTATCACCACGCACAAGGCTGAAGTCCAAGTGGATCAAAGATCTCAACAAAAAACCAGACACACTAAATTGGTTAGAAGAAAAAGTGGAGAATACCCTTGAACTCATTGGCACAGGAGACAACTTCCTGAACAGAACACCAACAGCACAGGCTCTAAGAGCAACAATCAATAAATGGGACCTCATGAAACTGAAAAGCTTCTGTAAAGCAAAGGACACCATCATCAAAACAAAACGACTGCCTACAGACTGGGAAAGAATCTTCACCAACCGTTTATCTGACAGAGGGCTAATATCCAGTATATATAAAGAACTAAAGAAGCTGAAAAACAGCAAACATAGTAATCCACTTAAAAAATGGGGAACAGAGCTAAACAGAGAATTCTCTGAGAGGAATACTGAATGGCAGAGAAACACTTAAAGAAATGCTCAACGTCATTAGCCATTCGGGAAATGCAAATCAAAACCACCCTGAGATTTCACCTTACACCCATCAGAATGGCCAAGATGAAAAACTCAAGTGACAACACATGCTGGAGAGGCTGTGGAGAAAGGGGAACCCTCCTCCACTGCTGGTGGGAATGTAAACTTGTACAACCACTCTGTAAATCAATCTGGCATTTTCTCAGACTTTCTAAATTTGTTTTAGTAAAGTTGTTAATTTCAGCATTCCCTGAATAATATTACATTTTGCATATAGTATTTGCTATCATAAAAGAATAAAAGTACAGGCCTAGCCTGAGTAAACTGCTTTTATCTTACAAAAGAATTTTATTTTAATCCACATTTGTTTATTTGTTTGTTTGTTTGTTTGCTGAGATTACAGGAATGTGTAATCCATCTTACTTTATTTTTAATGCATATTTAGTAATTTAGGGTCCTTATATAGCCAGGAACTAAAGTACATTGGATTCAATTAGGACTAAAATCTATTTAAACATTTGAAAAATCAACTGTAGCATATAACTATCTAAAACTAAAACAAAAATCATTCATGATATCACGACACAAATGGAGGATATATAATGACACAGACAAATGCATGCATGAAACCTTTAGCTACACATGTGATTATCTCTCTTCTCACTTGGTTAGCATATCTGTTCTTCTAGTTAATAAAAGGCTATATTTTCTGATTATCACTTTATCTGAGTGTTGATCTCTTTGTCCTTAGACATTTTCTGTTTTTCTTATCTTTTCTTTTGAAATCAAGTTTTCTTTTTTTTCTTGAAGTAACAAAATATTTTCAGCATATTATCTTCTGTTCGTTCTATGGATGACTCATATAGAGAGAACTCTTTAAACACTGTATTATCTGTACTATTATCTAATTTACCAAATACTTTTCTTCCTAATCCTAACCCATGAAAGCAAATTTTATCATACATTATGATACAAATGGCATTATGCAGGAGGGCAGTAACTAGATTTTAATGTGAAAACTATATTTAATGTTTTTCTAAATGTCCATGTTATGAAATGCCTTTGATGTGCTGCATAGAAGAATTCACATTGGAACTGAGCATGTGTTTATCTCTTCTTAGTCTTTCTGCAGGAAAGTATTATGCCACCCAACCTGTTTTCAATAATTTAAGCATAAAATCACAAGACATTGAAAGACTTCATTATATCTTATGATCTCATATGGTTCACCACCTGCATGGGGATTTTATTATCAGGAAATTTAACAAAAGTTAACACTGCCCATGATAATGAAGAGTGGAGGCAATCAATTTCTTCTTAATTTGTTTACTTTTTATTTCATGTGTATGGGTGTTTTGCCTGCATACATGTTTGTGTCTCATGCACATGCCTTGTGACCTTGGAGGCCAGAAAAAGGGTATCTGATCTCCCTCTCCTTCCCCCGAACTGGAGTTATAGATGATTTTTAACTATCACATACCTGAGTACTGGAACTGAATCCATGTCTTTTGGTAGAGTAGCTGGTATTCTTAACCTCTGAGCTCTAGAATTGCAGTTTGTCTTAGTTTGTCATTGTACCTAAATTTTATTTCTAAATTTAAAGCTAGTAGTCACAAAGTAGGTAACGAAATGGTTCTCAATACTACAATTTTTTTCTTCTCATAATCCTGTGACACACAGTTTCTTAAAAATTATGTCATCTAAGGAGATGATCATGTGGTTTTTCTCCTTCAGTTTGTTTATATTGTGGATTACATTGATGAATTTCCATATACTGACCCCCCCCACCCCTGGAATTAAGCCTACTTGGTCATGGTGATGATATCTTTTATATGTTCTTGGATTTGGTTTGTCAGTATTTTATTGAGTATTTTCTGCATCAATCTGTTCAACCATGTTCATAGCAACTTTATTTGTAATAACCAGAAACTGAAAAGAACTGAAGAACGGATACAGAAATTGTGGTACATTTACACAACAGAATACTACTCAGCAATTAAAAACAAGGAAATCATGAAATTTGCAGGCAAATGGTGGGAACTGGAAAAGATGATCTTGGGTGAAGTATCTCAGAAACAGAAAGACACACACGTTATATACTCACTTATAAGAGGATACTAGACATATAATATTAACATATTAAAATCTGTACACCTAGAGAAGATGAGCTAGAAGGAGGACCCTGGGTAAGATGATCAATCCTCACTCAGAAAGACGAACAGGACAGACATTGGAAGATGGAGAAAACAGGGAACAGAACAGGAGCCTACCACAGAGGGCCTCTGAAGACTCTACCCAGCATTGTATCAAAGCAGTTACTGAGACTCATAAACTAACTTTGGGCAGAGTGCAGAGAATCATATGAAAGAAGGGGGAGATAGTAAGACCTGAAGAGGACAGGAGCTCCATAAGGAGAACAACAGAACCAAAATATCTGGGCCCAGGGGTCTTTTCTAAGACTGATACTTCAATCAAGAACCATTCATGGCAGCTCAGTATCCAAGTGGGTATCCTAGTAAGGGGAACAGGGACTGTCTCTGACATGAACTCAGTGGCTAGCGCTTTAACTGCCTCCCCCTGATGGGGGAGCAGCCTTGCCAGGCCACAGAGGAGAACAATGCAGCCAGTTCTGATGAGACCAGATAATCTAGGGTCAGATAGAAGGGGAGGAGGACCTCCCCTATCAGTGGACTTGGAGAGGGGCAAAGGAGGAGATAAAGGAGGGAGGGTAGGATTGGGAGGGGATGAGAAAGGGGGCTACGTGAATAAACTGTAATTAGTATAAAAAATAAAAATTTAATTAAAAACTAGAATAATGGCAGGCTATCCTATTTGTGGACCTTAATCCTTTTGATGCACACAGGAAATATTTGGATTCGTTTTCTTCCTCTGGATGTTTTCGCCTCACACTTTGTGAATCCTTATTTGCATTTTATCCTTTTTCTGTTTGTTCGTTTGTTTGTTTGTTTGTTTGTTTGTTGTGGTTGTTTTGGTTTTGGTTTCGGTTTTTGGTTTTTTCAGACAGGGTTTCTCTGTGTAACAGAGCATTGATTTTTTCCTGGGCACACTTTGTAGACCACAGTGGCCTCAGACTCACAAAGATCCACCTGCTTCTGCCTACTGAGTGCTGAGATTAAAGACAATGCAGACAGTCTTGATGAGACCTGATAGGCTAGGGTCAGAGGTAAGGGGAGGAGGACCTCCCCTATCAGTGGACTGGGAAAGGGGCATGGGAAGAGAAGAAGGAGGGAGGGCAGGATTGGGAGGGGATGAGGGAGGAGGCTACAGCTGGGATACAAAGTGAATAAATTGTAATAAATACAAAAATGTTAAAAAAAATACTTGGACAGGAAAATATTTGAACTGAAGCAGACACCCTGGAGGAACACTGCTTACTAGCTTACTCTTCATAGTTGGCTCAATCTGCTGTCATATAGCTTTCAGCACTACCAGTCCAGGAGTGGCACTGGACATAGTGACCTGGGCATTCACATATCAATCATTAAGCAAGAAAGTGTACCACAGGCCAATCTGCTGGAAGCATTTTCTCAATTAAGTTTCCCTCTTCCCATATGACTCTAGCTTTTGTCAAGTTGGTATAAAACTAGCCAGCACAAGGACACAAAGTTAGGTGTGTAAGGGGAAAATGGTATATTTGGGAGAGCTTGCAGAGGAGAATGAATACAATCAAAACACAGAAACAAATTCAAAGAATTCATTTTTAGAAGAGAGAGAAAAGACCATGGGAAAAGGAAATAGTTGAAGGTAATTTTATACAGGAGTAGGGTAAGGAAGAAGTGACATGGGAAGTTTAACAGAAGAAATTGCAACTGGAGAAAGTCTAAGTCACCGATAAAGAGGGCAGGCAAGAAAATGGACTTCCTGAAGTAATAATCAATTTCGTGAAGTAGACAAGACTGTGGAGAGAAATCCGGAAGGCGGTTAATTTTTCCAATACCAAACCTTATTCTATTCTGCCAAGTCTCTTTTTCTGACTGATTACTTAACTTTTTCTGATGTCTTCATCTGACAGAGATGAGGACAATCTGGAATACTTAAGAACTATTTAAAGATGCTGTTAAAATATCACTACAATCAGATTAAAGTTAATAAAATCTTTTTTTAAACATAAATAAATGGAGCAACTAGAGGGAAAGAGCCTTTTGGTAAGATATTCCCAACTTTCCCCTTGCTGAGCAAAGATGGGTATTTTAGCTGTGGACCTGTGCTTAGGGCATATATAAATGGCTGTGATATAATTAAATAGCAATCTGAAAATTGCCCTCATCCTCATCATGCAAACTAAACCTATAAATAAACCGTACCACAAATAAGTAGTTTAAAAATGAATCTCTGGGCCTGGAACACTGATATTCTATTCTCATCTGTAATCAAGTGCAATTATTAAGTAAAAATAGGAAGGGAAACTGAAGTTCTACACTGAATGAGACATAGCTATGTAGTTATCCCTAGATAATTCATTCAGCTCATCTGTTCTCATTTGGAAAATGAAAAAGTGAACCATGTACTCTTCAGAATTCTAAATTATCCTCATTCATCATGCCTTTATCATTTTATTTCAGAAGCAATAAAAGAGTGGGTAAAACACTCAACCCAGAAACTCAAAACCTACCATTTACAAAGTATGATACCATAGGAAAGTGGCTTATTCTCAGTGTGCCTCGTTTTGCTCAAGGAAACATTTGTGAGGATTACGTTCAGATGGGAAACATGTTTGATACAGGATTTGGCATAAAATTTGCAGTGTGTACATTTTAGATACTATTTTTTTTCCCATTCTGACATGTAGTAATGGCCTAGCCAAAAGACAGATTCATGAAACTAAAAACCATCACAATGAGAATTCTGTCCCCACTAATCTGAGCCTTAGTTTTGACTAGATAGTAAATCAGAATATGGCAAATCATTCAAGGTGTGTGAATACACACCATGTACATATGGCCCACATATCATAATTCTCCCATTAAAATATGAAGGAGCATTATGTGTAACAACAATATTTTAATTCTTTATTAACTACACTTTATTCACTTTGAATCCCCCCTGTGGTTCCCTCCATCCTCCCATCCCAACCCCTCCCTTCCTCCACCCTCTGCATGCATGCCCCTCCCCAAGTCCACTGATTGAGGAGATCTTCTTTTCCTTCCATCTGATCCTAGTCAATTAGGTCCTATCAGGAGTAGCTACATTGTCTTCTGTGGCCTAGTAATACTTCTTCCCCCTCAGGGGGAGGTAATTAAAGAGCAGGCCAATCAGTTCATGTCAGAGATAGTCCCTGTTTCTATTACAATGAACCCACTTGGATACTGACCTGCCATGGGCTACATCTGTGCAGAGGTCTTAGGTTATCTCCATGCATGGTCCTTGGTTAGAGTATCAGTCTCAGGAAAGACCCCTGTGCTCAGATTTTTTGGTTCTGTTGCTCTCCTTGTAGAGTTCCTGTCCTCTCCAGATCTTACTGTTTCCCACTTCTTTCATAAGATTCCCTGCACTCTGACAAAGGTTGCCCATAAGTCTCAGCATCTGCATTGATAGTCTGCAGGGCAGAGCCTTTCAGAGGTCCTCTGTGTCAGGCTCCTGACCTGTTCCCTCTTTTCTACTTCTTCTGATGTCCATCCTCTTTGGCTTTCTGGCTAGAAATTGAGCATTTTAGCAAGAGTCCTCCCTCTTGATTAGTTTCTTTAGGTGTACAGATTTTAGTAGGTTTATCCTATATTATATGTCTATATGGAGTGAGTATATATCGTATGTGTCTTTCTGCTTCTGGGATAGCTCACTCAGGATGATCTTTTCCAGATCCCACCATTTACCTGCAAATTTAATGATTTCCTTGTTTTTTATTGTTGAGTAATATTCCATTGTGTAGATATACCACAATTTGTGCATCCATTCCTCCAATGAGGGGCATCTAGGCTGTTTCCAGCTTCTGACTATTACAAATAAGGCTGCTACAAACATGGTTGAGCAAATGTCCTTATTGTGTACTTGAGACTCCTTTGGGTATATGCCTAGGAGTGGTATAGCTGGATCTTGAGGAAGCGCTATTCCTAGTTGTCTGAGAAAGCACCAGATTGCTTTCCAGACTGGTTGTACAAATTTACATTCCCACCAGCAGTGGAGGAGGGTTCCCCTTTCTCTACAACCTCTCCAGCATGTTTTGTCTCTTGAGTTTTTGATCTTAGCCATTCTGATGGGTGTAAGGAAGACTTGTATGAAAAAAGTTTCCAGTCTCTGAAGAAAGAATTAGGAGAAGATATCAGACGATGGAAAGATCTCCCATGCTCATCACTTGGCAGGATTAATATAGTGAAAATGGCCATCTTACCAAAAGCAATCTACAGATTCAATGCAATTCCCATCAAATTACCAACACAGTTCTTTACAGACCTTGAAAGAAAAATTCTCACCTTCATATAGAACAACAAGAAACCCAGAATTGCTAAAACAATTCTCTACAGTAAAAGATCTTCAGGAGGTATCTCCATTCCTGATCTCAAGCTGTACTATAGAGCAACAATACCAAAAGCTGCATGGTACTGGCATAGAAACAGACTGGTGGTGGATCAATGGAATCGAATAGAAGACCCTGATAAATCCACACATTTATGGACACCTGACTTTTTACAAAGATGCCAAAACCATCCAATAGAAAAAAGACAGCATCTTCAACAAATGGTGCTGGTCTAACTGGATGTCTATATGCAGAAAAATGAAAATAGATCCATACTTATCACCATGCACAAAACTAAAGTCCAAGTGGATCAAAGACCTCAACATAAAACCAGACACACTAAACCGGTTAGAAGAAACAGTGGGGAACAGCCTAAAACTCATTGGCACAGGAGACAACTTCCTGAACAGAACACCAACAGCACAGGCTCTAAGAGCAACAATCAATAAATGGGACCTCATGAAACTGAAAAGCTTCTGTAAAGCAAAGGACATAGTCATCAAAACAAAACGACTGCCTACAGACTGAGAAAGGATCTTCACCAACCCTTTATCTGACAGAGGACTAATATCCAGTATATATAAAGAACTAAAGAAGTTAAACAGCAAAAAAATCAAGTAATCCAATTAAAAAATGGAGTACAGAGCTAAACAGAATTCTCAATAGAAGAATATCGAATGGCAGAGAAACACTTAAAGAAATGCTCAACCTCATTAGCCATCAGGGAAATGCAAATCAAAACGACAACAATTTTTTTAAAAAGTCTATAAATCTAAAAGAGAGCAAGGGGTGGGGCACATGAATGTTTGAAAGGAGGGATAAGAATAAGGAACTGATGTGATTATGTAATAATTTTTAAAATTTTGTGTTTTTATTTTAAAAAAAACATAAAGAAGGAGTGGCAAAATAGTTCAGTGATAAAAGCACTTCCCACCAAGCCTGAGGACCTGAGTTCAATTTGCAGAATATACGTGGTAAAAGAGAACTGACACCTTAACATTGTCCTCTAACCTCCCACCTATGCCAAGGCATTTGTACACACACACATATACACACACAAACACATACACATGCACACACACACACACACACACACACACATACACATGCTTAAACAAACTAACAAATAAATACATGTTTTAGGGTTACTATTGCTTTGATGCAATACCATTCCCCTTTGGACCCTGGCGACAGGGGATGATGCAGTAGACATGGAGGAGTACTGCTTAATGCATTGCTCCTGTCTTCAGGATCTTGCCCTGTTTGAGCTCCTGTCCTGACTCCCTTTAGTAACAGTGCTGTGTAAATGTAAGATGAATAAACTCTTTCTTCCCCAAGTTTCTTTGGTCATGGTGTTTAATCACATCAGTAGTCACTCTAACTAACCCAGAAGTTGGTTCCAGAATACCAGGGTATTGTTATGACAGATCTATCTATGTTGTGGAGGAGTTTGGATCTCTGGGATAGAAAATCCATTGAGTGTTGAGATCTCAGTGGGATGTTCCGTAGGAGCTGGGATGATAAGAATATTGAGGGCAATACAGAAAAATTGAGGCCTTTCCTGTGAAGTTATTGAGGTAAAGTTAAAGACTATCGAGACTTTTGAATTAAGATTCTGTGGTTCTGGTTAGATAGGGTGGAGAATTACCTGTGATTAACAGTATACTAAACTGAAAGTTTTGCTGTTTTTTGTTTGTTTGTTTGTTTGTTTGTTTTTTGCTGTCTTACTAGATGCTGGTCTGCTGTAGTTAAGTAAGTAGTGCTTATTAAGAAGAGAACAGCATCGCTGAGATAAAATCTTCTGGGAAGTGTTTCCTGGAAGCATAGAGACATTATGTTCCACAGGCAGCCAAAGTTGTACCCCACACTAGTAGCCAAACTTGGCACTATAAGAGTCACCCAAACAGTACTGGTTTTGAAGGCATGAAGGACTTGTGGAGAGCATCTGAGGCATGGCACTATGAGAGGCCAGGGGAGGCCATTGGTTGAGGTGAAGCCCCAGTAGCAGTTAAAGACCCAGGATCAAAGGAGTCATGCAGAGGAGTTGAGTCTTGGTACCATGAAGAGAGGCTACTGAGAGAGGATATTGGTAAAACTGCATCCCAGTTGCAGGAGAAGACTCCAGCATTTTGGTAATGTCAGTACCAAAGGATGACCACCAAGAACAACAGCAATGGTAGAACCAGCTGGAGCCTAGAAAACAAGCCATGTGTGCAGATGACAGAGCCTGAGAATGATCCAAGTCCAGAAAAATGATGAGTGAATCCCAGAAATTGGGGATTTTTTGGGGGGGTTTGTTTTTTCTTTGTTCAGATTGTGACTGTGCCCTCTGGAAGTAAAAAAGCACTTAATTTGTTTTTTATTTTACAGGAACAGAACCCCTCCACAGCCCCTGCAGCCAAGTTGCTGCCCTGTTTGAGATCCTGTCCTGACTTCCTTCAGTGATAGACTACAGTGTGAAAGTGTAAGCCAAATAAACCCTTTCCTCCCAACCTGCTTTTTCGCATTTTGTCACAGTAATAGAAATCCTAACTAATACAATTCATAAATACACAAATGTAAAATTTTAAAAATGCAATCATTGTCTTCAGTTATGTAACTATTGGTGACCTCACCATGGTCCAGTGGATAGTTCCATGACAGACTCTTATCTCTCTGAGCCATAAGCCCTCTGTAGGTTGCCTTGGCCACACTGCTTTATCACATCTACAGAAAAGTAATCAATACAGGCAGAAAAGAAGGGTTTTTTGTTTTATTTACCTGCCAAGTACAGTTTTTTTCTATGCCATTTTCTCTGAAGAGTATTAACTCTTTGAAAGCTTAAATTTAGCCACTTTTTGATAGTCTTTGCTCTAGTCTTCACGACGCTCTCCCCTAGAAATCCAATAATACCCAAGAGAAGCATCTTGCTATCCAAGATTTGCAATTACAACAGTCCAAACAACCAAGATTGATTTCTCCCTCACCTTTGACCTCATGGGTGGGGGTGCACATATATATGGGGTGTGCATATCCACGGGTACAACACCCATATAGAGGCCAGAGAAGGACATTGCATGATCTGGTCAATCACTCTCTGTCTTTGAGAGTCTCTCATTGAACCTCTCTACCACACAGATGTTACAGGCACATGTGCTGCCATGCCCAGTGTTTTCCATGGTAATGGGGGTCAAACCAAGTTCTCATGCTTGCTCAATAAGAGCTTTGATCCCCTGAATCAGTCTTCCCCTCCCACAACTCTCAATTTCAACTATTTGTTCTGGATTCCAGTTTCCTTTACATTTTGTTTTCTAGGGAGAAGAGTTCTTTCATTTAATTTTTTTTTTTGTTTTATATGCAGTATTTGGTGAAAATTATGGGGTTTTTTTTGTATTTTTTTTTCAGTGCAGTTTATTCAGGAACATTGAACAATCCTCGGACCCTGGGGAAAGCCAGCCCACAGCTTAAATAGCCTCTGGGTAGCCAACCCAGGCACATTAATAGTGGGAGACTTCAACACCCAACTCTCAACAAAGGACAGGTCAACTAAACAGAAATTAAACAAAGAAACAATGTCTCTGACAGAGGTCATGAATCAAATGGACCTAACAGACATTTACAGAACTTTACACCCAAATACAAAAGAATTTACCTTCTTCTCAGCACCTCATGGAACCTTCTCCAAAATAGACCACATAGTGGGTCACAAAGCAAGCCTCAACAGATACAAGAAGATTGAAATAATCCCATGTATCTTGTCTGATCACCATGGAATAAAGCTGGACCTCAACAATAACAGAAATAACAAAAAGCCTACACACACATGGAAACTGAACAACTTGTTACTAAATGACAGCTGGGTCAGGGAAGAAATAAAGAAAGAAATTAAAGTCTTTCTAGAAATCAATGAAAATGAAGACACAACATACCCGAACTTGTGGGACACAATGAAAGCAGTGCTAAGAGGAAAGTTCATAGCACTAAGTGCCTTCAAGAAGAAATCCGAGACAGCTCATTCAAGCACCCTAATGGCTCACTTAAAAACCCTAGAAAAAGAAGAAGCAGACACACCAAGAAGGAGTAGACGGCTGGAAATAATCAAACTCAGGGCTGAAATCAATCAATTGGAAACAAATAAAACAATTCAAAGAATCAATGAAACCAAGAGCTGGTTCTTTGAGAAAATCAACAAGATCGACAAACCCTTAGCCAGGCTAACTAAAAGGCAGAGAGACACCACCCAAATCAACAAAATCAGAAATGAAAAGGGGGATATAACTACAGACACTGAGGAAATCCAAACAATCATTAGGACTTACTTCAAAAGTCTATATGCCACAAAATTTGAAAATCTAAATGAAATGGACAATTTTCTTGATCGATTTGACTTACCAAAACTGAACCAGGACCAGGTAAATCAACTAAATAGACCTATATCCTTTGACAAAATCCAACATCCATTCATGTTCAAAGTATTGGAGAGATCAGGGATACAAGGCACATATCTAAACATAGTAAAGGCGATATACAGCAAACATATAGCCAACATCAAACTGAATGGAGAGAAACTTACAGCAATCCCATTGAAATCAGGGACAAGACAAGGCTGCCCACTCTCCCCATATCTCTTCAACATAGTGCTGGAAGTCCTTGCTAGAGCAATAAGACAGTTGAAGGAGATCAAGGGGATACAAATTGGAAAGGAAGAAGTCAAATTATCACTATTTGCAGATGATATGATAGTATACGTGAGTGACCCCAAAAAGTCTACCAGGGAACTCCTACAGCTGATAAACACCTTCAGCAAAGTGGCAGGATACAAAATTAACTCAAAAAAATCAGTAGCCCTCCTGTATACAAAAGACAAAAGGGCTGAGAAGGAAATTAAGGAAACAACACCCTTCACAATAGCCACAAATGACATAAGGTACCTCGGAGTAACCCTAACCAAGGAAGTCAAAGACTTGTATGAAAAAAATTTCAAATCTCTGAAGAAAGAATTAGAAGAAGATATGAGAAGATGGAAAGATCTCCCATGCTCATGGCTTGGTAGGATTAACATAGTAAAAATGGCCATCTTACCAAAAGCAATCTACAGATTCAATGCAATGCCCATCAAATTACCAACACAATTCTTTACAGACCTGGAAAGGAAAATTCTCAACTTCATATGGAATAACAAGAAACCCAGAATTGCTAAAACAATCCTCTACAATAAAAGATCTTCTGGAGGTATCTCCATCCCTGATCTTAAGTTGTACTATAGAGCAACAGTTTTAAAAACTGCATGGTACTGGCATAGAAACAGAATGGTGGATCAATGGAACTGAACAGAGGACCCAGAAATAAACCCACACACTTATGGACACCTGATCTTTGACAAAGACGCCAAAACCATACAATGGAAAAAAGATAGCATCTTCAACAAATGGTGCTGGTCTAACTGGATGTCTACATGTAGAAAAATGAAAATAGATCCATACTTGTCACCCTGCACAAAACTGAAGTCCAAGTGGATCAAAAACCTCAACATAAAACCAGACACATTAAATCGGCTTGAAAAAAAAGTGGGAAATACCCTAGAACTCATTGGTACAGGGGAAAACTTCCTGAACAGAACACCAACAGCACAGGCTCTAAGAGCAACAACCAATAAATGGGACCTCATGAAACTGAAAAGCTTCTGTAAAGCAAAGGACACCGTCATCAAAACAAAGCGACCACCTACAGATTGGGAAAGAATCTTCACCAACCCTTTTTGACAGAGGACTAATATCTAGTATATATAAAGAACTAAAGAAGCTGAAAAGCAGCAAACCAAGTAATCCACTTAAAAAATGGGGAACAGAGCTAAACAGAGAATTCTCTGTAGAGGAATACCGAATGGCAGAGAAGCACTTAAAGAAATGCTCAACCTCACTAGCCATTAGGGAAAATTATGTTTATTTGTTCCCAGTTATTCAAGGTATCATATCTGTCATTGTACCTGGGCCATACATCTGGGTGCTAATAGTTTCACCTGAAGGGGCTAACAGTGCTAACAACTCCACCAAAACTACTCCTTTGTGTTTTATGTTTGTGTGTGTGTGTGTGTGTGTGTGTGTGTGTGTGTGGTTGTTATGGTGGTGGTGGTGGTGGTGGAGGTGCTGGTGGTGGTGGTAGTGGTAATTTGGTTAAGATTAGATGAACTGGTAAAAGGTTCTATGATTCTCCAAGCATGAAGTTCTCTGGGTAAATTTCCACTGTTCTTTTGTTTGTCCTTACTGTTCATGACACATCTGTTCCAGTTTGTTCCACCTGCCTTCTCTCAACTCAAAACCTCCGGGATTGATTCAGGTGAGTTTCTTGCTTAAGTTGGTTATACTCAACATGCTTTTGTGATTAAAAATGAATGATCTCTTGGCTCATCAGCTTCTGTTTTCCAGGACTATTGTTTTTTATGCACATAATATGGCAGCTCCTTTAAACTGATGAGCCCTTATGACAGATTTCTACTTTTGTCTTGGAGAATTATGATTTTTTTTCATTATAGTACACTGCACACATTCTACATCCAGATTCCAATAGAACCTCAACTGAAGAATAAGGCAAAGAATGAAAGCAAGAGATTTCACTCTTGTACCCATTCTATTGAATGTTATGAGCATATCTGCCGATATGAATGTAAACACTCCAAAGGAAAACAACAGAAAACAGTTCTTGTTGTTCTATATCAAAACTGAGCAAGAGAGAATGAGGAACTTAGTGACTGTTACAGCATGTGGATAGATGCTGCTTGGGATACAATAACACCCACCGACATTTAATCAACAGAATTCACACGGATCAGTGCTACTAAAAGCACCATGCCTGATACCTAAAATACAGTGTCACCAAATCCAACCTCAAGCAGTAGTGATCAATTCTCTTGCAAAGTACAATTTGCAGAGAAGCTCTCACTCAAGAGGAAATGTGTTTTTCAGCTGTTTCCCCACAGCATAACAATAAATAGAAACAGACTTGGGAAGCAGTGAGACTATTAAGAATAACAACAGAAACAATGTCTCAGCTTAAAACACTGTATTTCAAGAAAATGGTTACATAGATTTTCTTTTTTCAAAAAGTGTGTCCCATCCTGGTAAGTGATGTGGGAATCAGTTAGACCACTATCCCAGCTCTGCCAGTGATCAGAAGTGTGACATTAAACATATCACAACGTCTTTCTCAGCACTATTTTTCTTTCCATGTAAAATGAGATAATTTCCTTCAATGTACAAACTGTATATACTAAGATTGCTTAGTTGTCTAAGTATTTATATTGCTTAGTTGTCTAAGTATTTATATTGTGAGCATGAGGACCTGAGTTTGTGGCATTTGCTTGTAATCAAAGCACTGGAAAGGCAAAGGTAGGTGGATACCTAGAGATTGATGGTAGTCAACCAGCCTCAACTACTCCACAAGATCTAGGCCCGGTTTCTTTTAAAACAAGATGGGTGGCTCCTGAAGAACAAAAAAATTGACTTCTGGCCTCTACATGAATGTGAACATATGTGCATGGGTACCTGCATACACACTTGCACCTACATGATCATGCACACATAAATAAAAATTAAACAAATAAATACATGATACATGCTTTGTCTGTGGCAGAGAATGGAAGTGAGCCATTGCAATGACTGGTCTTTGGTGCTATATCTGAGCTAAAACCAGGCATGAAAGCATTCAAGTTTAGACACCTACTTGTCCACATCCCCTCTGAACACCTTCCCAATAAGTGTTCCTGCCAACCTGTGAAAAAGGATGTTGAAAACAGTTGTTAATATGGAAATTTTCTGTCTCTTCTGTGATTGTAGCTGTTGATGAAGAGCCAAATACCAAACAAGAGTTTCAAGAGTACAATGGATGCATTTTATAAATGAGGATGATAAGCAAACTTAATAAAACACATAAAGAATGCCATATTTAGGATGTGTTAGAATTACCCGAGATTTTATTGTCAAAATTCAGTTTTATGGGTATCCCAGGCAATTTTGATGAAGGAAGATCTGAACTGCACTCTGGAAAGACAACTCTAAATGAGGTTTGATTTGTAGAGTTTCCTGTGGAGCTAAAGAAAATTGTCTTTGGAATTCAAATGGTCCCAGTCATTTTTTCAAACAAAGATACTTTTATGTAATTCTTAAAGTAGTCTTTCCCACGGTTAATTCCTATATCTGGACAACATAGCTAGAACCACAAAAACAAAAACAAACAAAAAAACACCTGGGCAGAGCTAAAAATATGGAGAGTTGAGATTTTATATTGACAATTGGGGGGGAGCATTAGTTAACTCACAAAACAGCAAAAAATGCCATAAAGGAAGTTTGTCTCATTTTTGTCTTTTAGCAATCTGGTATGATAAAATACTTTACACCTATCTAATAGTTATGAAACCTGGATGGTCAGCAGAACTTATGCACAGCTTTTTTATACATTGTGTTAGTGAATCTTCAGATGTCTCAAATGTGTGATTCACTACATCTCAAAAGTTCATTCATCTCGCCCTTTAAACCTAATCACTTTTACAGCTGTCATCAATTTCCCCCTGAGAACCTCCACATTTTAGCTGCTGAAGGGTATGTTGTTTGGCAAAAGATAACAACACCTACCTACCTTGCTAGCTGATGACAGTGGGATGAGGGAGGCAGAACATGATATTCTGTGTCTTCCCTTTCCTGAAGCTCTCTTGTGTTTTTTTCATATCAAGGCTGTCTAAAGACATCGCAATCACTTTAAAATGAAGCCTACTTCACTCTCCACATCTTTCATACAATGTGGTTTGTCCAATTAGAATAATAAACCATTTTAATGAAATATATGCTTTATGTGTTTTCAGAAGGAGAGAGAACTAGTATTTCCTAAAGAAAATGTATTTGCAGAGTTCAGCAATAGACTCAAAACAACTTTGGGTATTGTATAAATAACTTTAACAAAAATGTTGACGTCAGTGTCAAAATAAATGGGTCAGGTAAAGAGTAAAATAGCTCAAATGCAAAGAGTGATTATAACAGTAACTGTAAGCATAGACAACCACCTTCTTCTCCACTGTACTGCATAGAGACAAACTCCATCAAGCAAATAGCATGTTCTTCAAAGCATATTTGACTGCAGAAGAGGAAGAACAAATTAGGAGACAAACAATTATCTTCTTCATAACTTATAATCTATGTTAGCCCTGTTCACTAATAATTCTTTACATGATTATGGGGAGTACAAATTGCCTCATAAGTCTTTTCTCCTAAAGAACATGTTTAGGTTTATCCCCAGATATTTTTCTTTTTGAGGAAAGTGTGAAGGGGATATTTCTGTGATTTCTTCCTCAGCATGATTATTAGCATATAGCTAGACTACTAATTCTCATAAATTCATTTTGTCTCTTGCCACTTTGCTGATAAACACTTTGTGTTTATCATTTCTAGAAGTTTTCTGGTACAATTTTTAGCTCTCTTACATATAATATCATATTAACTGGATAATTTGACTTTTCCTATTTATATCGTTTAAGTTCCTTCTTTTGTCTTATTACTCTAGCTAGTGCTTTAAGCACCATATGGAAAATGATTGGCAATAGCAGCCAGCATGGTCTCCTTCCTGATTTTAACTGGATAACTTCAGGTAAGTACTAATAAAATAAATAAGAATATAATAATAATGAGGGTATTATGTTGAAATATGTTCCTTCTAGTCCTCTTCTGATCTTTCTAGAATCTTACAAAATAATGTGGATAGCTAGTGACCAAACATTAAATCCAGGAGCTTTTAGAAGACATTTTGTATTCAATGAATAACACTGCCCTAGTCAGAATAGTCTCATCTACTGTGCTATGCTTTAACAAATGTTGCTGCTGATGGTGAGGCAGCAAGAACAGAGGTATGACTGGAAGAATATCTTATGACTAAATCTTATAGAGCAAACTCAAGAGACTAAGGAAGGGTGGGGTACTACATTGGCACTGGCTTATAAAAACCACTGTCCCAATTTAAAAAAAATACAAAGTGGTTTGGAATAAAAATGTCTGTTATCGTTTCAGTTATGACATGAGCCCATCATGTGATTTGGGAAAAGGAGTAGATTTTCTTGCCTTAGGTACCCTCTAGCTCTTAGGACCCAAAGTTCCATGAAATTAAGATGCTGACCCTGGCACCAACCTCACATACAGTTCTAGGTACTAAGCCTTGGTTCAAAGAAGTCCTGGATAAAATGTTCAAAGTCAAGAACATCCCTGGATAACATTTCTCTCTTGCTGTAATTTGAAGGAACATTTGCTGTTTCTATTTCTTTGATACACAAGCAGCCAACATTTTCTCTTCAATTAGGCTTCCCCTCCCTCTCAGTCTCTGATTGCTGTGTTTATCCTGCTGTATTTTGACTGCTTCTATTTCCATTTCATTTTGCACAGGAGGACCAACTTCTGTCTTGATGAATGAAACTCCTGAGGGAAGATTTCCATTTTTATAAATATTCCAAGAAGGTAATTTCCTGCTCAAAATAGAAAGCTGACATTTTTGTCTTTATGCCTATATTCATGGGTTGACTTTAGCATGAAAACATGTAAGTAGGAGGCAGGGTATTGAGCTAGGCTAAAAAAGAAAAGATTGGTATATACTCACTTATAAGTGGATAATAGACATATAATATAGGCTAAACATACTAAAATCTGTACACAAAGAAGCTAAGCAGGGAGGAGGACCCTCAGTAGGATGCTCAATCATTATTCAGAAAAGCAAGCAGGCTAGACATCAAAAGAGGGAGAACATAGGGAACAGGACAGAGGACCACAGAGGGCCTCTGAAAGACTCTACTTAGCAGGGTATCAAAGCAGATGCTGAGATTCATAGCCAAAATTTGAGGAGATGCAGGGAATCTTATGAAAGAAGAGGAAGATAGAAAGATCTGGAGGGGACAGGAGCTCCACAAGGAGAACAACAAAACCAAAAATCTGGGCCCAGGGGTCTTTCCTGAGACTGATAAACCAACAGAGGACCATTCATGAAGATAATCTAGAACCCCTGCACAGATGCAGCCCATGGCAGCTCAGTGTCCAAGTGGGTTCCCTAGTAAGAGGAACAGGGGCTGTATCTGGCACGAACTCAGTGGCTGGTTCTTTGATCACCCCTCGCCCCCCCCCCCCGAGTGGGGAGCAGCTTTACCAGGCCACAAAGGAAGACAATGAAGGGAAGATCTCCTCCCCTTCTATCAGACCCTAGCCTATCAGGTCTCATCAGGGTTGGCTGTATCATCTTCCTCTGTGGCCTGGTAAGGCACCCGCCCCCCAGGGAAACATAATTAAAGAGCCAGCCACTGAGTTCATGTCAGAGACAGCCCCTACCCCCTTACTAGGGAACCCACTTGGAAACTGAGCAGCCTATGGGTTTTCTCTAAGCATGGGGTCCTTGGTTGGAGCATCTAGGTCCTTGGTTGGAGCACCGATTTCTACAGGAAGAAACTTCTAGGCATGGTGGCATGTGCCTTTAATCCCAGCACTCAGGGAAGCAGAAGAAGGCAGAACTCTATGAGTATGAGGCCAGCATTATCTACAAATTTAGTCAAGGACAGACGAGGCTACACAGAAAAACCCTGTGTCAAAAAAATTGTCAGAATTTTTAAAACTGAACCGTAAATGGTTTTAAAATGGCATTATGAAATTATACCATTGCACGTGGTGGTTACCTTATGCTGTACAGCCTAGATCTCTGAGTATCAGCTGCCCACTTGTAACAGTCTATCTTGAAATATCTGGTAGTGAGGAGAACTTGGGGCAGTTAATAATGACATGGGAGGCATGTACCATCACCAAAACCAACCAGGGGCATTCCTGGGCATGTCTATACACAAAGAAATGCATGGTGAAACTCTTATAAGACTTGCTCAAAATCAAGCCAGCATGGATGAGAGCATCATGAAGTCCTACTCCTAACTAAGGAGCACTTGAAAACTGATGCCTGTTGAGGAAAGATGAGTTAGTTTTGTTCAGGGATACAGATCTTAAGAGGCTATAGATGCTCTAGTAGTGTCCTATACCCATGTACATACAAGCAGCACTCAGTGGATTTTTTTAAGAACACATGAAATTAGGAGGTAATAGTGATGGGGGTAAGGGGAAATTTAGTGGAGGGAATGTAGGTAGATTTGATCAAAACACATTATGTGTTTGTGTAAAATTCTCCAACAATAAAAACAAATAAATATTAAAACCAAAACCCTCACCATCACCTACCTTATGGAATACATGATCAAAATATGGAACAAAATGCATCCATTCCCACTGCAGAAACACAACTTGAAATAAAAGTCTCTGGAAATAAGGCAACATGTAAGTAGGGTGGCTTGCTCCAATGTTCAACTTTGCATCTATTCAATATTTAAGATACTATTATGATAAGCTTTGTATTGAGAGCTAAAGATAACACTAGGGTTCAAACAGATCTATGGCCCATTAAGCCTAACAGAAGAGCCTAACACACAATAATATTACCATACAAAGAAAGACATAGCCAGAATCATTATAAACAACACAACAAAACTGGGTAAGATACCATGAGAACTGTAATAGTAAAGCCAAACCTAGTGAGAGGCCACAGAAGTCTCTACAAAAATGGTGTTGAAGCAACTTGCTGACCTGCATACAATAGAGATAAATCCAAAGAGTTCACTGGGCACACTGCTGTCCTGAAATGGAGAGGCACAGAGCAGCAGAGGGACTAAACGAGAGCCATGCTAGTGTGCAGAGGGTGATTGCGTGAAACAGAAAAGGGGAAAATGCAGGAATAGTCAGAACCCCGAATTGCAGGACCAGAGAGGTGCAGAAAGCAGTCATGTGAATCAAACATTAAGCATCTCAGTTCTCTTAACTGCAACAAAAAGAAGACAACTGACAGTGTGTAAAAAGAGCTCCATTTGTTTTGCTGAATTTGGATCTGTTGGAGCATAGGTGTTGCTCCAAAGATGCTAAGAGAAGCAGACATAAATATTTATGTGATAAAAAGTCAAGACTTGGATAAAGTGGTGACAAAGAAGATGCCTCAGAGGACTCGCAGGTTTCTACCTTGAGTAAGTGGGTAAATGATGTCACTCTCTGGGATACAGAGCATGGAGGGGGCAGGCTATGCTGATCGTTCATGTGACAGTCAGGATGTATTGGCTCTGGAATGTCTTTGGAGCATACAGACATTATTCATTCAAAATAGATGTTTATAGGTCCCAACTGCTTTCTTTTTTCTCCTACTTCCTCTTCTTGAATAGTTCGAGCTTGCGGTCCAGGAATTTGAAATGCCTTTTTACTCTGTTCCCAAGAAAGCTGCTGTTGCACAGTGCTACTTTCAAACACAGTTAC
The DNA here is from genome assembly GCF_030254825.1 of Meriones unguiculatus. Lineage (NCBI taxonomy): Eukaryota > Metazoa > Chordata > Mammalia > Rodentia > Muridae > Meriones > Meriones unguiculatus. The sequence goes on from NC_083366.1 coordinate 4,865,172, forward strand.
AAGCTTTCCCCTGCAAATAGGAATCAAGCCACTCAGGCAAGACATGAGACCATCTAGTCGTCAGTAGCACAAGGATTCTCCTGAGTTCTTAGGCAGACTAGGCTGGCATGGAAGGCTAAGACGTCAAATAGACTTCTTCCTGCTTTTTTAGGAGCAGGCCTTTGCCCCCTGGAAGCTACACAGAGCACACCTGCAGAGTGTTACACTTCATACGGATTCTGTGGTCCTCAAGGTCAACAGCAAACAGCAGATGCCTAGATTTTTGTAAAAAGCCTTTGCTCTGCTCAGGACTCTTCTCCACATCAAAGGGCATCAGAAAAACTGAGTGAGACAGGGAGGTGGTTCGCAGGTAACAGCCTAACAACATGACTTCCATCTTACTCAGCATGGTAGAAGGGCTCCCAAAAATTGTCCTCTGACCTCTATATGGTATGCTGTCTGTCTGTCTTTATTCTATCTATCTACATTTATATATCATCTATCTGACTATCTATAATTTATCAATTTACCTATATATAACAGCTAGCTAACTCTATCTATCTATCTAACCATCTGTCTCTACCTCACTTCTCATGTCTCTCTCACCATTAGTATTTCTTTTGGAAACTCTATGCTCAATTTATTTCTTACTTACTGATTGGATCATATGTGTGCGTGTGTGTGAGTGTGTGTGTGTGTTACACATATGTGCACATGTGCTTGTACAAGTGTGTGCACCATGCATATATACAGAGGCCAAAGGAGAATGATGTATCTATCATCTTCTGTCACTCTTTCACTGTGTTTTGCTCCATTAGCAACAAGTAAGCCCCATCGACCCTCCTCTGACCTCCCCAACCCCAGTGCTGGGATCACAGGCAAGCATGATCACTCTCCATTTTTCAGAGTGATAGGAATCCAGACTCGGGGCCTCATGTCTCGGGGCCTCACTGAGCCACATCTCCCCAGCATAGAATGATTTTCTCAATGTTGAACTTTTGATGTCTATAAATTCTATCAGTCCCCATCAGATGTAAAGTTAGCAAGGATTTTCTCTCATCTTGTAGACTGCCTCTTCATTCTGATTGTTTCCTGAGTTTTGCTTACAAGTTTCAATTCCTGCAATCCCATGTGTCAAGTCTTGGTGTAACTTTCTATATTACTAACATTTTCATAGAGAAGGAATTCATCCATTACAACTCTTTCAAGAATGATTCACATTCTCATCAGGTCAAAATATTTATAAGGTTATGAACTGCTTATAGCACTAGTGAAGTACCATTATCCACTCATATTCATTGAAACTTACCAGGCTATGCACTATTCTTGTCTTTCTCCTGTGTAGAAAACATTTTTAAAATGTGATGCTAAGGAAGTTTAGAATGAAAACAACAATCCATTTATGTGAAATAGCTTCCCCTTGTTTATTTTAATTCCATTAAAAGGAATCTCTTCTTGGCCCTTTGCAATAAAGGGCCCAAGAGGACATTCATTCCATCTTCTATAGTATGGTTATTGCCAAGACACTAGCCAATAAAGAAAAGCTAAAAAACTATTAACAAGGGTCTATTCTGATAATAAAAACCTCAACAAAATATGTGCACTTAATATGCAAATTATAGGTGATTATTATGGAGGAAAGGAATGCAGCCATTTAGAAAGCTCTCACAAAGAAACTATGAGCAATATGCTGATTAAGAAAAGAGAGCTGCTTTGATCACCTCCCCCTGAGGGGGGGAGCAGACTTACCAAGCCACAGAAGATGACAATGCAGCCACTCCTAATGAGATCTGATAGACTAAGATCAGAAGAAAGGAGAGGAGGACCTCCCCTATCAATGGACTTGGGGAGAGGCATTCGTGAAGAAGGGGGAAAGAGGATGGGATTGGCTGGGGAGGAGGGAGAAGCTTATGGGGGATACAAAGTGAATAAAGTTTAATTAATAAAAAATTTAAAAAAGAGAGAGAGCTGATCTTGATTTAGTTTTGGTAAATGGAATCTATCCATTTCATTTAGATTTTCAAATTTTGTGGCATATAGGCTTTTATAGTAAGACGTAATGATTGTTTGGATTTCCTCAGTGTCTGTTGTTATGTCTCCCCTTTTGTTTCTAATTTTGCTGGTTTGGACAGTTTCTCTCTGCCTTTTAGTTAGTTTGGCTAACTAAAACGGTTTGTCTATCTTGTTGATTTTCTCAAAGAACCAATTCTTAGCTTCATTAATTCCTTGAATTGTTTTATTTGTTTCTAATTTATTTGTTTCTGCCCTGACTTGAACATTTTCAGCCATCGACTCCTCTTGGGTGTGTCTCCTTTTTTTTTTCTAGTGCTTTCAGATAAACTATTAAGTTGCTTGTATTCGATGTTTCAAATTTCTTTTTTTTCATTTGCTTATTAGTATAAAAATTATCTTTTTTATATTTTTTATTAATTATACTTTATTCACTTTATATCCCCCATAAGCTCCTCCCTCCTCCCCAGCCAATCCCACCCTCTCTCCCCCTCCTTCATGCATGCCCCTCCCCAAGTCCACTGATAGAGTAGGACCTCTTCTCCTTCCTTCTGATCTTAGTCTATCAGATCACATCAGGAGTGGCTGCATTGTCATCTTCTGTGGACTGGTAAGACTGCTCCCCACTTAGGGGGAGGTGATCAAAGAGCAGGCCAATCAGATTATGTCAGAGGCAGTCCATCTTCCCATTACAATGTAAACCACTTGGGCACTGAACTGCCATGTGATACTTCTGTGCAGGGGTTCTAGGTTATCTCAATGAATAGTCCTTGGTTGGAGTATGAGTCTCTGGGAAGTTCCCAATGTTCAAGTTTTCTGGTTCTGTTGCTCTCCTTACGGGGTTCCTGTCCTCTCCAGCTCTTACTATTTCCCACATCTTATATAAGATTCCCTGCACTCTGCCCAACAATTGGCCATAAGTCTCAGTGTCTTCTTTGATAGTCTGCAGGGCAGAGCCTTTCAGAGGCCCTCTGTGGCAGGTTCCTAACTTGTTTCCTGTTTCCATCTTTTTCTGATGTTCATCCTCCATGCCTTTCAATATGGGGATTGGGTGTTTTAGTCAGGGTCCACTCTCTTGATTAGTTTCTTTAGATGTACAGATTTTACTAGGTTTATCCTATGTTATATGTCTATATGAGCTAGTATGTACCGTGTGTGTCTTTCTGCTTCTGGGATAGCTCACTCAGGATGATCCTTTCCAGGTCCCACCATTTACCTGCAAATTTCATGATTTCCTTATTTTTCATTGCTGAGTAATATTTCATTATTTAGATGTACCACAATTTCAGCATCCATTCTTCACTTGAGGGGCATCTGGGTTGTTTGCAGCATCTGGCAATTACAAATAAAGCTGCTACAAACATGGTTAGGCAAATGTGCTTATTGTGTACTTGAGCCTCTTTTGGATATATGCTTTAGGAGTGGTATGGCTAGATCTTGAGGAAGCACTATTCCTAGTTGTCTGAGAAAGTGCCAGATTACTTTAGAGAGTGGTTGTACTAGTTTACATTCCCACCAGCAGTGGAGGAGGGTTCCCCTTTCTCTACAACCTCTCCAACATGTGTTGTCAATTGAGTTTTTTATCTTGGCCATTCTGATGGGTGTAAGGTGAAATCACAGGGTTGTTGTGATTTGCAATTCTCTAATGGCTAATGAGGTTGAGCATTTCTTTAAGTGCTTCTCTGCCATTCGATATTCCTCTACAGAGAATTCTCTGTTTAGCTCTGTTCCCCATTTTTTAAGTGGATTACTTGGTTTCCTGCTTTTCAGCTTCTTTAGTTCTTTATATATACTAGATATTAGTCCTCTGTCAAAAAGGGTTGGTGAAGATTCTTTCCCAATTTCTAGGCAGTCGTTTTGTTTTGATGAGAGCATCCTTTGCTTTACAGAACCTTTTCAATTTCATGAGGTCCCATTTATGGACTGTTGCTCTTAGAGCCTGTGCTGTTGGTGTTCTGTTCAAGAAGTTGTCTCCTGTACCAATAAGTTCAAGGGTATTCCCCAATTTTTCTTCTAAGCGGGTTTAGTGTGTCCAGTTTCATGTTGAGGTCTTTGATCCACTTGGACTTCAGTTTAGTTCAGGGTGATAAGTATGGATCTATTTGCATTTTTCTACATGTAGACATCCAGTTGGACCAGCACCATTTGTTGAAGATGCTATCTTTTTTCCATTGTATGGTTTGGCATCTTTGTCAAAGATCAGGTGTCCATAAGTGTGTGGGTTTATTTCTGGGTCTTCTGTTCAGTTCCACTGATCCACCCTTCTGTTTCTATGCCAGTATCATGCAGTTTTTATAACTGTTTATCTATAGTACAACTTAATATCAGGGATGGAGATATATCCAGAAGATCATTTATTGTAGAGGATTGTTTTAGCAATTCTGGGTTTCTTGTTATTCCATATGAAGTTGAGAATTTTTCTTTCCAGGTCTGTAAAGAATTGTGTTGGTAATTTGATGCGAATTGCATTGAATCTGTAGATTGCTTTTGGTAAGATGGTCATTTTTACTATGTTAATCTTGCCAAGCCATGAGCATGGGAGATCTTTCCATCTTCTCATATCTTCTTCTAATTCTTTCTTCAGAGACTTGAAATTTTTTTCATACAAGTCTTTGACTTCCTTGGTTAGGGTTACTCCAAGGTACTTTATGTCATTTGTTGCTATTGTGAAGGGTGTGGTTTCCCTAATTTCTTTCTCAGCCCTTTTGTCTTTTGTATACAGGAGGGCTACTGATTTTTTTTTTAGTTAATTTTGTATCTGGCCACTTTGCTGAAGTTGTTTATCAGCTGTAGGTGTTCCCTGGTAGAGTTTTTGGGGTCACTTGTGTACTATCATATCATCGGCAAATAGTGATACTTTGACTTCATCCTTTTCAATCTGTATCCCCTTGATCTCCTTCAACTGTCTAATTGCTCTAGCAAGGACTTCCAGAACTATGTTAAAGAGATATGGAGAGAGTGGGCAGCCTTGTCTTGTCCATGATTTCAATGGGATTGCTTTAAGTTTCTCTCCGTTCAGTTTGATGTTGGCTATAGGCTTGCTGTATATCGCCTTTACTATGTTTAGATATGTGCATTGTATCCCTGATCTCTCCAATACTTTAAACATGAATGGATGTTGGGTTTTGTCAAATGCTTTTTCAGAATCTAGGGAGATTATCATGTGGTTTTTTTCTTTCTGTTTGTTAATATGGTGGATCACATTGATGGATTTCCGCATACTGAACCACCCTTGCATATCTGGAATGAAGCCTACTTGGACATAGTGGATAATATCTTTGATGTGTTCTTGAATTTGGTTTGCAAGTATTTTGTTGAGTATTTTTGCATCAATGTTCATAAGGGAGATTGGCCTTAAATTTTCTTTCTTTGTTGGGTCTTTGTGTGGTTTAGGTACCAAGTTGACGGTGGCTTCATAGAATGAGTTTGGTAATGTTCCTTCTGTTTCTATTTTGTGGAATAGTTTGAAGAGAAGTGGCGTTAGCTCTTCTTTGAAGGTCTGGTAGAATTCTACACTGAAACCATATGGTCCTGGGCTTTTTTGGATGGGAGATTTTCAATGACTACTTCTATTTCCTTGGGGGATATAGGACTATTTAATTGATTTACCTGGTCCTGATTCAGCTTTGGCAAGTTGAATGGATCAAGAAAATTATCCATTTCCTTTAGATTTTCAAATTTTGTGGCATATAGACTTTTGAAGTAAGTCCTAATGATTGTTTGGATTTCCTCAGTGTCTGTAGTTATGTCCAATTTTCATTTCTGGTTTCGTTGATTTGGATGGGGTCTCCCTGCCTTTTAGTTAGCTTGGCTAAGGGTTTGTTGATCTTGGTGATTTTCACAAAGAACCATCTTTTGGTTTCATTGATTCTTTGAATTGTTTTATTTGTTTCTAATTGATTGATTTCAGTCCTGAGTTTGATTATTTCCAGCCATCTACTCCTTTTTGGTGTGTCTGCTTCTTCCTTTTCTAGGGTTTTTAAGTGAGCCATTAAATTGCTTGAATGAGCTGTCTCGAATTTCTTCTTGAAGGCACTTAGTGCTATGAACTTTCCTCTTAGCACTGCTTTCATTGTGTCCCATAAGTTTGGGTATGTTGTGTCTTCATTTTCATTTAGTTCTAGGAAGACTTTAATTTGTTTCTTTATTTCTTCTCTGACCCAGCTGTCATTTAGTAGAAAGTTGTTCGGTTTCCGTGTGTGTAGGCTTTTTGCTATTTCTGTTGTTGTTAAGGTCCAGCTTTATTCCATGGTGATATAAGGGATCATTTCAATCTTCTTCTATCTGTTGAGGCTCACTTTGTGACCAACTATATGATCTACTTTGGAGAAGGTTCCATGAGGTGCTGAGAAGAAGGTAAATTCTTTTGTGTTTGGGTGTAAGGTCCTGTAAATGTCTGTTAGGTCCATTTGATTCATGACCTCTGTTAGAGATATTGTTTCTTTGTTTAATTTCTGTTTGGTTGACCTGTCCTTTGTTGAGAGTGGAGTGTTGAAGTCTCCCACTATTAATGTGTAGGGATCTATGTGTGGTTTAAGTTTTATCAACGTTTCTTTTACAAATGTGGGTGCCCTTGTTTTTGGAGTATGAATGTTCAGGCCTGTGATGTCTTCCAGTGGAATTTTCCCTTGATGAGTATGAAGTGACCTTCCCCATCTCTTTTTATTAATTTTGGTTAAAAGTCTATTTTATCAGATATTAGAATGGCTACTCATGCTTGCTTCCTGGGTCCATTTGCTTGGAAAGCCATCTTCCAACCCTTTACCCTCAGGTAATGTCTATCTTTGTGCCTTAGGTGTGTTTCTTGTATGCAACAGATTGCTAGGTTTTGTTTACACATCCATTCTGTTAGTCTGTGTCTTTTTATTGGAGAATTAAGTCCATTGATGTCGAGAATGATTAATGATCAGTGGCTGTTAGATCCTTTGATTTTGATGTTGGCTGTGGTCATAAGGTTGTGTGCTTGGTTGCTTCTTGTTTTACTGTAGTGAGGATAATTATTTCCTGTATTTTCTTGAAAATAGCTAGTTTTCTTGGGTTGTATTTTCCCTTCTAGTGTCTTCTGTAATGCTGGATTTGTGTCTAGGTATTGTTGAAATTTGTTTTTGTCATTGAATATCTTGTTTTCTTCGTCTATGAGAACTGATTGTTTTGCTGCGTATAGTAGCCTTGGCTGACATCTGTTTTTTCTTAGGCTCTCCATGATATCTGCCCAGGCCCTTCTGGCTTTCATAGTTTCTGTTGAAAAGTCAGGTGTGATTCTAATGGGTTTGCCATTATATGTTACTTGGCCCTTTTCCCTTGCAGCTTTTAGTATTTTTTTCTTTGTTCTGTATACTTACTGTTTTGATTATTATGTGGAGGGAGGATTTTCTTTTCTGGTCTATTTTATTGGTTATCTGGTGTACAGCAGATTCCTGGGTTAGGCCAGTCTGCGGGACCTTTTCTGGGGATACACTGGGTGGTCTAAGTCTGTCCTCTTTGCTTCGTTCCCTGTGAGGATTTCTCCAGACAGTGATTCCAAGTCTCTGGTGTCCTGGGGTGCACAGTTCTGTCTGTGAGGAATAGTTGCTACAAAGCAGGTCTCTGAGCTGGCGTTGCACATGCCTGCCCACTTGTCTGCAGGAGCTGGGTTCCCAACAACTCTTTGTGCTTCCGGCCTGGGGCCAGTTCAGTGATGGGGCTCATACCCGCTGGTCTGTGAGAGACTTTCCCCAGGTAAAGCCTGGGTGTCCCAAGTCAGAACTGTTTTCTTCCTTCCCTTTTGTGGCCTCCCCTGACAGGGACTTCCAGTCTCTGTTGCACTAGGGTGTGCAGCTCAGTCTGTGCTAGGGAGCTGGCGCACAGCCACTCTCTGTGCTGGCGGCAGGAGTCCAGTTCAGTGATGGCAGCTCTTACCCGCCGGTCTGCGAGACTTTTTCTAGGGAAAGACTGGGTGACCCGTGGCCAGTCCTGATACTTTCCTTCCCCGTGGGTTTTTCTTGTGACAGGGACTCCCAGTCTCTGGTGTTTTTTTGTGCCCACCAATCAGCCTGGGAAGGTGATCGGGACATGCAGGCATGTGGCTCTGGTCCGGAGACCTAGTGACTGCACGACCCGGGATCTCTTCCAGGTTCTGCCTGGGTGGCCTGAGAGTGGACCCAACTGGTTCTCTCACCTGGGAAACAGGATCGCTGTTGTTTTAGGGCCCAGAGTTCAGTCTCTTGGTCGCTGTATGAAAAATGTTGTTCTGTTCCTAAGACGCAGTATTCTTCTGGCCGCCATCTTGGCCACCATCTTGGCCACCTCTCAAATTTCTTCTTGAAGGAACTTAGTGCTATTAACTTTCCTCTAAGCACTGCTTTCATTGTGTACCATAAGTTTGGGCATGGTGTGCCTTCATTTTCATTGAATTCTAGGAAGTCTTTAATTTCTTTCTTTATTTCTTCCAAAACCCAGCTGTCATTGAGTAGCAAGTTGTTCAGTTTCCATGTATGTATAGGCTTTTTGTTATTTCTGGTGTTGTTTAGGTCCAGCTTTAGACCATGGTGGTCAGATAGGATACAAGAGATTATTTCAATCTTCTTGTATCTGTTGAGGCTTGCTTTATGATCAACTATATGGTCTATTTTGGAGACTGATAATCCAACCAAGGACCATTCCTGGAGATAACCTAGAACCCCTGCACAGATGTAGCCTGCGCAGCTCAGTATCCAAGTGGGTTCCCTAGTAATGGGAATAGGAACTGTCTCTGACATGAACTCAGTGGCCTGTTCTTTGATCACCTCCCCCGAGGGGGGGGGTGCAGCCTTACCAGGTCACAGAAGAAGACAATGCAGCCAGTCCAGATGAGACCTGATAGACTAGGAGCAGAGGGAAGCGGAGAAGGACCTCCCCTATCAGTGGACTTTGGGAAAAGCATGGGAGGAAACGAGGGAGTAAGGGTGGAATTGGGTGAGGACTAGGGATGGGGCTACAACTCGGATACAAAGTAAATAAACTCTAATTAATAAATGCTGGGGACCAAGAGCCCAGGCATCTAGTTCTGGTGACTGGAAAATTACTGATGCCTGGGTATATAATCAACTTCAACCACCTGGAGGGGACTTCCCGAGAAGTTGCTAAACCACCCCCACCCTGACTGATTTTATCAATCACAGGAAGAGCCACGGAATGTGCCATTTATGCCCCTTTTCCCACTTGGGAGAGTAGTCACTTCATTATTTCAAAAATATATAAGTATAGCTCCAGCGAGCAATAAACAGACCTCGACAACTCATTACCTGGTTTCGTTCCTTGTCTCTCACCCATTTTTCTTTCAGGCTTGGTTCTTCTCGGACCCCACGAATTACTAGGTCCCAAGGGTCGGGGCAAATAAAACAATAAATAATTTTTTTTAAAAAGGTAACACCTTCACAAAATTGACTGTGCAATATATAGGTCCAATGGCTACGTCTAATTATTCATACTTATAAAAATATTTTAATTATGATAAGCAATATCTCTGAATGTGAAATAAAATTATAATACTATATCTTGAAGGAACTAATATTTTAATAAAAATATAAGACGATTAATATCACAAATTTTTGCAATAAAAGTTTTCTATTTATTTCATCCATATTCATTTTCTCCTGAAAAACAGTTGAGGAAAAAAAAAACCTAAGAAGTTATTTAGAATGTCTTCAAAAGTGCATTGGAGTCATTAATTATTCTATACAACATTCTCTTGAGGAAAATAATAATTATCTATTATTATGGAGAGCAATAATGGGCTTCTACAGACCAGCTTGCCCAGTTGTGTGCCCAAAGCACGTGGTTGTTCTCTAATGCATTCCAGACACAACTCTCCCCATTTCAGCATGAGACATATTCTGCACATTCCTGAGCCAGCCATCTGTCCACGTTTTGAAATATCTCTTATCTTGTAAACACTAAAATTAAGATGTTGAGCTCATCATTTGCTAATATCATACATGTCTGTTTCCTCTACTTAGCCCCACTCCCTAAAAGATACAAAAAAAGCCCCAGAAAAATAAAGCAACTTGTTTTATTTACAAGAAATAAGCCACTATTTATTTCGAGAGAAAAAAAATACAAACCTGTATATATGTTACACATTTTATGTGCTCTGAGAACACATGAAAGGCAGTCATAAAGCAGCATTTCAATAGCATGTTATGGCTAATTACCGTACTCATACCCAGAATAAAGCGGGGCCTTTCTGTCTCAATATATCTGTCCTAGCCACTCTATCATATCACTTTTCCTTTTAGGTCAAAAAAGGAAAGAACTGCAGAAGTCACAGTTCCTAAAAGCAGGATCACTTCACAAACAAAAGAGTTCTTTTATGAACAAATCTGCATTATTCAAAAAGACAACTAACTCTACCACATTAATAATAGGCTTGAATTTATTCCACTGAAATAAGACCATTTTTCTAGGCTAAGCTTTTCATAATCTAAGCAAATCACATACTGATTTCCTGAGGCTATTAAAGTGGTCTATCAGAAAATTAGCAAATTAAGAGACTCGAAATAAATTTTTTTTCAGTAGAGGACATAAAATCATATCTACAGAATGTGAAAATAGTCTTCAAGGCGACTAGCACACACAGTTTCTGAGCAGTGGGATACCTGATCTTCTGAGTTGGAGAATGGAAGGACCCCCAACCCAGGAAAACCACAGCGAGGCTTTCTGAACACCAGAGAACATCGCAGGAGGTGAAAACTTTGGCCTCCGGTCACCCGGAGACTTGCTTGGGGAGGGAGAGAAACGATCCTTTGTTCTTGCGGCACTCCCTTCCCCCAGACCTCCTTCCTCCTCGGCACAGCGGCACAGCGGACTCATCTTTCTCAGCGCAGACCTAACTGCCTGGGGTATACAACCGCTGAGACGGAGCCCCAACCACTTTAGCGGCAGACAAAAGCCAGCAGTACGTACCCCAGAGTCCCAGATTCGCGCAGCGGCTGGACCATCCTCCCAGGGCGCGAATCTGCTAGACACCATACTAGCTCCGCAGGATCGCCATCACTGACAGTACGACCCGCCCAATCCCACAGTGACAGAGAATACACTATATACTCACCGAAACCAGGCAGAAACGTCATACAACCTGGACACACCAGGCGCTGGGCCTCCCAAGCTTGGAGAGCACAACGAAGAGATCCCAGGACTTCCCAGAAAGCATTGGGACTAGCAAGCCAGTCTCCAGTTACAGCAGGACGCGGCAGCGGAGCAGTACTGAACTGGCGGGGCACCACAGCCCTCCAGTTTAAGACTAACCAGGGCCAAACCAGAGAACAAAGAGCCTGATTACCCCATCCCTGCTGAAGTGACCACCCTGAAATCTCCAGCTGCAGCAAGACCTCAGAACCTGGCAGTGACAGCAGCACAGAACTGGCGGAACACATCAAAGAAGCAGGGCCAAACCAGAGAGCAGAGAGCCCCGGATACCACGATCTCTGCCAAGAGACCTGCCTGTACAGCCAGTCCTCAGCACACGCTGAGAGTACTCAGCTTCCTGAAGAACTCTCCAGACACCAGAGAGAGACAGCACCAGTCTGATCTGCAGAATCCAAAAACAAACAGGGAAGGTTTCAGATAAGCCAATGGCCAGAGGTAGGCGAAAGAACACTTCCAACATAAATCAGGACATCATGACTTCACCAGCAAACCCCAAAATCGATGGATACACCAATTCAGCAGAAGCACAGGAAAATGATTTTAAAGCCATGCTTGCCCAATTATTTGAGGCTCATAAGGAGGAAATGAACAAGTCTTTCAAAGAGATGGCCAGTCAATTGGAGGCAAAGAAAGAAGAAATAGACAATATCCTTAAAGAAACACAGGCAAACATAGCCAAACAAATAGATACACAAGTAGAGGAAAAATTAGTGGCATATAAGAAGGAAATGAAAAAAGAAATAGAGGCCATCGTAGAGAGACAGGAATCCAAACTCAAACACATGAAAGAAATGGTGCAAGGCATGAAAACAGAATTAGAATCAATAAAGAAAACACAAAATGAGAAAACCCTTGAGCTGGAGAACTTGGAGAAAAGATCAGGAACCACAAAAGTAAGCATCACCAACAGAATACAAGAGATGGAAGAGAGAATCTCTGGAGCTGAAGACACACTTGCAGAAATGGATACTTCTCTCAAAGAAAAAGTAAAATCAGAAAAGTTCCAATCACAAAATATCCAAGAAATCAAGGATGCTATGAAAAGACAAAATCTAAGAATAATAGGAATTCATGAAAAAGAAGACTCCAGACTCTAAGGTCCAGAAAATATTTTCAAGAAAATCATAGAAGAAAATTTTCCCAACTTAAAGAAAGAGATGTCCATAAATATACAAGAGGCCTACAGAACTCCAAATAGACTAGACCAGAAAAGAAACACATCACGTCACATCATAGTCAAAACACTAAATCTACAGAACAAAGAAAAGATATTAAAAGCAGCAAGGGAAAAAGGCCAAGTAACATATGAAGGTAGACCTATCAGAATCACGCCGGACTTCTCATCAGAAACTATGAAAGCCAGAAGGGCCTGGGCAAGTATCATGGAGACTCTAAGAGATTACAAATGTCAACCCAGACTACTATACCCTGCAAAGCTTTCAATCAACATAGATGGAGAAAACAAAATATTCCATGACAAAACTAAATTTATACAATATCTACACAGCAAACCATCCCTACAGAAGATACTAGAAGGAAAACTCCAATCCAATGAAAACAAATTCACCCAAGAAAACAGGGCATACAGATAATGTCCCAACAAAAATGAAAAGAAAACAAGCAATGAATCAGGGTTAGATCATCGACTCCATTACAAAAGGAACTAACATGCATTGGTCACTATTATCTATCAATATCAATGGACTCAACTCACCAATAAAAAGACACAGGCTAACAGAATGGTTAAGGAAACAGGATCCAACATTCTGTTGCATCCAAGAAACACACCTATGCAACAAAGACAAACACTACCTCAGAGTAAAGGGCTGGAAAACTGTTTTTCAAGCACATGGTTCCAGAAAACAAGCTGGAGTAGCCATCCTAATATCTAATAAAATAGACTTTCAACCCAAGTTAATCAAAAAAGATAAGGAGGGCCACTATATTCTCATCAAAGGAAAAATCCACCAAGAGGACATCACAATCTTGAATATCTATGCCCCAAATACAAGAGCACCGACATTCGTAAATGAAACATTATTAAAGCTTAAATCATACATTGATCCTAATACCTTAATAGTGGGAGACTTCAACACTCCACTCTCACCAAGGGACAGATCAACTAGACAGACACCAAATAGGGAAATAAAAGCACTCACAGAATCCCTAAATCAAATGGACCTAATAGACATCTACAGATCATTTCACCCAAACTCAAAAGAGTACACCTTCTTTTCAGCACCCCATGGAACCTTTTCCAAAATAGACCATATAGTGGGCCACAAAGCAAGCCTCAACAGATACAAAAGGATTGAAATAATCCCTTGTATACTATCTGACCACCATGGACTAAAGCTCAACCTCAACAACAACAGAAACAACAAAAAGCCGACACGCACATGGAAACTAAACAACTTACTACTCAATGACAGCTGGGTTAAGGAAGAAATAAAGAAAGAAATTAAAGACTTCCTAGAATTCAATGAAAAGGAAGGCACAACATACCCAAATTTATGGGACACACTGAAAGCAGTGCTCAGAGGAAAATTTATAGCACTAAGTGCCTGCAAGAAGAAATTCGTAACATCACATACAAACAACTTAATGGCCCAACTGAAAACCCTAGAACAAAAAGAAGCAGATACACCCAAAAGGAGCAGACGGCTGGAAATAATCAAACTAAGGGCTGAAATCAATCAACTAGAAACAAATAAAACTATCCAAAGAATCAATGAAACAAAAAGCTGGTTCTTTGAGAAAATCAACAAGATAGACAAACCCTTAGCCAAACTAACTAAAAAGCAGAGAGAAACTATCCAGATCAGCAAAATCAGAAATGAAAATGGGGATATAACCACAGACATTGAGGAAATCCAAACAATTATTAGGTCATACTACAAAAGCCTATATGCCACAAAATTTGAGAATCTAAATGAAATGGATAATTTTCTTGAAAGATTCCATCTACCAAAACTAAGTCAAGATCAGGTAGAAAGACTGAATAGCCCTATATCTCCCAAGGAAATCGAAGCAGTCATTAACAGTCTCCCCTCCAAAAAAAGCCCTGGACCAGATGGCTTCAGCGCAGAATTCTACAAGACCTTCAAGGAAGTGCTAACTCCAATTCTCCTCAAGCTATTCCACAAAATAGAAACAGAAGGAACACTACCAAACTCATTCTATGAAGCCACAGTCACCTTAATACCTAAACCACACAAAGACCCAACAAAAAAAGAGAACTTTAGGCCTATCTCTCTTATGAACATTGATGCAAAAATACTCAATAAAATACTTGCAAACCGAATCCAAGAACACATCAAAGATATCATCCACCATGACCAAGTAGGCTTCATCCCAGGCATGCAAGGGTGGTTCAACATACGGAAATCCATCAATGTAATACACTACATAAACAAACTGAAGGAGAAAAACCACATGATCATCTCCTTAGACGCCGAAAAAGCATTTGACAAAGTCCAACACCCATTCATGTTTAAAGTCTTGGAGAGATCAGGGATACAAGGCACATACCTAAACATAGTAAAGGCAATATATAGCAAGCCTATAGCTAACATCAAACTCAATGGAGAGAAACTTAAATCAATCCCACTGAAATCAGGGACAAGACAAGGCTGTCCATTGTCCCCATATCTCTTCAACATAGTACTTGAAGTCCTAGCCAGAGCAATAAGACAACTAAAGGAGATCAAGGGGATACAAATCAGAAAGGAAGAGGTCAAAGTGTCACTATTTGCAGATGATATGATAGTATACATGAGCGACCCCAAAAATTCAACCAGAGAACTCCTTCAGCTGATAAACACCTTCAGCAAAGTGGCAGGATACAAAATCAACTCGAAAAAATCAGAAGCCCTCCTATATACCAAAGACAAAAAGGCTGAGAAAGAAATTAGGGAAACAACACCCTTCACAATAGCCACTAATAACATAAAGTACCTTGGTGTGACCCTAACCAAGCAAGTGAAAGACCTGTTTGAGAAAAACTTCAAGTCTCTGAAGAAAGAAATTGAAGAAGATATCAGAAGATGGAAAGATCTCCCGTGCTCATGGATTGGTAGGATTAACATTCTGAAAATGGCCATACTGCCAAAAGCAATCTACAGATTCAATGCAATTCCCATCAAAATACCAACTCAATTCTTTACAGACCTTGAAAAAAAGATTCTCAGCTTCATATGGAGAAACAAAAAACCCAGAATCTCCAAAACGATCCTGTACAACAACAGATCATCTGGAGGTATCTCCATTCCTGATCTCAAGCTGTACTACAGGGCAACAGTAATAAAAACTGCATGGTACTGGCATAGAAACAGAAAGGAGGATCAATGGAACCGCATAGAAGACCCAGAAATAAATCCACACACCTATGAATACTCGATATTCGACAAAGAAGCCAATTCCATTCAATGGAAAAAAGACAGCATCTTCAACAAATGGTGCTGGACCAACTGGATGTCTACATGCAGAAAAATGAAAATAGATCCATATTTATCACCCTGCACAAAACTAAAGTCAAAGTGGATCAAGGACCTCAACATAAAACCAGATACCCTAAATCAATTGGAAAAAAAAGTGGGGAACAGCCTAGAACTCATTGGCACAGGAGACAACTTCCTGAACAGAACACCAACAGCACAGGCTCTAAGAGCAACAATCAATAAATGGGACCTCATGAAACTGAAAAGTTTCTGTAAAGCAAAGGATACCGTCATCAAAACAAAACGACTGCCTACAGATTGGGAAAGAATATTCACTAACCCTTTATCTGACAGAGGACTAATATCCAGTATATACAAAGAACTAAAGAAGCTGAAAAGCAGCAATCCAAGTAATCCAATTAAAAAATGGGGAACAGAGCTAAACAGAGAATTCTCGACAGAGGAATATCGAATGGCAGAAAAACACTTAAAGAAATGCTCATCTTCATTAGCCATCAGGGAAATGCAAATCAAAACGACCCTGAGATATCACCTTACACCCATCAGAATGGCCAAGATGAAAAACTCAAGCGATAACACATGCTGGAGAGGTTGTGGAGAAAGGGGAACCCTGCTCCACTGCTGGTGGGAATGTAAACTGGTACAACCACTCTGGAAAGCTATCTGGCGCTTTCTAAGACAAATAGGAATAGTGCTTCCTCCAGACCCAGCTATACCACTGCTAGGTATATACCCAAAGTTTGTTCAAGTACACAAAAAGGACACTTGCTCAACCATGTTTATAGCAGCTCTATTTGTAATAGCCAGAACCTGGAAACAACCCAGATGTCCATCAACGGTGGAATGGGTACAGAAATTGTGGTATTTTTATACAATGGAATACTACTCAGCAATCAAAAAGGAGGAAATCATGACATTTGCAGGCAAATGGTGGGATCTAGAAAAGATCATTCTGAGTGAAATATCCCAGAAGGAGAAAGACAAACATGGGATATACTCACTTATATAGACCTATAAGATATGATAAACATAATGAAATCTATACACCTAAAAAAGATAATCAATTGAGCGGACATGGGGTAAGATGATCAATCCTCACTTAGAAAGACAGATGGGATGTGCATTGAACGTATGACAGGAGTCTACTGAGCGCATCTGAAAGACTCTAACTAGCAGTGTTTTCAAAGCAAAGACTCATGACCAAACCTTTGGCAGAGTACAGGGAATCATAAGAAAGAAGGGGAGTTAGTCTGATGGGGAAAGGATAGGAGCTCCACAAGGACCAAATATATCTGGGCACAGGGTCTTTTCTGAGACTGACATTCAACCAAGGACCATGTATGGATATAACCTAGAACCTCCACTCAGATGTAGCCTGTGGTAGCTCAGTAACCAATTGGTTTCCCAAAGTGAGGGGAACAGGGACTATTTCTAACAGGAACTCGATGACTGGCTCTTTGGTCTCCCCACCCCCGAAGGGAGGAGCAGTCCTGTTAGGCCACAGAGGAGGGCTTTGCAGCCAGTCCTGAAGATACCTGATAAAACAGGATCAGATGAATGGGGAGGAGGTCCCCCCCATCAGTGGACTTGGAAAGGGGCACGGTGGAGATGAGGGAGGGAGGGAGGGACAGGGAGGGAATGAGGGATTGGGACACGGCTGGGATACAGAGTTAATAAAATGTAACTGATAAAAAAAAAAAAAAGAAAGAAATAATTTCCTATTCCCATCAGCTCACTTCTATCTGAGAAGAATGTCTCAGTTTTCACGCCTTGTGAGTAGATTCAAAAAAAAAAAAAAAAAATAGTCTTCAAAATAGAATGTTGTAAAGGAAAATACAAAGAAGTTGATTGTGGTCCATTCTATCCTTCACATGTACAGAAAACAGCCTCACAAGAAGCTCACAGCTTTGAGGCTCTCCAGAGTAGAAGCAACTTGGTGTTTTCTGTGAATGTGGACACACAGGGGAGAAAGTGAACTCTCTGAGGAAAAAGAAAAGGAAGTGGGTGAAACGGACATGACTCAAAGCACACAGCTAGAACTTAAACATCGGTCCTGACCCTGGCTGCACAGGCTGCTTGTGGGAGCTTGGACCATGATAAAGCTCTGATATTCCAATCTACTCCATCCTATATATATGCATGGTCTGCCCACCACAATTTTTAGTACCCAGGTTGTGCAGCAGGGTTTGAGACCACTGATTCAAAGACCAGCTGTGCTCAGGTTGGCTAACTCAGGGCAAAACTTGACTCTCTAAAGTCAAACAGGGAATTGTGCTTTGGGAACTCTCACAGAAAAAAAAATGCCCAACTGAAAACACTAATTACTACATTTAAAAAAAATACTTTTCTGGACTTGTACAACCACTTTGGAAATCAATCTGGCACTTTCTCAGATATATAGGAATCTTCCTCAAGGTCCAGCTATACCTCTCCTAGGCATACATCCAAAAGATGCTCAAGTATACAAGGATACTTGCTCAACCATGTACTTAGCAGCTTTATTCCTAACAGCCAGAATCTGGAAACAACCCAGATATCCTTCAACTGAGGTATGGATTGTGGTACATTTATACAATGGAATACTATTCAACAATTAAAAAAGCAAGGAAATCATGAAATTTGCAGGCAAATGTTGGGAACTAGAAAATCATCCCAAGTGAGGTATTCCAGAATCAGAAAGACACACATGGTATAACTCATTTATAATTAGATATTAGGCATATAGTATAGAATAAACATACTAAAATCTGTACATCTAAAGAAGCTAAGCAGGAAGGAAGACCGGCAGTAAGATGATCAATCCTCATTCAGAAAGGCAAATAGACATCAGAAGAGGAAGAAAACGGGGAACAGGACAAGAGCCTACCACAGAGGGCCTCTGAAAGACTCTACCCTGCATGGCATCAAAGCAGATGCTCAGACACATAGCCAAACTATGGGTAGAGTGCAAGGAATCTTATGAAAGAAGGGGGAGATAGAAAGACCTGGAGAGGACAGGAGCTCTACAAGGAGAGCAACAGAGCCAAGAACTATGGGCACAGGGGTCTTTTCTGAGACTGATACTCCAACCAAGGACCATTCATGGAGATAACCTAGAACTCCTGCACAGATGTAGCCCATGGCAGCTCAATGTCCAAGTAGGTTCTCTAGTAGTGGGAACAGGGGCTGTCTCTGACATGAACTCAGTGGCCGGCTCTTTGATCACCTCCCCCTGATGGGGGAGAAGCCTTACCAGGCCACACAGGAAGACAGTGCAGCCAGTCCTAATGAGACAGGATAGACTAGGATCAGAGGGAAGGAGAGGAGGGCCTCCCCTATCAGTGGACTGGGGGAAGGGCATGGGAGTAGATGAGGGAGAGAGGGTGAGATTGGGAGGGGACTAGGAATGGGGCTACAACTGGGATACAAAGGGAATAAACTGTAATTAATAAAAAAATAAATAAATTTTAAAAACACTTTTCTGGGACTAAGGAGATTGTTCAATGACTGAGAGAACTTAGTGCTTTTCTAGAGGACCCAGGTTCAGTTCCTAGCTCCCATGTGGTAGCTCATAACTACAGGCAAAATGCTTATAAGCATAAAATAAAATCTTTTTTTAATTTTTTATTTAACTTTTATTAATTAACTTTATTCATTTTGTATCAACCTATAAGTGCCTCCCTCCTCCCCTCCCAGTTCTTGGCCATTCTGATCGGTGTAAGGTGAAATCTCAGGGTTGTTTTGACTTGCATTTCCCTAATGGCTAATGAGGTTGAGCATTTCTTTAAGTGCTTCTGTGCCATTCGATATTCCTCTACAGAAAATTCTTTTTTTACCTCTATTCCCCATTTTTTAAGTGGATTACTTGGTTTCCTGCTTTTCAGCTTCTTTAGTTCTTTATATATACTGGATATGAGTCCTCTGTCAGATAAAGGGTTGGTGATGATTCTTTCCCAATCTGTAGGCAGATGACTGTGACCTTTGTTTTACAGAAGCTTTTCAATTTCATGAGGTCCCATTGATTTATTGCTGCTCTTAGAGCCTGTGCTGTTAGTGTTCTGTTAAGGAAGTTTTCTCCTGTACCAAAGAGTTCTAGGGTATTCCCCACTTTTTTTTCTAGCCGATTTAATGTGTCTGGTTTTATGTTGAGGTCTTTGATCCACTTGAACTTCAGTTTTGTGCAGGGTGATAAGTATGAATCTATTTGCATTTTTCTACATGTAGACATCCAGTTGGACCAGAACCATTTGTTGAAGATGCTATCTTTTTTCCATTGTATGGTTTTAACATCTTAGTCAAATATCAGGTGTCCATAAACGTGTGGGTTTATTTCTGGGTCTTCTGTTCAGTTCCATTGATCCGCCATTCTGTTTCTATGCCAGTACCATGCAGTTTTTATAACTGTTGCTCTATAGTATAACTTAAGATAAGGGATGGAGATACCTCCAGAAGATCTTTTATTGTACAGGATTGTTTTAGCAATTCTGGGTTTCTTGTTATTCCATATGAAGTTGAGAATTTTTCTTTCAAGGTCTGTAAAGAATTGTGTTGGTAATTTGATAGGAATTGCATTAAATCTGTAGATTGCTTTTGGTAAGATGGCCATTTTTACTATGTTAATCCTGCCAAGCCATGATCATGGGAGATCTTTCCATCTTCTGATATCTTCTTCTAATTCTTTCTTCAGAAACTTGAAATTTTTTTCACACAAGTCTTTGACTTGCTTGGTTAGGTTCACACCAAGGTACTTTATGTCCTTTGTGGATATTGTGAAGGGTGTTGTTTCCCTAATTTCTTTCTCAGCCCTTTTCTCCTTTGTATACAGGAAGGCTACTGATTTTTTTTGAGCTAATTTTGTATGCAGCCACTTTGCTGAAGGTGTTTATCAGCTGTAGGAGTTCCCTGGTAGAGTTTTTGGGGTCACTCATGTATACTATCATATCATCTGCAAATAGTG
Organism: Meriones unguiculatus; assembly: GCF_030254825.1. Taxonomy (NCBI): domain Eukaryota; kingdom Metazoa; phylum Chordata; class Mammalia; order Rodentia; family Muridae; genus Meriones; species Meriones unguiculatus. The sequence goes on from NC_083366.1 coordinate 4,885,722, forward strand.
ATAATTTGACTTCTTCCTTTCCAATTTGTATCCCCTTGATCTCCTTCAACTGTCTTATTGCTCTAGCAAGGACTTCCCGCACTATGTTGAAGAGATATGGGGAGAGTGGGCAGCCTTGTCTTGTCCCTGATTTCAATGGGATTGCTGTAAGTTTCTCTCCATTCAGTTTGATGTTGGCTATATGTTTGCTGTATATCGCCTCTACTATGTTTAGATATGTGCCTTATATCCCTGATCTCTCCAATACTTTAAACATGAATGGATATTGGATTTTGTCAAATGCTTTTTCAGCATCTAGAAAGATTATCATGTGGTTTTTTTTTTCTTTCAGTTTGTTAATAAGGTGGATCACATTGATGGATTTCCGTATATTGAACCACCCCTGCATACCTGGGATGAAGCCTACTTGGTCATAGTGGATGAAATCTTTGATGTGTTCTTGGATTCAGTTTGTCAGTATTTTGTTAAGTATTTTTGCATCAATGTTCATAAGGGAGATTGGCCTGAAATTCTCTTTCTTTGTTGAGTCTTTGTGAGGTTTAGGTACCAGGTTGACTGTGGCTTCATAGAATGAGTTTGGTAATGTTCCTTCTGTTTGAATTTTGTGAAATAGTTTGAAGAAAATTGGAATTAGCTCTTCTTTGAAGGTCTGGTAGAATTCTGCGCTGAAGCCATCTGGTCCTGGGCTTTTTTTGGATGGGAGACTTTTGATGACTGCTTCTATTACTTTGGGGGATATAGGACTATTTAATTGATTTGCCTGGTCCTGATTCAGCTTTGGTAAGTCAAATCGATCAAGAAAATTGTCCATTTCATTTAGATTTTCAAATTTTGTGGCATATAGACTTTTGAAGTAAGTCCTAATGATTGTTTGGATTTCCTCAGTGTCTGTAGTTATGTTCCCCTTTTCATTTCTGATTTTGTTGATTTGGGTGGTGTCTCTCTGCCTTTTAGTTAGCTTGGCTAAGGGTTTGTCTATCTTGTTGATTTTCTCAAAGTACCAGTTCTTGGTTTCATTGATTCTTTGAAATGTTTTATTTGTTTCCAATTGATTGATTTCAACCCTGAGTTTGATTATTTCCAGCCGTCTACTCCTTTTTGGTGTGTCTGCTTCTTCTTTTTCTATGATTTTTAAGTGGGCCATTAAGTTGCTTGAATGAGCTGTCTCGAATTTCTTCTTGAAGGCACTTAGTGCTATGAACTTTCCTCTTAGAACTGCTTTCATTATGTGTCCCACAAGTTTGGGTATGTTGTGTCTTCATTTTCTTTTAGTTCTAGGAAGACTTTCTTTCTTTCTTTCTTCTTTCTTTATTTCTTCCCTGACCCAGCTGTCATTTAGTAACAAGTTGTTCAGTTTCCATATGTGTGGAGGCTTTTTGCTATTTCTGTTATTGTTGAGGTCCAGCTTTATTCCATGGTGATCAGACAAGATACAAGGGATTATTTCAATCTTCTTGTATCTGTTGAGGCTTGCTTTGTGACCCACTATATGGTCTATTATGGAAAAGGTTCCATGAGGTGCTGAGAAGAAGGTAAATTCTTTTGTGTTTGGGTGTAAGGTTCTGTAAATGTCTGTGAGGTCCATTTGATTCATGACCTCTGTTAGAGATATTGTTTCTTTGTTTAATTTCTGTTTTGTTGACCTGTCCTTTGTTGAGAGTGGGGTGTTGAAGTCTCCCACTATTAGTGTGTGGGGATTTATATGTGGTTTAAATTTTATCAGTGTTTCTTTTATAAATGTGGGTGCCATTGTATTTGGGGCATAGATGTTCAGGATTGTGATGTCTGCCTGGTGGAATTTTCCCTTGATGAGTATGAAGTGACCTTCCCCATCTCTTTTTATTAATTTTGGTTGAAAGTCTATTTTATCAGATATTAGAATGGCTACTCATGCTTGTTTCTTGAGTCCATTTGCTTGGCAAGTTGTCTTCCAACCTTTACCCTCAGGTAATGTCTATCTTTGTGCCTTAGGTGTGTTTCTTGTATGCAACAGATTGCTGGTTTTGTTTACGTATTCATTCTGTTAATCTCTGTCTTTTTACTGGAGAGTTGAGTCCATTGATGTTGAGAGAGATTAATGACCAGTGGCTGTTAGATCCTTTGATTTTGATGTTGGCTGTGGTCATAAGGTTGTGTGCTTGGTTGCTTTTTGTTTTACTGTAGTAAGATTAATTATTTCCTGTGTTTTCTGGACAGAAGCTAATTTTCTTGGGTTGTATTTTCCCTTCCAGTGTCTTCTGTAATGCTGGATTTGTATGTAAGTATTGTTGAAATTTTTTTTTTGTCATTGAATATCTTGTTTTTTCCGTTTATGAGAACTGAGAGTTTTGCAGGGTATAGTAGCCTGGGCTGACATCTGTGTTCTCTTAGGGTCTGCATGATATCCGTCCAGGCCCTTCTGGCTTTCATAGTCTCTGTTGAAAAGTCAGGTGTGATTCTAATGGGTTTGCCATTATATGTTACTTGGCCTTTTTCCCTTGTAGCTTTTAGTATTTTTTCTTTGTTCTGTATACTTACTGTTTTGATTATTATGTGGAGGAAGGATTTTCTTCTGGTCCAATTTGTTGGGTGTTCTGTAGGCCTCATGTATTTTTATTGGCTTCTCCTTTAACTTGGGGAAATTTTCTTCAATGATTTTGTTGAAAATATTTTCTGGGCCTGGGAGAAGGGAATCTTCTTTTTCCTCTATACCTATTATTCTTAGGTTTTGTCTTGTCATATTGTCTTGGATTTCTTGGACGGTCTGTGTCAGCAATTTTTTAGATTTAACATTTTCTTTGACAGATACATCGATTTCTTCCATTGTATCTTCTACACCTGAAATTCTTTCTTCCATCTCTTGTAGTCTGTTGGTTATGCTTACCTCTGTAGTTCCTGTTTTCTTCCCTAAATTCTTGTTTCATTTTGTTTACTTCCTTCACCTGTCTGATTGTATGTTCCTCTTTTTTTTTTTTTTTTTTAGTTCCTTCAACTCTGTTTCTTTTACTTCTTTCAGTGATTTAATTATTTCTTCTCTGAAGGCTTCAAACTGTTTTGCCACATCTTCCCATATTTCTTCACGGATGGCCATAATCTGCTTGTCTTTAACTTCCTCCATTTCTTTAAGAATAGCCATGATCTGTTTGGTTTTATCTTCCTCAAATTTTATTTGTTTCCTCTATTATCCTCTTCATCAGCATAGATGTAAGGTCATCTTCTTGATTTTCTATTATGCTGCGTTGTCCAGGGCTGTTCGCCCCTGGATGGCTGGGTTCTGGAGATGCCATATTGCTCTGTCTTTTGTTGGTTGAGCTTTTATACTGACCTCTCCCCATTGGGCTGTTTTAAGTGTTGGCTGTTAGTTTCTGTGCTTCCTGGAGTCTATTTCTTCCTGCTTCCCCTTGGCCGGAAGATGATTTTTTCTGAAGGAGTCCTCCTCTGCTTTTTGGTTATTATCACTGTATGGCCAGTGTTTCTCAGGAATTGCCACTGCTCACCTCAGGTGTTTAGCCTTGAATAGTAGCTGTGATCTTTGTTAGGCAGGGGGGGGGCTCTCCTCTTTCCCATAGAAGTTCTCAAGACAGCTGCCCCACTGCTGGGTTTCTCGTTATAAATTTAGTGAGCTGCTGCTGTTGTTACAGTTTTCCAGGTACAGTCCTCTTGAAGAACCTGCTGATTCCCTAGCTGTGGGGTTTTCTCCCAACAGGGAAACTCAGTCTGTTATCCTGGGGTACACAGTTCTGTCTGGGAAAGTGAGAAGAGCGCCCAGCAAGTCTCTGGGCCAGAGGCTGAGTGCTCTGCTCTGGGCCTGGAGAATGTGCACCTAGGTTGAGTTGGCGCCTGGGGGTGCCGCTCTGGTCTGGAGGCTAGGTGCCTCAGTCTGGACCAGAAGCTGTGTGTCCCTGTCTGGGATGTCGACTGCAGGCATTGCTCTGGTCCGGACGCTGTGGGTGCAGCCCTCTTGAAGGACCAGGTATTCCCACAGTTTTGTCAGTCTAGCTAGGGGTAACTGGTTGATCCTTGGCACAGTATCTGAGGGCTACTGTAATGGCTCTCTGGCTTTTGTAGGTCTGAGGATGCAGCTGTGTACCCCAGTGCCCTAGGGGTACTCAATAATGGCGGCTGAGCACAGCGCTCCTGCCTGCATTAGAAAGCTAGAGCCTAGAGTCTGCGTGAATCCAGAAAGTCTTTTGGTGCTGGGTGTCCTGAGTGTTAGACCTGATGATCCCCCTGCTGGGATTTTCCTCCTGCCAGGGATACCCAGTCTTTGCTTTGGGGACCGCCGTTTTGTCTGGGGTGGCGGTGAGTAGAACCCACAGGCACAGATGACCGCCTGTGGCGCCACCTTTCTGGCCATTGGAAGCCTGGGCATCTGCCTAAACTGGGTAATTTTCCCCAGACCTTTTTGGGGTGGTGGTATCAGCTGAGTGCTCTGAGATCAGACCAGCCGTTTCCCTCCCTGTGGGTTTGCACCCAATGGTGAAACTGAGTCTCTGGTGCCCTGGGGCCTGCAGTTCTATCTGAGGCAGCAAATCAGGCACACAGGCAGGGCTCTGTGCAGGTGCCTGGGTCCCCAGCTCTGGCTCCGGGCTGGCTCCTGGGGGTGCCCTCGGAACCCGTGTCTTTTCCAGGGGATGTCTGGGTGACCTAAGGTCGGTCCCAATCGTTTCCTGCTCCGTGGGGTTATCCCTCGACTGGAAAATCCAGTCTGTGATGTTGTGGGCCCACAGTTCAGTCTGGGACAGTGACCAGCTCATGCTGGCGTGTAGCTCTGGGCTGGCGACCAAGCACCTGGCAGAACCGGGATCTCTTCCTCGGGTTAGCCGGGTGAGTTAAAGCTGATTGAATCCCCCACCGTGGGGTATTCTCTCACCTGAGAAACACAATCACTTGTGTTTTATGGCCGAGAGTTCTGCTTGCTGGTCACTGTGCCAATCCTGCTGTGCTGCTGTTCAGAATGAGAGTCCTCCCAGTGCCGCCATCTTGCCCCGCCTCCAAATAAAATCTTTTTTAAAAGTCAAAACACAACCTCGGTATTTTATATCATAAACTATAGTAAACATTAAGATTTTAATGCTCTTAGAACTCTTAGTCTTGACAGTGCCTCACCCAGACTTACTTCAAGATCTGCACCTTGCTCTTTCTAGTTTTCACTACCACTTTCCCACCTCGTAAATTTTGCCCTAAAATGTCTCATCTTAAGCTCTAAGACATTATAGGTTACTTTCCCATTGTAGCATTTTTATTTGTGACCAAAACTTGGCAGTATGATAAGAGACAACATTGCTTCATTGGCAGGTTTCTCTGGTGGATTGAGGGGAAATGATAGCCCACAACCTAAGTCCAATTTACTTCAATTTAGGGATTTTCCTCTTTCTTTCCAAAGTCAACAGATGACAATATAAATAAAATCAATCAAGTTATACGAGGATGAAGACATTAACTTGATTATTCAGAACCTCCAGTATCATTCTTGACCTATAGCATGTATAACATGCTATCTAGTATCAGACACAAAATGTTAAGTGGTAGATCTAGTGTATGATGCTAATCTTGCTAGCGAAGAAAGTGATGTAGCCTGGAATAAACTTTCAGATGATCTTCTGTAAGCTGTGCAGCCTGTCAGTAGCAGAACCTAGGTTTAACCACATGTCATTGTATTAAACCATTTTTACCAGAGTTTCTAAAAACAGCTTCTGCAGGAAAGCAGCTCCACAATACAACTATTAAAAAAAAAAAAAGATTTTAATGCTACAAAAGAGCACTTTCATAGCATTCAGCTCCACCAGCAGGCAGTGCAGGGACCACAGCTCTACATAGACCTCCACCAGAGTCTGGAGACAAGTGTTTTAGAAGCTGAATAGTATTTCATGTATTATTTGTGCTATGTGTGTTTCTTATTTTCATTGTCATACACATTATGAGCATTTATGTGTATGCATGCTGTATTTCTTGACTGTTTGAGGAGGAAGAAAGGAGACCTTTCTAGGAGACAGACTTATAGGCTCAGAGGGCTCTGGCTTTTGGGCATCAGCTGCCCTGGAGCATTCTTGCAGCACCTTCAGCCAAAAGCTTCTGTTGTCTTGTTCCTCTACTTAACATGTCTTGACTTAAATGACCTAAGCCTTCCCATCAGGCTCTGAGCATAATGTAATCTAGTAATTAAACTACCTCAGAGGTTTAGTTTAAGACTAAATTTTATCAGATAATTTTTATTTCTTCAGTGTATAGCCTTGGAATCAAATGGAAAGATTAGATTGCTACTTTCAGTGGGACATTTCTTTCAACATAATTTTTTATTGATTATTTGGAAACTTCACATCATTTACCACAATCACACTCACTTCCCAGTCCTCCCAGGTACCCACTACCTCAACCCTTGTGACCTCCTTGCTCGAAATAAAGAGGAAGGAAGGAAGGAAGGAAGGAAAAAAGGAAGGAACAAGTCCAATTTCTGTTGCCCATAAACTCACTGGAGCATGATCAAACTCCCAGTGGCTATCCCCTTAAACTGAGTTCTTCTCTACCCACATCCCAACCAGAAGTCAGCAATTGTGTAGAGCTTCACTTCAGCATCCTTATCACAATTTTTAAGAGTCCTCTCCGATGGCTGTCTAAGCTGTTACTTTGGAGGGGTGGGGGTAGGGATTGTCACAGAGGCCTTCCATGTCCTTCTTTCTTAACTGTGAGGCTGCAACCATCAATACAATGCAGAAGTAGATCCTTTGCCTTTTATACTCAGTGGGAGCATGGACTTCCACATGGTTCGTCAGCACATGCCACAGACCTCAGCATGGTCTCTGGCAGCAGTATGCATCATGGACATCAACATGGAGCCCTGCCACAGTATGGACTACTTATACCATCATAGCCATCAGCAGCAGCACAGGCCAAGGACATCAACACAGCCTCTGGGGCAACATAGGCCACCAATATGGTCCCTGGTGGCAGCCAGAAACATTCTTTTCCCAAAGAATGAAGAGGTAGGCAAGTGGAAGGGTATAAAAACTAGATTGATAGATGGAAGGGATAGAGAGGAGAAGGGCAGGTGGAAGGGTAGAGAAGGAAGGGACAAGTGGAAGGGGTAGAGAGGAGAATGGGTGGAAGGGTGTGGGGATGGTACTTTTTATCTTTATGATACTTAACCATTATTGAAGAACTCAGAAGCTTGAATCAAAGCGAAGAAATAGCAAAGACTAGTCATATAAGGGGCAGTGTTACAGCTCAGAAAAAAATGGTTCTTGCTACCAATCATGACATCTGAGTTTGATCCTGAGGGTCCACAATATGGAAAGGAGAGAAAAAAAATCCGCATACTGCTGTGACCTCCATGTATTTACACATGTGCACACACACACAAAAGATAAATGAGTAAAAGCACAATCTTTTTTTTTTCTTTAAAGACAGAATTTCTCTGTGTAACCTTGGCATCCTGGACTCACACTGTAGACCAGGCTGGCCTCAAACTCACAGAGATTTGCCTGCCTCTGTCTAGCTGACTGCTAGGATTACAGGCATGCACCACCACACCCAGCAAGGATAATCATTTTTAAAGCCTTGGCACTCAAGTTTATATAACCATGCAAAACTGGACAGATATAACTTGTAAACTGTATCCATCAACATACATGCTGATACAAATTAATAATATAAACATAGGATGGTTTATGTTTAGTAAGTAAAATAGGAAAAATGAGAATGCCTAAACAGGTATCTAAAATGTCCTCAAACTTTGAGAAATTGCTTGAGATAAGTGCAAAATGGAAAAGACAGCAGAAGCTCTTTGCTTGTTCTGGTGAGTATGAGATGGAGCTATGTTACTGCCACCCTCACTTTAAAGTGGGCCAAGAGCTTCTGCTGGCACCTCATTCCACTGTTGACCCCTTCAGAACTCAGTGCCAGCCAACATATCTAAGACTTTTCAACAGTCCTAACAGGCATGCTGGGCCATCTAGACACCAACTTGTACCTAATACAATGCTTCTTCCACAGAAAACACAGCAAGCAGGGTAAACTGTCTCTGTCCAAACTTGACTTGTCAGTTTCAGTATGTTTATTCGGCTGGAATGCTCTTTTGTATCTCAGTTTTGAGAATATCAATATAGTTACTCTGCTTGCAGCTTGGTTTTATTCCCGGGTTTACTGAGATCATCTATATGTTTAATGGAGACATAAACAGAACAGCCATGGAGGACAAACAGATGAAGCACTCTGTTTCTAGAGATCAGATTCATCCATACGGAGGCATGTTAAGTTATATGGAGTTCCAGATTATTGGAAGTTACCTTTAAATAAAGATATGTCTCGAGGGAGGGGCAAGATGGCGGCTCCGGGAGGACTCTCATTCTGAGCAGCAGCAGCAGGATCAGCACAGTGACCAGTAATCAGAACTCTCGGCCATAAAACACAGTCATTGTGTTTCCCAGGTGAGAGGATACCACACGGTGGGGGATTCAATCACCTTTTAACTCACCCGGCTAAACCGCCGAAGAGATCCCAGTTCCCCCAGACGGTTGGCTGCTGGCCATCAGCCCCAGCCCCAGCCCCAGCCCCAGCCCAGAGCCACAAGACAGTGTCTCTGGTCAAGGTCCCAGACTGAACCACAATATCAGAGACTGGAATTTTCAGTCCAGAGATAACCCCAGGGTACAGGAAACGATTGGGACCAGCCTTAGGTCACCCAGACATCCCCTGGAAAAGACTCGGGTTCCACGGGCACCCCAGGAGCCAGCCCGGAGCCAGAGCCGGGGACCCAGGCTCCGGTACCACAGAGCTCTACCTGCCTGCACGCCTGATTCGCTGCCTGAGATAGAACTGTGGGCACCAGGGCACCAGCAAATGAGTTTCACTGTCCGGTGCAAACACACAGGGCACTCAGAGCACTCAGCCGACACCCCCTGCCTAAAAAGGTCCCCGGAAAATTACCCAGCTTAGGGAGGCACCCAGGCTCCCAAAGGCCGCAAAGGCAGACACAGGTAGTTTCTGTGCACCAGACAGCTGGCAGAGACTGAGCCGCCAACAATCAGCTGTGCTCCAGGCACAGGAAGTTTCTGCAGCCAGCCAGCTGGCTGACAGTGAGCAATGTGCACCAGGGCAAAAAAAGACACTGGGAGTCCCTGTCTCCAGAGAATGCACAGGGAAGGAAGGAAACTGTACTGACTTAAATCACCCAATCCTTCCCTAGAAAAAGTCTAGCAGACCAGTGGGGCCGAGGCACCACCACTCAGCTGTGCTCCAGACACAGGCACAAACAGTTGCTGCGCACCTGATGTCCAAATGGGTCACAGCAGCTGATCATTAAATTTACAACAAGAAACCCAGAAACAGGGCAGCTGCCCTCAGGAATTCCCTGGGTGAGAGGAGAACCCTCTCAACTAACAAAGACCACAGTTGCAACTCAGGTCTATATCCCTGAGGTGAGCAACTCCTGAAAAAACACCAGCCATCCACGGACTATACCCAAAAAGCTAAGAAGACATCCTTCAGGAAAAAAAACAGCTTTCTGCAAAGGGGACTCTCTCCACCACAGGATCCCCAGGAACCACCAGAAAATAACCCCAAACACCTAAGATAGCACAATGGGTAGAGGCCAGCGTAAAAGCTCAAGCAACAAAAGACAGAGCAATATGGCATCTCCAGAACCCAGTTACCCAGGGGCAAGTAGGCCTGGACACCCCAGCATAACTAAAATCCAAGAAGATGACCTAACAAGTATGCTCATGAAGATGATAACAGAGGAAACAAATAAGATACATAAAGACATAGAGGAAGATAAACTCAAACAGAATATTGCCATCCGTAAAAAAATAGAGGAAGCTGCAGCCAAACAGTTTATGGCCTTTAGAAAGGAAATGCTTAAAGCACTGAATGAAATAAAAGAAACAGAGTTGAAGGAACTAAATAAAAACAGGAAAGTACAATCAGACAGGTGAAGGAAGTAAACAAAACAACTCAAGACCTGAAGATAGAATTGGAAAAATTAAAGAAAACACAAATGGAGGAAATAATGGAAAGGAAGAATCTAGGGAAGAAAACAGGAACTACAGAGGTAAGGATAACCAACAGACTACAAGAGATGGAAGAAAGAATCTCAGGTGTAGAAGATACAATGGAAGAAATCGATGTATCTGTCAAAGAAAATGTTAAATTCGAAAAATTCCTGACACAGACCATCCAAGAAATCCAAGACAATATGACAAGACAAAACCTAAGAATAATAGGTATAGAGGAAAAAGAAGACTCCCATCTTCAAGGCCCAGAAAATATTTTCAACAAAATCATTGAAGAAAATTTCCCCAAGCTAAAGGAGAGGCCAATTAAAATACATGAGGCCTACAGAACACCCAACAAATTTGACCAGAAAAGCAAATCCTCCCGCCACATAATAATCAAAACGGGAAGTATACAGAACAAAGAAAAAATACTAAAAGCTACAAGGGAAAAAGGCCAAGTAACATATAATGGCAAACCCATTAGAATCACACCTGACTTTTCAACAGAAACTATGAAAGCCAGAAGGGCCTAGACGGATATCATGCAGACCCTAAGAGAACACAGATGTCAGCCCAGGCTACTATACCCCGCAAAACTCTCAGTCCTCATAGATGGAGAAAACAAGATATTCAATGACAAAAACTAATTTCAACAGTACCTACAAACAAATCCATCATTACAGAAGACACTAGAAGGGAAAATACAACCCAGGAAAACTAACTACATTCAAGAAAACACAGGAAATAAATAACCCCACTACAGTAAAACAAAAAGCAACCAAGCACACAACCTAATGACCACAGCCAACAGCAAAATCAAGGGATCTAACAGCCTCTGGTCATTGATGTCTCTCAACATCAATGGACTCAAATCTCCAATAAAAAGACACAGATTAAGAGAATGGATATGTAAACAAAACCCAGCAATCTGTTGCATACAAGAAACACACCTAAGACAAAAAGATAGACATTACCTGAGGTTAAAGGGTTGGAAGACGACTTTCCAAGCAAACAGACCCAAGAAGCAAGCAGGAGTAGCCATTCTAATATCTGATAAAATAGACTTTCAACCAAAATTAATAAAAAGAGATGGGGAAGGACACTTCATACTCATCAAGGGAAAATTCCACCAGGAAGACATCACAATCCTGAACATCTATGCCCCAAATACAAGGGCACCCACATTTGTGAAAGAAACATTAATAAAATTTAAAGCACATATAGATCCCCACACACTAATAGTGGGAGACTTCAACACCCCACTTTCAACAAAGGACAGGTCAACAAAACAGAAATTAAACAAAGAAACATTGTCTCTGACAGAGGTCATGAATCAAATGGACCTAACAGACATTTACAGAACTTTACACCCAAACACAAAAGAATTTACCTTCTTCTCAGCACTTCATGGAACCTTCTCCAAAATAGACCATATAGTGGGTCACAAAGCAAGCCTCAACAGATACAAGAAGATTGAAATAATCCCTTGTATCTTGTCTGATCACCATGGAATAAAGCTGGACCTCAACAATAACAGAAATAGCAAAAAGCCTCCACACACATGGAAACTGAACAACTTGTTACTAAATGACAGCTGGGTCAGGGAAGAAATAAAGAAATAAATTAAAGTCTTTCTAGAAACCAATGAAAATGAAGACACAACATACCCAAACTTGTGGGACACAATGAAAGCAGTGCTAAGAGGAAAGTTCATAGCACTAAGTGCCTTCAAGAAGAAATTCGAGACAGCTCATTCAAGCACCTTAATGGCTCACTTAAAAACCCTAGAAAAAGAAGAAGCAGACACACCAAGAAGGAGTAGACGGCTGGAAATAATCAAACTCAGGACTGAAATCAATCAATTAGAAACAAATAAAACAATTCAAAGAATCAATGAAACCAAGAGCTGGTTCTTTGAGAAAATCAACAAGATCGACAAACCCTTAGCCAGGCTAACTAAAAGGCAGAGAGACACCATCCAAATCAACAAAATCAGAAATGAAAAGGGGGATATAACTACAGACACTGAGGAAATCCAAACAATCATTAGGACTTACTTCAAAAGTCTATATGCCACAAAATTTGAAAATCTAAATGAAATGGACAATTTTCTTGATCGATTTTACTTACCAAAGCTGAATCAGGACCAGGTAAATCAACTAAATAGACCTATATCCCCCAAAGAAATAGAAGCAGTCATCAAAAGTCTCCCATCCAAAAAAAGCCCAGGACCAGATGGCTTCAGCGCAGAATTCTACCAGACCTTCAAAGAAGAGCTAACACAAATTCTCTCCAAACTATTCCACAAAATAGAAACAGAAGGAACATTACCAAACTCATTCTGTGAAGCCACAGTCACCTTGGTACCTAAACCTCTCAAAGACTCAACAAAGAAAGAGAATTTCAGGCCAATCTCCCTTATGAACATTGATGCAAAAATACTTAATAAAATACTTGCAAACCGAATCCAAGAACACATCAAAGATATTATCCACTATGACCAAGTAGGCTTCATCCCAGGTATGCAGGGGTGGTTCAATATACAGAAATCCATCAATGTGATCCACCATATTAACAAACTGAAAGAAAAAAAACACATGATAATCTCCCTAGATGCTGAAAAAGCATTTGACAAAATCCAACATCCATTCATGTTTAAAGTATTGGAGAGATAGGGATACAAGGCACATATCTAAATATAGTAAAGGCGATATACAGCAAAAATATAGCCAACATCAAACTGAATGGAGAGAAACTTAAAGCAATCCCACTAAAATCATGGACAAGACAAGGCTGCCCACTCTCCCCATATCTCTTCAACATAGTGCTGGAAGTCCTTGCCAGAGCAATAAGACAGTTGAAGGAGGTCAAGGGGATAGAAATTGGAAAGGAAGAAGTCAAATTATCATTATTTGCAGATGATATGATAGTATACATGAGTGACCCCAAAAACTTTACCAGGGAACTCCTACAGCTGATAAACACCTTCAGCAAAGTGGCCGGATACAAAATTAACTCAAAAAAAAAAAATCAGTAGCCCTCCTGTATACAAAAGACAAAAGGGCTGAGAAAGAAATTAGGGAAACAACACCCTTCACAATAGCCACAAATGACATAAGGTACCTCGGAGTAACCCTAACCAAGGAAGTCAAAGACTTGTATGAAAAAAATTTCAAATCTCTGAAGAAAGAATTAGAAGAAGATATGAGAAGATGGAAAGATCTCCCATGCTCATGGCTTGGCAAGATTAACATAGTAAAAATGGCCATCTTACCAAAAGCAATCTACAGATTCAATGCAATGCCCATCAAATTACCAACACAATTCTTTACAGACCTGGAAAGAAAAATTCTCAACTTCATATCGAATAACAAGAAACCCAGAATTGCTAAAACAATCCTCTACAATAAAAGATCTTCCGGAGGTATCTCCATCCCTGATCTTAAGTTGTACTATAGAGCAACAGTTTAAAAAACTGCATGGTACTGGCATAGAAACAGAATGGTGGATAAATGGAACTGAACAGATGACCCAGAAATAAACCCACACACTTATGGACACCTGATCTTTGACAAAGATGCCAAAACCATACAATGGAAAACAGATAGCATCTTCAACAAATGGTGCTGGTCCAACTGGATATCTACATGTAGAAAAATGCAAATAGATCCATACTTATCACCCTGCACAAAACTAAAGTCCAAGTGGATCAAAGACCTCAACATAAAACCAGACTCATTAAATCGGCTTGAAAAAAAAGTGGGAAATACCCTAGAACTCATTGGTACAGGAGACAACTTCCTGAACAGAACACCAACAGCACAGGCTCTAAGAGCAACAATCAATAAATGGGACCTCATGAAACTGAAGAGCTTCTGTAAAGCAAAGGACACCGTCATCAAACCAAAGTGACCGCCTACAGATTGGGAAAGAATCATCACCAACCCTTTATCTGACAGCGGACTTATATCCAGTATATATAAAGAACTAAAGAAGCTGAAAAGCAGGAAACCACGTAATCCACTTAAAAAATGGGGAACAGAGCTAAACAGAGAATTCTCTGTAGAATAATACCGAATGGCAGAGAAGCACTTAAAGAAATGCTCAACCTCACTAGCCATTAGGGAAATGCAAATCAAAACCCCTGAGATTTCACCTTACACCCATGAGAATGGCCAAGATCAAAAACTCAAGTGACAACACATGCTGGAGAGTTTGTGGAGAAAGGTGAACCCTTCTCCACTGCTGGTGGGAATGTAAACTAGTACAACCACTCTGGAAATCAATCTGGCACTTTCTCAGACAACTAGGAATAGCGCTTCCTCAAGATCCAGCCATACCACTCCTGGGCATATATCCAAAAGAGGCTCAAGTACACAAAAAGGACATTTGCTCAACCATGTCTGTAGCAGCTTTATTTGTAATAGCCAGAAGCTGGAAACAACCCAGATGCCCCTCAACTGAAGAATGGATGCAGAAATTGTGGTACATCTACACAATGGAATATTACTCAGCAATGAAAAATAAGGAAATCATGAAATTTGCAGGTAAATGGTGGGATCTGGAAAGGATCATCCTGAGTGAGTTGTCCCAGAAGCAAAAAGACACACATGGTATATACTCACTCATATAGACATACAACATAGGACAAACCCACTAAAACCTGTACATCTAAAGAAACTAAGCAAGAGAGAGGACCCTAACTAAAATGTCCAATCCCCATCCAGAAAGGCAAAGAGGAGGAACATCAGAAGAAGAAGAAAACAGGAAACAACCTAGGAACCTACCACAGAGGGCCTCTGAAAGCCTCTGCCCTACAGACTATCAATGCAGATGCTGAGCCTGATGGGCAACTGTTGGGCAGAGTGAAGGGAATTTTATGTAAGAACTGGGAAATAGTAAGAGCTGGAGAGGACAGGGTCTCCACAAGGAGAGCAACAGAACCAGAAAATTTGAACACAGGGAACTTCCCAGAGACTCATACTCCAACCAAGGACTATTCATAGAGATAACCCAGTACCCCTGCCCAGATGCAGCCCAGGGCAGTTCAGAGTCCAATTGGGTTACATAGTAATGTGAAGAGGGACTGCCTCTGACATAATCTGATTGGCCTGCTCTTTGATCACCTCCCCCTGGGGGGGAGCAGCCTTACCAGGCCATAGTAGAGGACAATGCAGCCAGTTTTGATGTGAACTGATAGACTAAGATTAGAAAGGAGAGGAGAACCTCCCCTATCAGTGGACTTGGGGAGTGACATGCATGCAGAGGGAGGAGGGAGGGTGGGATTTGGAGGGGAGGAGGGAGGGGCTTATGGGGGGATGCAGAATGAATAAAGTGTAATTGATGAAAAATTTAAAAAAAAAAAAACTCTCTGAGGAAACTGTTCCGCAACAAGGATGGTTTCTTAAAGGAGCCTCTGAAGAAACTCTCCTGGGTGTTAAATACAAACAGTCCACATGCTGTTTCTGTTCCTCTGGGCAGTGCTGCGGAGCCTCTTTTTGATCCACTAACTTTACTATACTGGAAGATTATTAATTGAACAATAAGCTCTCTACACAAGTCCAATCATCTGCCTTTGAACTTTTAACCATATCTGACCTGTCCTGATTTGTTCATGAACTGGATGCCTATAGTATGACCTCAGTGGCACAGAGTTCACTGTTTATACCCTTGACATGATGAGTGAAAGCAGTATTTTATAAAGCTGATTTTGCTCTGTTAAAAAAAAAAAAGATATGTCTCTGTGTCTAAATATTTTCATATTTTCATGTTTTGATAGTAATTTCAAAAACCTTTTAGAATGTTTATTTTGCTGTTGAACAGAAACCTACATTTTTTTAAGAACAAAGTAATTACTGAGGTACATTGAATATTACACCATAATGAAGGCAGATGATAGCCAAAGACCTAGCATACCTACAGAGACACAAAACTGTGAGTCACTGCTGACACACCTGCACTTCTACTCTAATTCAATGTAGAAACACACCCATGCCATGCACAAAGCAGAACTCTAAGTCACCCTGTAAGATGCACCTGTCTTTCCAGGGGTCCCGTAAAATATGACAGGACTGTGGTTGTGATGGATTTCACTCTCACATAACATTATGTTACACAATAAAGTCGAAGGAATTTTGCAGATGTAATCCCTAATGTGTTGACTTTAAGTGAAAAAGGGAGATTACTCTGGAAGTGTTTTAAGTAATCACTGAGAAGTCATTCAAAGAGGAAAAGGGATCTCCTGCGGTCATTAAAGAGGACCCTGGGTAAGATACTCAATCTTCATTCAGAAAGGTAAATAGGATGGACATCAGAAGAGAGAGAAAACAGGGAATAGGACAGGAACTTACCACAGAGCGCCTCTGAAAGACTCTACCCAGCAGGGTATCAAAGCAGATGCTGAGACTCATAGCCAAACTATGAGCAGAGTGCAGGGAATCTTATGAAAGAAGGGGGAGACAGAAAGATCTGGAGGGGACAGGAGCTCTATAAAGAGAGCAACAGAACCAAGAAATCTGAGCACAGGGGTCTTTTCTGACACTGATACTCCATCCAAGGAACATTCATGGATATAACCTAGAACCCCTGCTCAGATATAGCCCATGGCAGCTCAGTCTCCAAGTGTGTACCCTAGTAAGGGGAACAGGGACTATCTCTGACATGAATGCTTTGATTACCTCCCCCTTAGTGGGGAGCAGTGTTACCAGGCCACAGAGGAAGACAATGCAGCCACTCATGATGAGACCTGATAGCCTAGGGTCAGATGGAACAGGAGGAGGACTTCCCCTATCAGGGACTGAGGGAGGGGCATGGGAGGAAGAGACGGTGGGTTTGGGAGGGGATGAGCAGTGAGGGGGCTACAGCTAGGATACAAAGTGAATAAACTGTAATTAATAAAACAAATAAATAAAGTTAAACAAAAGAGGCAAGACTCTAGACTGTGAGAGAAATAAATAATTTCTGTTATATAGAGGAGGCCTCTATAAGCTAAAGAGTGATGCCTGGCTGACAGTCAAGAAAACAGGAGTTTCAGTCCTCAACCACAAGTGATTTCTGCTCTGACTTGTATAACCTTGGAAAGGACCCCAACCTTGATACCGCCAAAATCTTAAGATTTCCTGAAACCATCCACCAGTTAGGCTACCCTTCCTTAGGCTTTTTCCTTAAGAAATTATGAGGTAATAAATTATGATTGTTTTAACAATTAACTTCAAGATATTCATGGTACTGCATAAGAAAACTAATAATATATCGACTTTAAGACTAAGAAACAACATCCTGACCTTGTCATCTAACAAAGTACCTCATGATTTGATAGAGCTGAAATGAGATTAACTGAAAGCTGAAAGGAATGTAAGAGAAAAATAAAAACTCAGATGCCACTGCCAAATGATGGACTTGGGGTGGTCAGTGTTGTTCCTCTTGGTGAAGAGTTGTTTGCACAGAGAGAAAGCAAGAAAGGGAAGAAAAAACAGAGAATGTAGATATGAATTGTTAACATAACTGAAAAGACTGGTGAAAACTGCATCCAGAAAGAGCAGAGAGTCCAGAGCTGCAGAACATTTGATGCCATTAAAAAAAATTAAAAATGAAAAAAAAAAAACCCTGTGACAAAAAATTTCCAGGAAGTTAGTGTATCCAAAAGGACGACACCCAAGATTTTCTACTTTGATTTCAGAGTCTGAACACAAAAGGCACATGGCAGCATTGATTTCATTAACTCTATCTTTTGGCTGGGTATTTCCAAAGGAGAAACAAGTTAATTTGCTCACATTTTTAGAAATTATCAGCAAACAAACACATTATTTTAATAATTTTTTCAAAACATATGTTCAGGCTCCAAACAAAAACAAAAACAGCAAAGAAGGCCGGATCTAGGTCTTGATCTTTCTCGTTTCTTTCATATCTAACTGAACACAGTAAGAAGATTGTTGCATGATTTTATTATTTCCCTTCTAAGTTAATTACTTCAAAACTTAGTGATTCCTTCATGAAAGCATTCAGTCATGAGCATCGCAGGACTTTATGGATCAGTGACTCTCAGTATTTCAAAGTATTTATATCTTTACTATCTTCTAAAATAGCTAAACCACAATTTTTCACAGGCAATCATGCACTGAACTAACACAACTTATGCTTCCTGTGGGCAAAAAGACACTTTGTTCTTTAGGATATTCTACATTATGCATCATATTTATATACCCATTTTAGAGTATTTGCTTGTTTTTATAAATTAATTTGCCCTATCTTATCATACGGGGGATAAAAGTTAGATTTGTTATTGTTGTTCAACTACTTTTCCTGCACAGCCCAGAATAACAAAAATTTTCTTGATCTGTCAGTTGAACTATCTGTATATATTTACTGATTTTAAGTTAAAATTCAAAATAATAAGTCCTATTTATGCATTCATGTCATTAAACTTTCCCAGTCCTACTACCTTCATTCCCATGTTGCTCGTCCCATTTTCTCTTCAAATAGTCCTCCCTTCTGCCTCTATGTCACATGCAATCTAGGATGCCCTCTTCCATGCCCATTTGAGGTATATTCTTCCTTTCTTACAGGCTCCTTTCTATTTTCATTACATACTAAACAGCAGCTCTCAACCTGTGGGTCATGACCCCTTTAGCAAACCTCTATCTCCAAAAATATTTACATTATAATTAATAACAGTAGCAAAATTACAGTTATGAGGTAGCAACAAAAATAATTTTATTATTGGGGTCACCAAAACATGAGGAACTATATTAAAGACTTGCAGCATTAGGAAGGTTGAGAATCAATGTACTGAAAAAAGTAAATATAGATTCCACATATGAAAGAAAACATGAAATATTTGTCTTTCTGTGTCTTACTTTGATTAAGATATGATCTCTAGTAATGTGCATTTACTACATGTGTCATGATTTATTTTTCCTTATGATTTAAAAATCGTCATCGTGTATATGTACCAAACTTTCTATACCCAGTCATCTGTTCGTGGATGTCTGGGCTAGTTTCATCTCACAAGACCTGCCATGATTTTAACGGGTAGGATTTTATCTACATACTAATATTCTAAATGCAGGTAACTATATAAATTTAATAAAATCACACAGTGTTTTTCTTAGATTTTTAGCCCTCAGGGGTGCTCTTAGATGACAAGAGAATACTATATAATACTCAGACACTTGAATTCATGTACATGTTATCCTCTCATAAGAAAAAAGCTGAACAAACCAATGAAGAGACACTGTAATACCAAGTTAGAAGAGCCAAGAATCTTTTTATGGTTCTTATCATTTATCACTCCAATGTTCAAGTTTCATAGTTAATAAAATGACAAAAGATATTTATTTGCTGGTGGATAAAAATTACCAAATTTCATAATTTATTTCAAAAGGATACCTCTTACAAATAGCTAGAGCATCAACAAGTCAGAATCACCTTCTATGTCACTGATTGCAGGACCATTCCAGAAAACTATAGGAGAGCTGCATGGTTTCCCTGGGAGGCTTGGCCAGGTTTTATCACAGTGTGCTTCTGAAAATAAGCATGCCTCCTATAGGACACCCCACTGCACAGAAAACTCTGGGTCACACTGACCAGATGCTCAGCTTCTCTCCATTTTCCTTAAATTTAAAGATGAATCCAAGTTGCAAAATCCACTTAAAGCTTTCTAAAGACTTGCATGTGATCTCATGGCCTACTAAAGCAGCGATGTAAGACCATTCAATATTAGTACCAATAAGTAATTGGCTCAAAACAATTCCCTCTCCATCTTGAAGAAGAAATCAATTTATTTAGAAAGAAAATTTATTACGAAGTTGTTTTTTTTTTAAGTTATTTGGTACAAGACCAAGATCCTATCTCAGAGGTCTTCAGTATAATTCTTAGATGATACACAATAATGTATTAATATATACTACAGGTGGAATATTTTAAATTAATGTAATATATAACATTATTTTAAAATCAACCAAAACCAAAGACTAGAGAAATGGCTCAGTGAAAGTGCTGTTTTTCCAGGAGACTCAGGTTTGTAACCAGCATCTATCAAACCCTTCCATAACAGTTCCAGGAAACCTGATACCCTTTTCTGGCTTCACCAGGCACTACACACACATGTGGTACATAGACATACATACAAAACACCCATGCACATAAAACAGGAATTAAATTTTAAATCAACATGGTTGAGCAAATGTCGTTGTTGTATACATGAGCAGATGTTGGATACATGCCTGGGAGTGGTATAGCTGAATCTTGAGGAAGCGCTAGTCCTAATTGTCTGAGGAAGTGCCAGATTGCTTTCCAGAGTGGTTGTACAAGTTTACATTCCCACCAGCAATGGAGGAGGGTTCCCCTTTCTCCATATCCTCTCCAGCATGTGTTCTCACTTGAGTTTTTCATCTTAGCCATTCTGATGGGTATAAGGTGAAATCTCAGGGTCGTTTAGATTTGCATTTCCCTGATGACTAAGGACGTTGAACATTTCTTTAAGTGTTTTCTGCCATTCAGTATTCCTCTACAGAGAATTCTCTGTTCAGCTCTGTACCCCATTTTTTAATTGGGTTACTTGATTTGTTGGTGTTTAACTTCTTGAGTTCCTTATATATTCAGGATAGTAGCCCTCTGTCAAATGTAGGGTTGGTGAAGATCCTTTCCCAGTCTGTAGGCAGTCTTTTTGTTCTGAAAATAGTGTCCTTTGCTTTACAGAAGGTTTTAAGTTTCATGAAGTCCCATTTATTGATTATTGATCTGAGAGCCTATGCTGTTGTTGTTCTGTTCAGGAAGTTGTCCCCAGTTTTATTCGTGATAGCCAGAATCTGCAAACAACCTAGATGTCCCTCAACTGTGGAATGGATACAGAAATTGTGGTACATTTACACAATGGAACACTGCTCAGCAATTAAAAACAAGGAAATCATGAAATTGGCAGGCAAATGGTGGGAACTAGAAAAGATCAACCTGAGTGAGATATCCCAGAAGCAGAAAGACACACATGGTATATACTCACTTATAAGTGGATATTAGACATATAATAGAGGATAAACATATTAAAATCTGTTCACCTAAGGAAGCTAAGCAAGAAGGAGGACCCTGGGTAAGGTGCTCAATCTTCATTCAGAAAGGCAAATGGGACAGACTTTGGAAGAGGGAGAAAACAGGGAACAGGACAGGAGCCTACCACAGAGAGCCTCTGAAAGACTCTACCCAGCAGTGTATCAAAGCAGATGCTGAGACTCATAGCCAAACTGTGGGTAGAGTGCAGGGACTCTTATGAAAGAAGGAGGAGATAGTAAGACCTGGAGGGAACAGGAGCTCCACAGGGAGAGTAACAGATCCAAAATAATCTGAGCACTGGGGTCCTTTCTGAGACTGATACTCCAACCAAGGATGATGCATAAAGATAACCTAGAACCCCTGCACAGATGAAGCCCATGACAGCTCAGTCTGCAAGTGTGTTCCCTAATAATGGGAACAGGGACTGTCTCTGACATGAACTCAGTGGTCTGC
This sequence comes from Meriones unguiculatus, assembly GCF_030254825.1. Classification (NCBI taxonomy): domain Eukaryota; kingdom Metazoa; phylum Chordata; class Mammalia; order Rodentia; family Muridae; genus Meriones; species Meriones unguiculatus. The sequence goes on from NC_083366.1 coordinate 4,907,192, forward strand.
TGTAGTGAGATGTAAACAGTATGTGCTGATAAGCACACAGTGTAGCAGATTAGCTGAAGGCCAGAAACCAGCCCGTTTAGACAGATAAGTAGTGATACAATAGAATAATGACAAAAGGTATAAAAGCACAAAGCTCGGACTGAATGAAGAAGCATCCCCTTTTGAGCACAGTTGCACGAGCAGGAGAATATGCTGAAACTTGCCATCACCCTGCAGTTTGCTTATCTGCCTGGCTGAATTCTCACCTTACCAGGGTAAACTTGAGAGCTGCCTGAGCAGTGGAATCCCAGATTTCATACCTCCAGGCCTTTGTCAGCCACAATAGAGACTCCTAGCTTGAGTCTAGAAGACTCAACTAGGAACATATTATGTACTGGCTCATAGTGATTGTATGTGTGTTAGCTGGATTGATATTATTAAATTGCTTTTGTTAAACTGAAGATAAAGCCTCCAGAGTAATCTATCCTTGCAGGCATCCAGCTCAGGGACTGGCCAGAGTGTGAGTGTGCTGCTCTTTGATCACCTTCCCCTGGGGGGAGGGTGCAGCCTTGCCAGGCCACAGAGGAAGAAAGTGCAGCCACTCCTGATGAGACCTGATAAACTAGGATCAGATGGAAGGGGAGGAGGACCTCCCCTATCAATGGACTGGGGGAGGGGTATGGGTGGAGAAAAGGAAAGAAAGGTGGGGTTGGGAGGGGAATAGGGAGGGAGTTACAGGTGGGATACAAAATGAATAAACTGTAATTAATGAAAATAAAAATAAAATACATCTTTTTTTAATTCTTTATTAATTACACTTTATTCACTTTGTATCCCCCTTGTGGTTCCCTCCCTCCTCCAGTCCCAATCCCTTCCTCCCTTCCTCCACCCTCTGCATGCATGCCCCTCCCCAAGTCCACTGATAGGGGAGGTCTTCTTCTCCTTCCTTCTGATCCTAGTCAAGTAGGTCTCATCAGGAGTGGCTGCATTGTCTTCTTGTCTGGCCTGGTAATGCTGCTTCCCCCTCAAGGGGAGGTAATTTAAGAGCAAGCCAATCAGTTCATGTCAGAGACAATCCCTGTTCCTATTACTATGGAACCCACTTGCATACTGAAATGTCATGGGCTACATCTGTGCAGGGGTCTTAGGTTATCTCCATACATAGTTCTTGGTTGGAATATCAGTCTCAGGAAAGACCCCTGTGCTCAGATTTTTTGGTTCTGTTGCTCTCCTTGTAGAGTTCCTGTCCTCTCCAGATCTTACTGTTTCCCACTTCTTTCTAAGATTCCCTGCACTCTGCCAAAGGTTGTTTTTTAACTTCTTGAGTTCTTTGTATATTCTTGATATCAACCCTCTGTCAGATATAGGGTTGGTGAAGATCCTTTCCCAGTCTGTAGGTTGTCATTTTGTTCTGATGACAGTGTTCTTTGCTTTACAGAAGATTTTCAGTTTCATGAGGTCCAATTTATTGATTGTTGCTCTTAGAGCCTATGCTGTTTGGTGCTCTGTTCAGGAAGTGGTCTCCTGTGCCAATGAGTTCAAGGGTATTCCCCACTTTTTCTTCTAAGCAGTTTAGTGTGTCTGGTTTTATATTGAGGTCTTTGATCCACTTGGACTTTAGTTTTGTGCAGGGTGATAAGTATGGATCTATTTGCATTTTTCTACATCTAAACATCCAGTTAGACCAGCACCATATGTTGAAGATGCTGTCTTTTTTCCATTAAATGGATTTGGCATCTTTGTCAAAAATCAGGTGTCCATAAGTATGTGGATTTATGTCAGGGTCTTCTATTTTAATCCATTGATCCACCAGTCTGTTTCTATGCCAGTACCATGCAGCTTTTATTACTGTTGCTCTATAGTACAGCTTAAGATCAGGGATGGAGATACCTCCTGAAGATCTTATATTGTAGAGGATTGTTTTAGCAATTCTGAGTTTCTTGTTATTCCATATGAAGTTGAGGATTTTTCTTTCAAGGTCTATAAAGAATTGTGTTGGTAATTTGATGGGAATTGCATTGAAAGTGTAGATTACTTTTGGTAAGATGGCCATTTTTACTATATTAATCCTGCCAACCCATGAGCATAAATAAATAAATAATTTTTTAAAAAGAACTTTTGGGTTTAAAGAAATAAGACAATTTTCCTACATAATTTTCTTAGTTTTAAATAAAATAAAATCTACTCTAAATCTAAAATGTATCAATTCAAATTAAAAAGAAACATGATCTGATGATGGAGATCTGAGCAAAGATTTACTCACAAGTCTGTTTCAGGAGGTCCCTGAGATTTCTGATGAGAGGTACCCCTCTCTTTAGCGCTAAGCTCCCCGTGTCTCATTCGCTGACAGGACACTAACAGGCAGCAAGGACACATCTACTTCCAACCTTACAGGACAGGGTCAATCTCTGTTTACTTAAATTCATTCCTACTTTTCTGTTTCAGAAGCCTGTCTCATAAATCTATTATGTTAATTAGTGGTTACAAATTTTTCAGGAAATTTTAGGGCAGTTTTTCTATTTAACCAGGTTTTGAAATTTTATTTTAGTCAACATCTGGCACCCTCCATCTGGCCTCTGATGCTATTTAATAATATGAAGATTTTCAGATATACTGCCAATAACTGTGTATCTGTGAGCTAACCACCCTAAGTGTACTGTGGTTGTTTTGTTCTATTAACAGTGGCTGCCTCCTTTGCAGAGAAAGTCCCTGCAGTTCCACAAATCTATATAGTGACTGAAAAGTCTTTGAAGTTGAGTCATAAGAATGGATTGATATTATTAAATTGCTTTTGTTAAACTGAAGATAAAGCCTCCAGAGTAATCTATCCTTGCATCTATCACCCCATGTTTTGTTTAGATGAGCATTTCATTCATTCTAGCCATTCGTTTATCCCTCAATCACTATTTATCAAGTATATGCTAAAGAACTATTAATTTATTGTCAATTTATGGTAAATGTATTGTCTATTTATGGTCAACTATTTATTTCATTACAAGATGCTTAAACAATCCTCTCCCCACCTCCATCAAAATGCCTGGCTCCATGGTTCTAGACATAAGAAATCATTGTGAAATGTTTAACAACTATCCTAATATTTAGATTTCAGTTGTGCCAAATTCAAAACTTCCTTGTACATCCAAAGTTTACTGAACTATAACTGTAACATACAAGATTTTTAAAACTTAAGAAAGCTGTTAGCTTTTGCAATAAAAAAAAACATAAATTGGCACTGAATAATGAGCTTCAAATGACAAAAGAGAAACATAAACTCTGAAATTCCTCAACACCAAAGCTAGTCAAAACCCAAATTTTCCAGAATTCCTCAAGTTTCCCACCTGATAAGCAAGCAACAACAGGTTAATTAAACATTTAGAAAGTTCATCCAAATCAGATGTTATGTAAGTAAATCTTGGCTCAGGAATAAAGAATTCTAAGGAATGTCTTCTGAACAATAATTCTATCTGAGTTAATAAATAGTTAATGCTTGATCAATTTTTGTTGCTAAATTCTGATAAACATATTTAAAACATGAACTCACATATCACACAAGAATCTATTACAAAATGTATGACATAAATTTCTGCTCTTTCAACAAGCCACACATAGGCAGATTATGTACTGACAGATTCCTATTGTTCCTGTAAGAGTGGGTTAGTTCAAGGACCATGCATAGAGAGGACTTCGGACCCCTCCCCAGATGTAGCCAATAGGCAGCTCAGTCTCCATGTAGGTCACCTAGTAAGGGAACCAGGGGCTGTCTCTGATATGGACTCTGCCTGCTCTACAATCACTTCTCCCTGACAAGGTGGCCTTGCCAAGTCACAGAGGAAAAGGATGCAGGCAGTCCTGAAAAGACTTGATAATCTGGGGTCAGTTGGTAAGAGAGGAGGGCTTCCCCTTTTTGAGGACTAAAGGACTGAGATGGGGTAAGAGGGAGGGATGGTAGGATCAAGAGGAGACAAGGGAGGGGCTTATGTTAGGGATGTAAAATGATCAAATTAATTTTTAAAAAGAAAATATAATAAAAGCATATAAAGTCATGAATAATGTATAGTATTTTCTGCCTAATGCAAGACACATACATAGTCAAAATGCATTTGAAAGCATGAGTAAAGCCCAAGGATTGTGATCTATACATTTAGATGAATGGGAGACATTTTTATACACTCATATTTTGTTTTCTAAGGTAAGCTAATCTCCATGATACTTTAATCTAATATAAAATCTTAACTGGTTGTTTAAAAAAATAAGAGTGGGTTAGTTACTTCAAATATGAGTTGTTACAAAATATGCTCAACTGTCCAACTCACTGTCTTGCCTATGATCTCTTCCATAACGACGCTTCTTTTTCTTTTCCTTAATGCATAGGGCAACACACAGCCTCCATCACAAGCTAAAAACATTTAAGTGTCATATTCTTACATTTCTAAAAGCAAGTACTAATTAATCCTCTTGGCATATAAATTGTTCAGCCTCTACTAGTTTGTCATAGCAACAATAAAGACTAAAGCACTTACAGGTCTTTACTCTTCTAGTCATTCTTCCAGCTCTTGAAGATGTGAATCCTAAGGCCTTTGATAATCACTTTAGTTAAAAGGGATACTTCTCAACTCTGAACTCTAGGAGTGCTTATTTAGCACTTATCGTGTCATAGGCAAAATAACCTGTATTAGAACATGTGATATCCTATCAGTAACTTCACCCCATGTGAATGAATTGATCAGTGCCCTCAGAAATACATAGTAGGGTAGTTGTCTTCTTTTGCTTTTTTTTCTGACAACATAAAGATATGTGTTCTGTCTATCTACTAGGGTATGAACCTTGAACACATGGATGGTATATTATAATTACTTTTTTAAAATATCTACAGTAATTGGCACATATGATACTAAGAGCTGGTATTCATAGATGTTGACTACTATACATGTTGAATAGCTGTGTTCATAGATGCCAGTCAAATCTCAGATATATCAAAGATTTTATTTTTCTTTTCTTCTTGGTCTTCTTGTTTTTCTTGCTCTTATTCTTCCCCCTCTTCCTCTTCTTTTTCTTTTTCTTCTTCTTTTCTTCTCCCCCTTCTCCTCCTTCTCCTTCTTCTTCTTTTGAGACAGGGCCTCTTTATGTAGTCCAGGAAGTCATGGAGTCATAGACCTGGCTCGTTTCCAACTCACAAAGATCCTCCTGTCTCTGAATGCTGGGATTAAAGGCATGCACTAACATACCCAGCCCAAGTGTTCTTTAGTGTGTTCATAAGTGGCTGATTTGCTTTATTTAACATAGTAGCACAGAGAGTTAAAACCAGAGCCAGACAAACTGTTCATGCCAATAGAACAGGGTTTCCTAGAGTTTGCCACAGTGAAGGACATTTTATTACTGTTACAGCTCAGACACCGTACAGTTGCTGTCCACATAAGTCCACAGATGACCTAATAGTCTGAGTAATTTTCTTTAAACTTAAATAAGAAGAATGGAAAGTAGTAAAGATTCAAGGATCTACCACTAGACAATGATCTTCTTAATTACAGTAGAAAGAAACACTGCTGCCTTTTGTTAACAAAAGAAAATGGACCAAACAAGAAAGATTGAATAACTTTCCTTGGTTCCACAGTGTAGGAGTTTGACTGAGAATGGCCTCTGTGAGCTCATATATTTGAATGCTTGGTCCCCAGTTGGTAGAAGTGTTTGAGAAAGATTAGGATATGTAGCCTTGTTGGAGAAGATGTTTCACTGGAGGTGGTCTCTGAGGATTCAGAAGCCCACAACAAGCCCAATGATGTTTTCTCTGTCGCTGTCCCTCTCACACACACACAGAGACTCACACAAGTACACCCTTCCTCATTCACTTACTCACTCTTCTCTCCTGTCTATGGATCAGGATGTAAAGCTCTCAGCTACTGCTCCAGAACCATGCTTTCCTGCTCCCCACCATGATGATAATGGACTAAGCCTCTGAAACTGGATCGCTGGGGTAAGTAAGAGCCCACTTAAATGCTTTCTTTTATAAAAGTTGCCATAGTCAGGTATCTCCTCACAGCAAGAGAACAGTGATAAGTTGTGCCGTGAATAAATGGTGAAATAAGGCTTTAAAACCAGGTACCTGCCTGCAGATCATATGATCATAGTTATCATACTAAGATCTGTTCTCTCAAATGATTTCAACTAACCTTTTGCTTTCCAATTCTTTGTTAGAAATTTATATAATACTGTAACATATAAAGCAACAGATAAACCAATAATTAGTGCCTAAAGAGGTACTGTCTTATAGTAGATTTTACCTAAGGATTTATGAAATCAAATAAAAATACTAGCAGAATGAGAATAGTGAGTAGGACCCATAATGTAGCTCACAGAAAGAATGTTTGCCTAGCATGCACAAGAATTGGTTGTCAGGGAGATCCAAGATGTCAGCACCGGGAGGACACTTTTTCTGACCAGCAGCACAGCAGGATCTGCACAGTGACCAGCAGACAGAACTCTGGGCCTAAAACACCAAAGATTGTATTTCCCAGGTGAGAGAAAACCCCATGGTGTGGGATTCAATCATCTTCAGGTCACCCAGCTAAACCGTGGAACAGTTCCCGGGTCCTCCCAGGCTCTTGGTCTCCAGGCCAGAGCCTCACGCCAGCGTGCTCTGATCACTGTCCCAGACTGAACTGTGGGCCCCACAATACCAGAGACTGGGATTTCCAGGTGAGAGAAAAACCCTACGGTGCAGGAAGCGATCAGGACCGACCTTAGGTCACCCAGACAATCCCTGGTAAAGGACAGGGTCCGGCAGGCGCCCAGGTGCCAGCCCAAAGTGGGGTGCTTAGCTGCCAGCACAGAGTCCTGCCTGCATGCTGATTTACCATCTCAGCCAGAACTGAGGGCACCAGGGCACCAGGGCACCAGAGACTGAGTTTCTCTGTCAGGTGGAAGCCCACGGTGAGGGGAAGAGCAGGTCTGACTTCAGAGAACTCAGCCAACACTCACCCCTCCCCCCCCCCGAAAAAAAAATTTCTTGGGAAGAATTGGTTCCCAGTCTGTCTAAAGAAAAAGCAAGGACAATCTATTCTGCTTCTAAATAGTCTGATCCCTAAAATTAGTAATAATCTTAGTGAAACTGTTTGGACTCTGAATGGCCTACAAAGGCCCAAGTATCATTGGTTTGGTCCTCAGGACAGCTCTTGGAGATGGTGAAACTTTTGGAAGGTAAGGCCTAGAAGAAGTCATCATTTCACTAGAATATATCCTTCTAAGAGACTTGGATGTTTAACTCCATTTCCTTTTTGCTTCCCAACCATGAAGTGAATATTTTGCTTACTGACTGCTTCCCCCACTTACCAGAAGAAAAAAGCCAGTGAGTCCACTCAGCTGTGCACCTCGAAGCAATGCACCAAAACTGGCCACTAGAATATATGCAATCTCTGAGACATCTATGGTTTACAAAAGATCCCCAACAACTGCTCTTGGATAAGAAAAGAAGGAGGTCAGAGAAGCATCTCATTGTAGTAGACAATGGTTAATGCAGTCAGTATGGTTAAACATGCTCAGAATAAGCAACTATGGGTGCTCAGCCACAGAGGGGACATCTACATCAACCCTGCTGCCCCCCAAGGCTTGGAAAATACTGCAAAAGATGGTGAAGTGACAATGTAAGAACCAAATGATAGGACAGGGTGCCATGAACTGCTGTCCTTGGATCTGACATGACTGATGCACATATGAACTCATAGCAGCTATGGCCACCTGTGTAAGATGTACACAACATGAAGCCAGTTAAAAATTCCAGGATGGAGAGGAGGGATCCACAGAGGTACCACCCATAGTAAGGTGCCATTGGCAGTTGATGGGTACTGAGGCAGGAAGAGTTGCTTTTTGTTAGCTGTGTGGACACTGGTATTCATGTGCTCCAGTGCATTACTCCATATCTATGCACACATAGGGAAAACTGATTAGATTCAGTGTGTTAAAACAATTTCTTTAAAAATAATTATTTTTTTAAAGTAAAAAAAAAGAAGAAGAAGAAATCAGGCCTGGGAAATTATATATGCAGAACCAATCCAAACAAATAACAATGGATAGCGTTTTTAAAAAGTTTCCCACAGGTATATGTTCATGAAATGAAGACTGGCCATCCTCATGGAGATGAAAGCACCTGAGAATTGACTGATCAGAGACTCTCAAAGGCAGCTACCTGCATCCTAGTCCAGCACTGTTCTTATGCATAAAAAGCAGTAGAAGGTAGCTCTCCACAATTTCTTTCCAAGAGGCCCAGGGGACTTCCACCGATTACAGTCAAAATTGCACTGACAAAAATATATCCAAAAGGAGGTCAATGACTATGACCAAAAACAAGAAGAAATAACAATCATACTGCTTAAACTCCCAAAGTAAGTATAGGAATTGTAGAATGAAGCAGAAAAGTCACAAACTACTTTAAAAAATAAAGGGTACAATCACATTAGCACAATACTGTTAGAAATAAACAGGCCTGAACACATATCTGTGAATATTGTCACTGGTAAGTGTTTTTTCTAAAATGTGGGAATGGTGTGACAAATAAATATAGGGATTAAAAGCAGATTTAAAACAATTAGTTGTGCCAGAAAATATGTCCAAGATCTACTCCTAGTGGTTGTAAATACTTTACAGTCAACATGTCAGGATATAATTGAATCTCAGAGTTCAAAAGAAGAAACAAACATGACTATGTTCTCAGGCATATTTCTATGACTAAGCATGAACCTCTGTGACAGCAACATTGTAACTTCCATGGAGAAGAGATCCCATTTTTTAAACCAATCTTGGTTTTGTTTAAATGATTGAGGTCTTTACATGCTTGCTTTTTTAAGACTTATTTTTACTTTTAATTATTTTTATGCATGTCTGGCTGTGTTAAGGTATGTGTGTGTGAGTACAATACTTACAGAGACCTGACAGAGCTGGGTCTTCAATATGGACTTACAAGTAGCTGTAAGCTGCCTGACCTGAGTGAGAATCTGAACTCTTGGATCTGTGCAAGAACAGTGTATGCTCTTAACCACTGAGCCACCTCTCCAGGCCCTGTGTACTTCCATTTTTTTTGTTTTTTTTATTAAATTTTTATTTTTTATATTAATTACATGTTATTCACTTTGTATCCCACCTGTACCCCCTCTCTTATTCCCTCCCAATCCTAACTTCCTTCACCATCTCCTCCCATCCCCCTCTCCAAGTTCACTGATAGGAGAGGTCCTCCTCTGCTTCCATCTGACCCTAGCTTATCAGGTCTCATCATGAGTGGCTGTATTGTCCTCCTCTGTGGCCTGGCAAGGCTGCACCCCCCCTTGGGGGGAGGGGGTAGTCAAAGAGCCCGCCACTGAGTCCATGTCAAAGACAGTACCTGTTCCCCTTACTAGGGTACCCACTTGGAGACTGAGCTGCCATGGGCTATATCTGAGCAGGGATTCTAGGTTATATCCATGAATGGTCCTTGGTTTGAGTATCTATCTCAGAAAGGACCCCTGGGCCCAGATATTTTGGTTCTGTTGCTCTCCTTGTAGAGCCCCTGTCCTCTCCAGGTCTTACTATCTCCCCCTTCTTTCATATGATTCCCTGTACTTTGCCCAAAGTTTGATTATGAGCACCTGCTTTGATACACTGCTGGGTAGAGTCATTCAGAGGCCCTCTATGCTAGGCTCCTGTCCTGTTTCCTGTTTTCTTCTTCTTCACTAACAAAAAAAAAAAAAAACAGGGCACTGGAGAGATGACTCAGTGTTTAAGAACACTGTGTACTCTTCCAAAGGACTTGGTTCAATTCCCAGCACCCACCTGGCAGCTCACAACTGTCTGTAATGCCAATTATGGATCTGATACCTTCACACTAATACACATAAAATAAAAATTAAATAATTAAAAAAACAGAAACAAAAGCACATAACTAACTCATTATGGAGTATGCAAATTTTTCACTTCATGCTAACAATAACAACAGTGATTACAGCAGGTGTGATAATAGATACTCACTAAAAGAATTATAATCATTAATTTTAATTAAACTATTCATTTTTAATTAGAACTGCTTTCGATAACTTAAATGAAGTAAAACATAAAGCAAAATAAAGTAAGATCTAAAAACTAAATACTCAAATACTAGGAAGAATTTTGTAAGGAACCAGGCTCTAGCCAGAATGTTGTGGTGCAATAATATTTATTATTGATATGTCTTTTAGTTAAGCAGAAGTTATTCCTAAACAGTTGTATAACCAAATCACCACACAGAGACTAGGATTTATTTAATTAACCTAGAGTACAATGCTGGGCAATAGTTACTCCATCCTAAACCTCCAAACCCGCATTCAGATTCACCCATTATACTGCTTTTAGTGATATGTTAAGTCTGGTTCATTTCCCCACATAGTTCCAAGACCTCTCCAGATTCTCCTCCTCTCCTCTTTCCCTGCTTTCTTCCTCTTCCTTCCACTCTGGACCAGGATGTCCCACTCTATCCTCTCCATTGCTCAACATTGTAGCTGGTTACTTTAATTGACAATTTAGAGAACAAATGGTGGCATGTTTACACAAACTTGAGACAGGTGATGCTTAGACTAAACATCACAATGCAATGTCCGGATTGAAACCAGATAGTGGGGAGAGAAGTCGGCATTTGAATGAACAAGGGTAAACTGTATACATTCCAAAAGAACATTATACCAACACTAGAATTTTCCACTCTTAAACAAAAATGAGAGAACCCTACAAATGAAATTCATCTAAACCTTTTTTATGAGTGTGAGATAATGATGAAACCAGGGGAAAGAATGTTTGATTAGATGAATTACGTATTACACATGAATTTTTATTTGTTTCTATACGTGTGTGTGCACATGCATATGTGCATCCATGAAGTCCACACAATGGGGTCACGTCCCCTGGAGATGGAGTTCCTGATGGTTGTGAGTCACCCAACACTAGTGCTAGGAACCAAACCCCAGTCCTCTTAAAGAGCATCAAGAGCTCTTAGTATTTGATCCGTCTCTCCAGACTTGCTATTATACATGAATTTAAACCATAAGGTCAGTCTTACTCATGAGAAATATTAGGTCACTGCCCTTGCTCAAGGTTTTCTTACACTTACAACTGACCAAAATTCTTAACTGAAACATAATATAATTAATTCCTTTATTATTAATCTGTTTTCTCAGCTACAGCACCAGAACAGTAATATATTTTCTAGGACTATACATCCAGGATGTATATTTATGCATCTCTATGTATGCCTATACTTATTCAGATGACAAATAAAAAAGATTTTAATAAATGTAGTTACTATAATAATAACAATTAAATAAACATATTTGCTAATAACATAAGATATTGCAAAAGCAGAGGAAGGAAAATATTCTATGAAAACCCAAAGGCAGCAGCCTAGATCTCAAAGACTAACCTGGAATCCATCAAGTGGTTACAGTGGGAAGCAGTGTGCTATTATAAGGAAAGAGCATGAACAAATAAATGTGCAGAGACATGAAATCACATGGGAGAACTGTGGAGACAAGTGGCCAGATATTACAGAATGGAATAAAATACAGATTTAGAAAATGAATACATATACTATTAATATTTGTTACATATATTAATTATATGCATTGTTATGACACCTGAAATACACATATGAAAAACACTAATGTGGTTTAAGACCTCAGAAAACTTAAAATCTAGCATAGAAGGCCAATACATACCAGCAAATACAAGTACAGGATATTTTCAAGGTTACTATGCACTATGGAAAAGAGCAAACATGTATAACAAACATGCCATGCAAAGCATGGATCTCAGAACTATCACACTTACAGAAACGTGAGGCTCAGAAAGGAAAACCCAGCTATACCATTCCTGAGCATATAACCAAAAAATGTTCCACTATACAACAAGGACATTTGCTCAATCATGTTCATAGCAACTTCCTTTGTAATAGCCAGAAACTAGAAACAACCTAAATTCCCCTCAAGTGAAGAATAGATAAAGAAACTGTGGTACATTTACACAATGGAATGCTACTCAGCTATTAAAAACAAGTAAATCATGATATTTGTCAGCAAATTGATGGAACTAGAAAAGATCATCCTGAATGAAGTAACCCAGACCCAGAAAGACACACATGATATATACTTCTTATAAGTGGATTTTAGTCACATAGTACAAGATAGACATACTGCAATGCACAGACCCCAAGACGATAAGCCCAATAGGCATAGCATATTAGGCTTCATGTGGGCCCACTAGTTAGGGAAGTAAGGGTTATCTCTGACACAGACTATGTTGCTGATTTCTGATCACTTCCCCCTGATAGGACTTCCCTACAAAACCACTGAGGAAGACTCAGTCCTCAAGTGTATAGATGAGCTGGTATGTGGGTATGGGGGCTCCCCTATTCTGAGGAATAGAGGAGAGGGGATGCAGGACGAAGTGTGGGACTGGGAGGAGAGGAGGGAGGGGCCTATGAATGAGATGTAAAATTGAATTAATTAAAAAAAAAGAAAAATATGAGCAAGCTGGGCACAGTGGCACACGCCTATAATTCCAGCACTCTGAGAGGCAGAGGCAGGTGGATCTCTGTGAGTTTGAGGCCACCCTGGTCTACAAAGTGAGTGTAGGACATCCAAGGTTACATGGAGAAACCCTATCTGAAAGAAAGAAAGAAAAAAGAAAGAAAGAAAGAAAGAAAGAAAGAAAGAAAGAAAGAAAGAAAGAAAGAAAGAAAGAAAGAAAGAAAGAAATATGAGCAGTCTGAGTACAAGCCATCACTTTAAACTGTATTAAGCAATACTGTCTCAGCAATAAGATATGATTGTTATACAAAATTTTCTTAAAATCAGCAATATGCTGATGAGCTAGAAAAGAATAAAAGTAAACACAGAAAGTACTACCAGAGTCCAAGCAGCCTGAGAGAAAAGATTTTTAGGTATTCTGCTCCAAAGAAAAGAAAGCAGGGCCAAGGAAGAGCCATGTTACATGTAGACAGATGCTTTACTGACTGTAGTAACTGCCACATAAATGAGACCTGTAAGAAAGACAAATTTCACATGTTCTCTCTTATCTGAGGCTCCTAGTTCCAAATATTCTAAAGTGAATACATATCCTGGAGTAGCTACAGAAAGCAGGAAAGTAAACAAGGGACCATTGTGGAGCAAGAGAGAGGATAGCAAGGTACCAGTGGTCTGATGGGGGAAATAGAAAAATTGGGAGGCTCTAATTAGGGAGGGAGAAGAGAGATAAATAAATGAAGGGGAGTAAAATAAAGGTAAGAATGTCTGAAAAAGTCACAAGGAACCGTAACTATTAACTACCTTCCTAAAAATATCTATAATGCACATTAAGTTACTGTGGAAATAAACATATATGTTTTAAAAGAAAAGTTCCAATCTTGCCTGACAATGATCCCTCCAAGAGCCAAAGACCATCTAACAAAAATCCCAACACTAGGCAACTGTTAGTACGAGAGACTCTCAAAACATCACAAACTATTGCTATTTCCTGAGGCTGGACCCCAGAGGTGGAAGGTAAGTCCCTAATAAGATATCATACACTTCACACAGGGCACAGAGCTGATCTGAAAAATTACTCCACTGGTTTTAGCTTTCATAGTACCAGAAGGCACCATATAAACTTTCCAAAGAGGGAAGCAATCAACAGTCCTATCACAACCACATCAATGGCAAATAACCATAAGAGTTCAGTAGTGACACACATACCTTAGTAATAACCAACAGCTCTCTGATTGGACTTCAGGTTATTCAACAAGAGGAAAATTTTGTCAGGTACTAGAAACCTAGCTAACTAACCAGGGCTAGTGAAGTCATGAATCTTGGAGGAGAATGTACAACCATCACTTTATTAAATCAGCATAATTCCTAACTATATTTTAAGTATCTGGTTTTATAACCAACAGATATGTGTAGTTTTATTTATTTATTTATCTATCTATTTATTTATTTATTTATTTATATTAATTACAGTTTATTCACTTTGTATCCTAGCTGTAGCCCCTTCTCCCATTCCCTTCCAATCCCACCCTCTCTTCCTCTTCTTCTCCTATGCCCTTCCCCCAGTCCAATGATAGGAGAGGTCCTTCTCCCCTTCCATCTAACCCTGGTCTATCAGGTATCATCAGGACTGGCTTCTTTGTCTTCCTCTGTGGACTGGTAAGGCTCTACCCCCCTCAGGTGGAGGTGATCAAAGAGCCAGCCAATGAGTTCATGTGAGAGATGGTCCCTGTTCCTCCTATTGGAGAACCCTCTTGGACACTGAGCTGCAATGGCTACTTCTGTGCAGGGGTTCTAAGTTATCTCCATACATGGTCCTTGGTTGGGGTATCAGTCTCAGAAAAGACCCCTGTGCCCACATTTTCTGGTTCTGTTGATCTCCTGTTCCCTCCAGGTCTTTCTATCTCACCCTTCTTTCATAAGATTTCCGGCACTCTGCAAAAAGTTTGGATAGGAATCTCAGCATCTATTTTGATACCCTCCTGGGTAGAGTCTTTCAGGGCACTCTGTGATAGGCTTCTGTCCTGTTCACTGCTTTCTTCCTTTTCTCATATCAATCTCATTTGTTTTTCTAAATGAAGATTTAGCATCTTACCTAGGGTCCTCCTTCTTGCTTAGCTTCCTTAGATGTACAGATGTTAGTATAATTATCCTATATTATATGTCTAATATCCACTTATAAGTGAGTATATACCATGTGTGTCTTTCTGTTTCTAGGATACCTCACGCAGGATGATCAATTCTAGATCCCACCATTTGCCTGCAAATTTCATGATTTCTTTGTTTTTAATTGCTGAGTCGTATTCCATTGTGTAAATATACCACAATTTCTGTATCCATTCCTCCGCATAGGGACATCTGGTTTGTTTCCACCTTCTGGCTATCACAAATAAAGTTGCTACGAACATGGTTGAACAAATGTCCTTGTTGTATACTTGAGCATATTTTGGATATATGCCTAGGAGTGGTAAAGCTGGACTTGAGGAAGCAGTATTCCTAATTGTCTGAGAAAGCACCAGATTGATTTCTAAAGTGGTTGTACAAGTTTACATTCCCACCAGTAATACAGGAAGGTTACATCCTCTCTAGCATGTGTTGTCACTTAAGTTTTTGATCTTAGCCATTCTGATGGGTGTAAGGTGAAATCTCAGGGTTGTTTTGATTTGCATTTCCCTGATAGCTAAGGACATTGAGCATTTTTTTAAGTGTTTCTCTGCCATTCTCTATTCCTCTACAGAGAAGTCTCTGTTTAACTCTCTACCCCATTGTTTAATTGGGTTACTTGATTTGTTGATGTTTAACTTCTTGAGTTCTTTATATATTCTGGATAGTAGCCTTCTGTCAGATATAGGGTTGGTGAAGATCCTTTCCCAATCCGTAGGTTGTCGTTTTGTTCTGATGACAGTATCCTTTGCTTTACAGAAGCTTTTCAGTTTCATGAGGTCCCATTTATTGATTGTTGATTTTAGAACCTGTGCTGTTGGTGTTTTGTTCAGGAAGTTGTCTCCTGTGCCAACAAGTTCAAGACTCTTCCCCACTTTTTCTTCTAAGCAGTTTAGTGTGTCTGGTTTTATATTGAGGTCTTTGATCCACTTGGACTTTAGTTTTGTGCAGAGTGATAAGTATGTATTTATTTGCATTTTTCTACATGTAGATATCCAATTAGACCAGCACCATTTATTCTTCCATTGTATGGTTTTGGCATCTTTGTCAAAAATCAGGTGTCCACTATAGCCAACATCAGACTAAATGTAGAGAAACTTAAATCAATCCCACTGAAATCAGGGACAAGGCAAGGCTGCACACTCTCTTCATATCTCTTCAACACAGTTCTTGAAGTCTTTGCTAGAGCAATAAGACAGTTGAAGGAGATCAAGGGGATACAAATTGGAAAGGAAGAAGTCAAAGTATCACTATTTGCACATGATATGATAGTATATGTGAGTGACCCCAAAAATTCTACCAGGGAACTCCTACATTGGATAAAAACCTTCAGCAAAGTGGCTGGATACAAAAATGACTAAAAAAAAAAAATCAGTTGCCCTCTTGTATACAAAAGACAAAAGGGCTGAGAAAGAAATTAGGGAAACAACATCCTTCACAATAGCCACAAAAACATAAAGTACCTTGTTGTGGAATTTTCCAGTCTCTGAAGAAAGAAATAGAAGAAGATACCAGAAGGTGGAACGATCTCCCATGCTCATGGCTTGGCTTGGCATGATTAATATAGTGAAAATGGCCATCTTACCAAAAACAAACTATAGATTCAATGCAAATCCCATCAAATTACCAAAACAATTCTTTACAGACCTTGAAAGAAAAATTCTCACCTTCATATGGAACAACAAGAAACCCAGAATCGCTAAAACAATCCTCTTACAATAAAAAATCTTCAGGAGGTATCTCCATCCCTGATCTCAAGCTGCACTATAGAGCAACAATAGTAAAAACTGCAACAATAGTAAAAAATAGTACTGGCATAGAAACTGGCTGGTGGATAAATGTAATCGAATAGAAGACCCAGAAATAAACCAAGATATGTGTAGTTCTTATACTCAAGAAAACTTCTTGCAATAGTCAGAGACCGTTACAGAAACCTACAACCAATCAAAGATAGAGGTGTGGATACCATTCCCAAAACAACTCCTGCACCTATGGCTTGGGGATCACTGCAGAAAAGGGGGTGGGAAGACTCTAAGGTAGAGATACAGAGGCTTTGCGATGAGGTTGTGCATTCTAGGAATGTCAGAAGCTATACTTACTAATGTGACTGTAAAACATGAGCTAAAAAAGAACAACAGACATGCTAATGGGGGATTGAGGTGGCAGGAGACCTCAACCCTACAACGCAGAATACTAGTTTGTCCAATACCAAATTGTCAGCCCTAAACACATACATACAAGTAACATTATACAGACTGAGAAGGGTATATTCATGTGCTTAGAAGTGTGTGTGTGTGTGTGTGTGTGTGTGTGTGTGTATGTGGGTGTGGGTGTGTGTGTAAATACATTTAATGAAAAAAACAGGTCATGAATTTGAAAGAAAACAGGGGTTTTCTTTCCCATATGGGAGGGCTTGGAGACAAAGGGAAGGGGAAAATGAAGTGATTATATTATAATCTCAAAAAATAAAAGAAATATTTTTAAAAACCACATGTGTCACTCTAGGTAAACATAATACTGACAGTCACCACATATATGAGGGGGAAACAAGGTTGATAAAGTCTATTGCATTAAAGAAAGAAAATAGATTTTTGAGTTTTAAGAGGTAAAGCCAGTATAGTATTGCATGACTGGATATGAAATAAAAGGCTACAGGTCACCAGAGGTCATACTACAAACACTTCCATAACTCAAAATCCCGCCAGCTCCGAACAAAGAAAAACAATGTGGTGTTGCATTGCCACCTGCCCTATGTCCGAGCTTACCCTTAGGTCCAACAGGAATGTGACAGGAATAATGTGACAGGAATATCTCTGCCTGTTTTAATTTGCTATCTGCTGTTGGAATAAACACCATGACCAAAAGTAAGTTGGGGAGGAGGGCTTATTTCACCTTCAAAACAGTCCATCATCCAGGAAAACCAAAGCAGGAATTCATGGTAAGAACCTGGAAGCAAGCCCTGCTGCAGAAGCCATGGAGAAGTGCTGCTTACAGGCTTGCTCACCATAGTTATCTCAGTCTGCTTTCTTACACAGCCCCAAACCACCAGCCCAGGAGTGGCATCACTCCCAGTGGGCTCAAGCTTCTCACATCAGTTATTAAGCAAGAAAATACCCCCACGGAATTGCCTTCAGGCTTTCTGACAGAGGCATTTTCTCAGTTGAAGTTTCCTCTTCCAAGATGACTATAATTTATATCAATTTGACAAGAAATTAACCAGCACAGATATTTATCATCTTAAACAGCAACACTGAGAAATTTCCAAAATGTGTATTAATGCATTTATTTAAAAACAATAGATTCATAGCATGTTTTAAATGTAATTATAAAAAAAATATTTTCAAAAATAAGCTATAATTATTTTACATTCCTGAAATATCTTTGATTTATACCTTGTTCAAAAACAACAGAATTCTCATCTTCCCTTTCTTCATTCAATCTGCTGCAACACACTTTACTGAAGCTCTGGTTCAAAAGCTTTGGATTACCATGAAAATGTTTTTAACTTGACAGATTCTCTTAACTAGGGCTAAGATCTTCCAGGAGTCCTATGAGTAAGTAGGTTTATGTTAGGTCTCTGAACTGTAAGCTTCAACAGAACTAGATAGTTAAGACAGCCAAGCCTGTAACACAAGCAACCATTACAAACATAAATATAAAATTGGCTCTTCAGCCTTTCCCCTGGTGAACACGGGACTATAATTACTAGCAGAGAAAAAACTGCTTTCTTATGCATAAAACAGAGATTGTACTGACAAGCCAACAATAGAATCTCCTAAAAATAATTACATAATCAAGATCCGGTCTTTATTTCAGTTCATTACGATTATTGCAGTGAGATAAGACTATGGCTGGGGACAGCTCTCTTTCCTGAAGAGCTACAAAAATAAAGTGGATATCCACCTGTTTATAAGACAGAGAAGGTGTTCCCTCCAGGGAACAAAGCATGAATCAAAAGCCCTTCCAAAGTCTCACTTAGACTTAGGAGTCTCAGATTTCTCTCTCCTGTTAAGGAGACTCTGAGCATCCAATATTTCTTTCTTCATGTACCTTCCTGCCATGTGTGCAACAGTTTTACGTTTTCTCTACTAACAGTTCTGTTTTTTTTCTCCTAATCCTATTTTCAGAGACCTTTCAGATCAGTTTTAGCAATTAAATTTAATGACTTACCAATCTTTCTATATACCTACATGTGAGTTTGTATTGCGAAATACAAAATTACGCATATAATGAAGTGTGATACAGTTCATTGTAAACTTGTACATTTTATAAACAGCAGCAACCCAAACTCTGAATAAGCCAACCAAAAGTGGGAAAGTGCAATGACTTCAAATGACAAATATAAAGACATATATACTTACATATATCTACATATATATATACATACATATACATATATATTTGTTTATTGCTTCAAGGGCAAAAGAACTATCAAGTCATCTCAACCCCCCACTAACATAATCAACCACCAACTTGTTCTCTTTGCCAATGTATAAGCTGTGGGAGAGGAAAAACAATGAGAATCTTAAATGAACATATATAAACTACTTAGTAAAGACAGCAAATATAACAATAACCATATAATGAGATGAAGAGAATGGTAAATAAGGCTTGGTCTTAGGAAATGGAGGTATGTCAAGGAATGGAGTTTAACTCTTGTATAATACAGTCAGGTAAAGCTTTCTAAATTAATGAAAAGGCTGTAGCTAAGCAACACGGTTTTTCCTGTGCCCCAGTGGACTGCCTGGTTCCTCACTAAGAGCTTTGACTATATTCCACTGTGTTTTTACATGACTGTGGTGAAGTTAGTGCCAGATTAGATCTTATTTGCTGTCATAATGAATTTTTTCCCACATGAGCTAATGATGCAGAGTTATATTTAATCCCCAAAACTCACCCTCAGGCACTTGCTGTATACTCTGATTGCTTCTCATATCTAGATTTAGACAACTAGCAATTTTCTGCTACAGAATATGACAAAAGCAAGGATTTAATAGGTAGGTTTACTCCTCTCAATTGTCTCCACTATAAATTTAATTATATATTCTGAATCTGTTTGCTAACTTTAAATTTCCTCAGCTGCTTTCTCATCAAATTGAAAACTGAGAGAGTCTGGTACTTTGAGTCCATATCCACTGGGATGTATGGGTTAATACTCTCACACAGCCTACTCTACAGCCTTTCCCTACAAACTGTGGATCTTTATACATTAAACTCAGCCTCATCAGTATTTCTAAGCTACAGAGATACCTAGCGGCATTTTAGAATTTTATTTCCAATAGTAGAGTCCAACATTTACTTACATATTTTCATAAATATTCACGTTGGCATCCCTGCTCATGATGAGATTAACCTCTCATATTCACTTACATTCTATTACTGCATCCTACTTTGTATTCTAATTCTCTGCACAGACTGAGTCCCTTCCCTTAGGTGATGCTCAGTCAATTACACAAAGCTTTCACCAACCCCTTGGATCCTGTTTCAAACTAGATGTTACCATTCAAAGTCACAATCATATTAAAAACCAAGAGTACCACAGCAAGAGAGAAGCTCCTGCTGCCAGTCAAGTTAGAGGCCTGTAACTGATAATAAGGAACTCTGAGTACTTAGCTCTAAAGGAGATGTTGGGGTTTTGTTTGTTTGTTTGTTTGTTTTTTATCAGTCCCACAACTACCACCAAGGCTCAAAAAGCATTACATAAGAGGAGGCAGGGAAAAAATCTAAAAACTGAAAGATGAGAAGAGATGCTGTAAAATGCTGTCTTCTAGATGTCGCATGGCTGTTGCACACCATAAACTCATAGTAGCTGTGGTTATCTGCATAAGACCAAGCCAGCCAAACTTCCAGCAAATATGGGGGAGGTGTTCTTCAGGCCCCATCCCTTACTGGGGAGTTACTGATAGCCAGTAATTGAGGGAGGGAAAAATCACTCTTTTCTACTATTTCCTTGTTGCCACTGGTAAGATTGCCATACTTCACTGTATGCCCCACACCTGTGCACATTTGAGCAACACTATTTAGACCTGGTAGGCTATCAAAAAGGAAAAAAGGAAGAGGAAAGAAAGGAGGAGAGGGAAGAAGGAAGAGAAGACGTAGAAGAGAAAGAAGAGGAGGATGACAATTGGCATAAGGTTGGGAGAAAAAAAAGGGAGCATTAGGAGGGGAGAAATGGAAAATAGATAGGATCATATTTCATTGTATAGCTGCATGAAATTCTCAAAGAATTAAAAAAGTCTTTAGGGAAAATAAATAAAACTCTTGCTGACCCCACTTACCTGCCTATAAAATAGGATCATGTACTGTCCCAAGCAAAATTTGAACATAAGCTTGACATGTCTCTTTGAAATGTGTCCTGGCCACCCATGAGGTACATCAGCACTTCTGGACTGGTCTCAAACTAATTTCCCACAGCAGTGATTGCATTGTGTGCCTTGGCTGAACTCCCAATAACAGAACCAGAGCAGTGTCATCCAATGGCCCCTACTGATCAGAGTGCCTTTCCAAGTAACCACACGTCATCTGTACCACCTTCCTGGAGCTTGGCTCCCTGAACCACCACACCAGATTTTTTACCTTTGTCAAGCTGTGGCACTTGTTTTCTTTATGTGCAAACTAGAAATAACCACAGTAGCTATCACTCAGGTTAACTATATATTACATGATTATTTATTAATATTTTCTTTCATGGAAATTAAAAAACAAACTGCTTTTACATAAAAATTAAATATTGCTGGATATTTGAAACTGCATCTTTAATATTATTCAAAATGGATAAAAATTTTGATTTCATAATTATCAATGCTGAGAAAATCTGTGAATAAACATGTAGCACAAAATGGCAGAAGTATGTTTAGAGCCATTTCACAAATTGTAGGAACTAAGAAGTTCTTCCCTAATCCCAAACAAAGTTCATCATTTTTTATGAAACTCAAATCAGCAACTCAACAATTTTTCATATCAAACATTCTAATGTAATTCAGAGGTATATATTTGATAGTAAAAAAAATTGAAAGTGTATGTTTTCTGTAATTATGCTTTAAGTTTCTATAAGAGCATAAATTCTGGGGCTAGAGAGAGGACTCAGCAAAATTACTTGTTGCTCTTGGAGGGGATATGTGTGGCATGACATGTATGGTGCCAAATGTGCACACTGTGTGTTCAGAAGCAAGGCTTCAGTGAAGTCATGAGAGCAACACGGAGAACCTTGCCTAAAACACCTCAGATTCACAATTTCATTCAGATTCACCTCAGATTCATGTTTGATTTTTATTAAGTTTTGATCCGTACATGTTCAGAAACTTAGTGCAGCCAATATTTTCATATATGAGGTCATGACCTATGGCCGAAGACACTGGAAGTTAGCTTGTACAAATCACCCTACATATATTTCCAAAGTTACAGGTGTTACAACTCAGGATTAAAAAGGGTTGGCAAGTTGGCATCTCACCAAGACCCTACTCACCTAAAACAAACATTTCAGAAAGGCATCCTCATACCACAACTGTTCTCTACACCTCCAGATCTTCATGAATTATTAAATCATACTGGAGAATCTGTTTCCATAATCACCACATGCCAATGAGTAAATAATGAAACTCATTTCAAGTAGCAATATGGCACTATATTTTAACACATCATAATTTATTTGGCCGATTCTGTACTGTGCATTTGTTTCCAGATTTTCAGTGCACTGTACTGTAATGAGTGCTGTGGCACACAGGTATGTACGCAGTTTCAGAAGATGTTCTTTGGCAAACTCAAGAAATTAAAAAAAAAAAAACAGTTTTAACCAAGAGATGTGTGCTTTTAATTATAGTAATGTTACCAACTTACCAAAAGTTCATTTGGGAGAAACTGCCTTTCTACCAATTCTGCATGGTAGTGCACTCACTACAGAGTATAATAATTTGGGTTGGTTTGATTTGATTTGGTTTGGTCTGATTTGGTTTGGATCAGTTTGGTGAGATGAGGTCCCAGATTGATCTTGAATTCACAATCCTCCTGCCATGGCTTCTTGAGTGCAATAACTACTGTTTGCTAATATAGTAAGCAAAACACTTTCAATTCTAAGAGCTGGGCGAAGATTCGTTTTTATGATAGAGATTATTTTTATGCCTCCAAGTTCATATTTTGTATGTTAATCTCTTAGCACTTAAAGAGTGCCATGGTTGATTACATTTTCAAGTTTCCTGTATCTCTCAAGAACAAAGTGATTTATTTAAATTATCATTTCCTTTATTACTCCATGTTATTTTAGGGGTGGAAATACACTTGTAATACTAGCACTTAGAAACTGAGGGTGGGGAGATGACTGTTGCAACCCTAAAACTAGCCTGGGCACTAGGCTAGCCAGAACCACATAGCAAGTCTCTGTCTTACACACACACACACACACACACACACACACACACACAAATACACACACCTTGAAAGATTCATTTGAATTAAATCTCAGAAAAAGTACCCCATATAAAATCAAATGTACACATTGTTAATTATTAAATTAAAAGTTAGTGAGACTGTGCTCAGCAAACCTGAAGCCAAGAAGGCTAGTATAGCTAATTAAATATGAGGAAACTAAAGTCAGAAGTGGCTTATATGAGACATTATTAGAAGCAGTACTCTGACATTTAACTAGAACACAACCCACAACTTGCAACTGCACATAAGAAAAGATATGCAGTTTTCTTATGGAGAAGATGACCACAAAGCTTTGATGTCTTTTAACTTCCCACAACAGATTCATACTCTCCCCAACTACAAGATGACAAAGGGCACTGATGTAGCCTTGTTTCAGTGGCTGGGAGCATGGAATTGAGAGCCAAGTTTTATCTCATCCAATTTGTATGAATGAAAACTTAGTTTAGTTTTATCATGTTCCTTAGGAACAGAAAAAAATCAACCACCACCTACTAATTTTAGAGGGAAAAAAAGATTATGTAAGAAATTCAAACATGTTAGCTAATCACAACTCTGAGAACAAATCGGGGAAAACTGCTTAGTTGGGCATGGGTCTCTTTCAGTTCCTCCATAAAGCAAGACTGTATTACTGAACCACAAGATATTTAGCCTAATGGAAAGATGCTTAACAATGGCTGAAAATAATCTCCAGATAGCTGAGGAAAGCGTTTCTGTCTTTATTTTGGAAGTTCCCATGGAAGAAGACAAAAGCAATGTCTGAAAATGAAGGGAGGCCATCAATAGAGAACTGTCTTCAGATTTCAGCTCAACACTTGGTACTTGGGGTACTTCAGAGAACAGTATCACTATTCTTCATTCTGATAAGAAGGCAGTACTTCCCTTTAAACAACCACTTCATGCTGACAAGAGATGAAAAGAAAAGCCATGATGCAGTGTGACAGGCATTTAAACATCTGGATGATGGCCAGTTCATTGCTCTCCATTTGCTGGATGATTTTTTTTTTAGCATTTCTAGTATGAATTAATGGCATGTAAAAACTAGATTCCAAAGGTCTCACTTTTTTTTCTAAGATGAGGTCTTGCCCTAAACTCATGATCCTCTTGCCTTGGCACTCCTGGCTTCCAGGATTACAGCACAAGCTGCCCTGCTTCATTCTGTCCTCACTCCTTTTCCAGAATTAACATAGCTCAAGAGAAGACTTCAGTAGCTGATATCTGTTTCAAGCTAGTCCTTAATGTCTCTTAGTGAATCTGAAGGCGGTGATACAGATTCAACTACTCATAGAAACTCAGAGATTTGAAAGCCTTTGAAATCTGTGTTCCCTCTGCACTATGAGTCAAATAACTTCTAGCGACTGGCTGGCCACCTCCCTGTCAAATATACTAGCCACTGGTTACAAGCAGCTATAAAATGCTAGAAACAGGTTATGGAGGACATTTACCTTAAATTTTCATCTTATTTAATTTTAGTTATTATAAACTAAAACTAGTAGCTACATTTGGGTAGTGCTTCTCACAATGGACAGCCCAGTTCTAGACTAATATTTCTAAAGATTCCAGTGTAAATAAGTGCCACAGTACAAAAGCACACAAGATGATAATTAATCCGACTTTATCACTAAACCAAAAACTAAGTTAAAGATCTCTAGGAAAGCACCATAAGCCCCATTAAACTCAAGGATATAAACTATGCTCTGAATGCAAGAATTTTCAAAGGAAGAGTCAAGTAATGTTTTCTTTGGATCTTTGCATTAAATTCCTCTTGTCATACTCCAAATAATAACCATTCTTACCTTTTCAAAGCATATTTCCTAACTAGAATGATGTAACGTTACAGATTAGACTCATACCCAAGACATTCCATTGACAAGGGGAGACATGAGGATGCTATCTGTGACTGGACTATATGTGTGTGTTTCTGTGTGCATTTGTGTGTGTGTTTGTCTCTGTGTGTGTCTATATATGTTATACATGTCAATATATGTGATTTCCCCAGCCCCCAAAGAAACATTTTTTCTTTTTATTATAACTTCTTTTTAAATTTATTACAATATATTTACTTTGTATCCCAGCTAAAGCCCCGTCCCTCTTCTCCTCTCATTTCCACCCTATCTCCCTCCTCTCCACCAATGGCCCTCCACAATTCCACTGATAGGAGAAGCCCTTCTCCCCTTCCCTCTGACCCTAGCCTATCAGGTCCCATCAGGACTGGCTACATTGTCTTTTGTCTTCCTCTGTGGCTTAGTAAGGATGCTCCCCCATTAGGGGGAGGTGATCAAAGAGCCAACCACTGAGTTCATGTCAGAAACTGCCAGTTTTCTTTAATGGGGAACCCACTTGGACACTGAGCTGCCATGGACTACATCTGTGCAGAAGTTCTAGGTTATTTCCATGCATAGTCCTTGGTTGAAGTGTCAGTCTCAGAAAGAACCCCTGGGCCCAGATTTTTTGGTTTTGTTGATCTCTTTGTAGAGTTCCTGTCTGCTCCAGGTCTTTCATCTCCCCCTTCTTTCATAAGATTCCTTGCACTCTGCCCAAAGTTTGGCTATGAGTCTCAGCATCTGCTTTGATACACTGCTGGGTAGAGTTTTTCAGAGGCCCTCTGTGGTAGGCTCCTGTCATGGTCCCTATTTTCTCCCTCTTTCAATATCTGTTCCATTTGCCTTTCTGAATGAGGGTTGATCTTCTTACTCAGGGTCCTCCTTCTTGCTTAGCTTTTTAGATGTACCAATTTTAGTATGTTTATCCTCTATTTTATGTCAAATTTCCACTTATAAGTGAGTATATACCATGTGTGTCTTTCTCCTTCTGGGATACCTCACTCAGGATAAGTTCATTTGCCTGAAAATTTTTTTCTTTCCTTGTTTTTAATTGCTGAGTAGTATTCCATTGTGTAAATGTACCACAGTTTTTCTATCAATTCATCAGTTGAGGGGCATCAAGGTTGTGTCCAGATTCTGGCTATGTTGGTATAATGTTCTTTTAAAATGTATATGCCTTACCCTTGTTAATTCAAATGCTGATTTCCCCACCCCCAACTCTCTGGTTTCAATCTGGATATTGCATTGTGATACTCACTATAAGCATCCTGTCTCAACTCTTGTGTAAACAGGACACAAATAAAGCAACTAGATACAATGTTGTGCAATGGGAGGAGCCAGAGGACAGGAAAGAGAGGAGGAGCTAGAGAACAGGAAAGGGCGAGAAGGAGGAGGAGCTCGAGTAGAGGAGCACGAGGAGAGCAGAGCGGGAGGAGAGAGCTTAGAGGACTTAAAGCATGAACGAGACCTAAGATTTCACAAAAAGCAAGTATAATATGGGAAATCTGAATATTAGGAAACTGAGGGCTTGGAGGTTTAGGAGGGAGTAAATATTGCCCAGCACTGTGTTCTAGGTTAACTAAAAACCCAGACTCTGTGTGGTGATTTGGTTATACAGCTGCTGAGGATTAACAGCAGCATTGCAAGAAGATAAAACAATAGTAAATATTAATAACCACTTACAACAAATGGCGCCCAACTAATCTAAGAATCCACACCTTTTAAATCATACTTAAATATAATTTGGAGGGGGGAATAAGCTCCCAGTGATAAAACCTAAACTTAAAATCTAAAAACTCCCAGGTCAGTTACTGTCTCTTTAAGAGAGGCTCTTTAACTGGCCCAGGAGCAAAAAAAAGCCTCCTGTGGGCAGACCTGAGACTGGCTGCTGCTGCAGTCTAACTGAGGGGTAAACAAGCATGGCTCTTTTATACTGTGGCTGGCTCAACTGGTTCAGCTCCACAGCCATGGCAGGAAAGAAAGGAACTGGAGGCATTCAAACGTCTAGACAGAATTTGGCCTAAACTGCATGTAAAATAAAGAATTGCCATGGCACAGGGTGCTTTAATCCCTTTTGGCTTCGTTTTGGCTGTCATATTCATGGATTTGGTTGCAATATGTTTAATGGTGTTGGTTCTTCTCCATGACTTCTCCAAGAAAGTTCAAGGAGAAAATGGAGAAAAAGCCAAGGATAAGGGTATTAAGTTACAGACAATAGTACTCATCCAAATAATTAGGTTAATAACGGCTAAAATTCAAAGCTCTCTGGCTGCAAGGTATTTGACAGCTCTTTCTGGTAAGGGTCCACCAATTTATTGAAACATCAACTAAAATAACCAACTGGGCTTTGTTTGTTACACCGTAAATTGGCACAACTGATTCCAAACTTAAAAATTTCTTTTCTCTTTGCTGAATTTTCATTTGAAGGCTTTGAGTTACAAATATACTGATTTGAAACTATATATATCTAAACAAGTTGGTGAAGGCACATGCCTTTCTTCCCAACACAAAGTAAAAAGAAACAGGCAGATCTCTGAGTTCTGGATCAAGCTTATTTACATAATAAAAGCCAGGATGGCAACTCCTGCTGTTTAGGCACTTACGAAGATAGTCTAAAATTCAAAATGACAAAATTTTCCTTAAGGTTACCATGTAAATTCTTTTTTCTTAATAATAGATGTTATGGGAGGGGCAAGATGGCGGCACCAGGAGGACTCTCATTCTGAGCAGCAGCAGCAGGATCAGCACAGTGACCACTAATCAGAACTCGCGGCCATAAAACACAGTCATTGTGTTTCCCAGGTGAGAGGATACCCCACGGTGGGGGATACAATCAGCTTTTAACTCACCCGGGTAAACCGCCGAAGAGATCCCGGTTCCGCCAGACTCTTGGCTGCCGGCCGCCAACCACAGCCCCAGCCCCAGCCCCAGCCCCAGCCCCAGCCCCAGCCCCAGCCCAGAGCCACAAGTCAGTGTCTCTGGTCACGGTCCCAGACTGAACGATGTGTACCACACTATCAGAGACTGGAATTTTCAGTCCAGAGATAACCCCAGGGTACAGGAAACGACTGGGACCGGCCTTAGGTCACCCAGACATCCCCTGGAAAAGACTCGGGTTCCACGGGCACCCCAGGAGCCAGACCGGAGCCAGAGCCGGGGACCCAGGTTCCTGCACAGAGCCCTGCCTGCCTGCGTGCCTGACTCGCCGCCTGAGATAGAACTGTGGGCACCAGGGCACCAACGAGAATGAGTTTCACTGTCCAGTGCAAACACACAGGGAGGGAAATGGCTGGTCTGATCTCAGAGCACTCAGCCGACACCCCCAACCTGAAAAGGTCTCCGGAAAATTACCCAGCTTAGGGAGGCACCCAGGCTCCCAAAGGCCGCAAAGGCAGACACAGGCAGTTACTGCGCACCAGACAGCTGGCAGAGACTGAGCCGCCATCACACAGCTGTGCTACAGGCACAGGCAGTTTCTGTGGCCAGCCAGCTGGCTGACAGTGAGCAGTGTGCACCAGGGCAAAAAAAGACACTGGGAGTCCCTGTCTCCAGAGAATGCACAGGGAAGGAAGGAAACTGTACTGACCTAAATCACCCAATCCTTCCCTAGAAAAAGTCTAGCAGACTAGTGGGGCCGAGGCGCCAGCACTCAGCGGTGCTCCAGACACAGGCACAAACAGTTGCTGCGCACCTGATGTCCAAATGGGTCACAGCAGCTGATCATTAAATTTACAACAAGAAACCCAGAAACAGGGCAGCTGCCCTCAGGAATTCCCTGGGTGAGAGGAGAACCCTCTCGACTAACAAAGACCACAGTTACCACTCAGGTCTATATTCCTGAGGTGAGCAATGCCTGAAAAAACACCAGCCATACAGGGACTATACCCAAAAAAATGAGAAGACATCCTTCAGGAAAAACCAGCTTTCTGCAAAGGGGACTCTCTCCAACACAGGATCCCCAGGAACCACCAGAAAATAACCCCAAACACCTAAGATAGCACAGTGAGTAGAGGCCAGCGTAAAAGCTCAAGCAACAAAAGACAGAGCAATATGGCATCTCCAGAACCCAGTTACCCAGGGGCAAGTAGCCCTGGACACCCCAGCATAACTGAAATCCAAGAAGATGACCTAACAAGTATGCTCATGAAGATGATAACAGAGGAAACAAATAAGATACATAAAGACATAGAGGAAGATAAACTCAAACAGAATATTGCCATCCGTAAAAAAATAGAGGAAGCTGCAGCCAAACAGTTTATGGCCTTTAGAAAGGAAATGCTTAAAGCACTGAATGAAATAAAAGAAACAGAGTTGAAGGAACTAAAAGAAAAACAGGAAAGTACAATCAGACAGGTGAAGGAAGTAAACAAAACAACTCAAGACCTGAAGATAGAATTGGAAAAATTAAAGAAAACACAAATGGAAGAAATAATGGAAAGGAAGAATCTAGGGAAGAAAACAGGAACTACAGAGGTAAGCATAACCAACAGACTACAAGAAATGGAAGAAAGAATCTCAGGTATAGAAGATACACTGAAAGAAATCGATGTATCTGTCAAAGAAAATGTTAAATTCGAAAAATTCCTGACACAGACCATCCAAGAAATCCAAGACAATATGAAAAGACAAAAGCTAAGAATAATAGGTCTAGAGGAAAAAGAAGACTCCCTTCTCCAAGGCCCAGAAAATATTTTCAACAAAATCATTGAAGAAAATTTCCCCAAGCTAAAGGAGAGGCCAATTAGAATACATGAGGCCTACAGAACACCCAACAAATTTGACCAAAAAAGAAAATCCTCCCGCCACATAATAATCAAAACGGTAAGTATACAGAACAAAGAAAAAATACTAAAAGCTGCAAGGGAAAAAGGCCAAGTAACATATAATGGCAAACCCATTAGAATCAAACCTGACTTTTCAACAGAGACTATGAAAGCCAGAAGGGCCTGGACGGATATCATGCAGACCCTAAGAGAACACAGATGTCAGCCCAGGCTACTATACCCCACAAAACTCTCAGTCCTCATAGATGGAGAAAACAAGATATTCAATGACAAAAACAAATTTCAACAGTACCTACAAACAAATCCAGCATTACAGAAGACACTAGAAGGGTAAATACAACCCAGGAAAACTAACTACATTCAAGAAAACACAGGAAATAAATAACCTCACTTCAATAAAACAAAAAGCAACCAAGCACACAACCTGATGACCACAGCCAACAGCAAAATCAAGGGATCTAACAGCCTCTGGTCATTGATATCTCTCAACATCAATGGACTCAACTCTCCAATAAAAAGACACAGATTAAGAGAATGGATATGTAAACAAAACCCAGCAATCTGTTGCATACAAGAAACACACCTAAGACACAAAGATAGACATTACCTGAGGTTAAAGGGTTGGAAGAAGACTTTCCAAGAAAACAGACCCAAGAAGCAAGCAGGAGTAGCCATTCTAATATCTGATAAAATAGACTTTCAACCAAAATTAATCAAAAGAGATGGGGAAGGACACTTCATACTCATCAAGGGAAAATTCCACCAGGAAGACATCACAATCCTGAACATCTATGCCCCAAATACAAGGGCACCCACATTTGTGAAAGAAACATTGATAAAATTTAAAGCACATATAGATCCCCACACATTAATAGTGGGAGACTTCAACACCCTACTCTCAACAAAGGACAGGTCAACAAAACAGAAATTAAACAAAGAAACATTGTCTCTGACAGAGGTCATGAATCAAATGGACCTAACAGACATTTACAGAACTTTACACCCAAACAGAAAAGAATTTACCTTCTTCTCAGCACCTCATGGAACCTTCTCCAAAATAGACCATATAGTGGGTCACAAAGCAAGCCTCAACAGATACAAGAAGATTGAAATAATCCCTTGTATCTTGTCTGATCACCATGGAATAAAGCTGGACCTCAACAATAACAGAAATAGCAAAAAGCCTCCACACATATGGAAACTGAACAACTTATTACTAAATGACAGCTGGGTCAGGGAAGAAAGAAAGAAAGAAATTAAAGTCTTTCTAGAAACCAATGAAAATGAAGACACAACATACCCAAACTTGTGGGACACAATGAAAGCAGTGCTAAGAGGAAAGTTCATAGCACTAAATGCCTTCAAGAAGAAATTCAAGACAGCTCATTTAAGCACCCTAATGGCTCACTTAAAAACCCTAGAAAAAGAAGAAGCAGAGACACCAAGAAGGAATAGACGGCTGGAAATAATCAAACTCAGGGCTGAAATCAATCAATTGGACACAAATAAAACAATTCAAAGAATCAATGAAACCAAGAGCTGGTTCTTTGAGAAAATCAACAAGATCAACAAACCCTTAGCCAGGCTAACTAAAAGGCAGAGAGACACCACCCAAATCAACAAAATCAGAAATGAAAAGGGGGATATAACTACAGACACTGAGGAAATCCAAACAATCATTAGGACTTACTTCAAAAGTTTATATGCCACAAAATTTGAAAATCTAAATGAAATGGACAATTTTCTTGATCAATTTGACTTACCAAAGCTGAATCAGGACCAGGTAAATCAACTAAATAGTCCTATATCCCCTAAAGAAATAGAAGCGGTCATCAAAAGTCTCCCAACCAAAAAAAGCCCAGGACCAGATGGCTTCAGTGCAGAATTCTACCAGACCTTCAAAGAGGAGCTAACACCAATTCTCTTCAAACTATTCCACAAAATAGAAACAGAAGGAACATTACCAAACTCATTCTATGAAGCCACAGTAACCTTGGTACCTAAACCTCACAAAGACTCAACAAAGAAAGAGAATTTCAGGCCAATCTCCCTTATGAACATTGATGCAAAACTACTTAATAAAATACTTGCAAACCGAATCCAAGAAAACATCAAAGATATTATCCACTATGACCAAGTAGGCTTCATCCCAGGTATGCAGGGGTGGTTCAATATACGGAAATCCATCAATGTGATCCACCAGATTAACAAACTGAAAGAAAAAAACCACATGATAATCTCCCTAGATGCTGAAAAAGCATTTGACAAAATCCAACATCCATCCATTCATGTTCAAAGTATGGGAGAGATAGGGATACAAGGCACATATCTAAACATAGTAAAGGCGATATACAGCAAGCCTATAGCCAACATCAAACTGAATGGAGAGAAACTTAAAGCAATCCCACTGAAGTCAGGGACAAGACAAGGCTGCCCACTCTCCCCATATCTCTTCAACATAGTGCTGGAAGTCCTTGCTAGAGCAATAAGACAGTTGAAGGAGATCAAGGGGATACAAATTGGAAAGGAAGAAGTCAAATTATCACTATTTGCAGATGATATGATAGTATACATGAGTGACCCCAAAAACTCTACCAGGGAACTCCTACAGCTGATAAACACCTTCAGCAAAGTGGCCGGATACAAAATTAACTCAAAAAATCAGTAGCCCTCCTGTATACAAAAGACAAAAGGGCTGAGAAAGAAATTAGGGAAACAACACCCTTCACAATAGCAACAAATGCCATAAAGTACCTTGGAGTAACCCTAACCAAGGAAGTCAAAGACTTGTATGAAAAAAATTTCAAATCTCTGAAGAAAGAATTAGAAGAAGATATGAGAAGATGGAAAGATCTCCCATGCTCATGGCTTGGCAAGATTAACATAGTAAAAATTGCCATCTTACCAAAAGCAATCTACAGATTCAATGCAATGCCCATTAAATTACCAACACAATTCTTTACAGACCTGGAAAGAAAAATTCTCAACTTCATATCGAATAACAAGAAACTCAGAATTGCTAAAACAATCCTCTACAATAAAAGATCTTCCGGAGGTATCTCCATCCCTGATCTTAAGTTGTACTATAGAGCAACAGTTTTAAAAACTGCATGGTACTGGCATAGAAACAGACTGGTGGATCAATGGAACCGAACAGAGGACCCAGAAATAAACCCACACACTTATGGACACCTGATCTTTCACAAAGACGCCAAAACCATACAATGGAAAAAAGATAGCATCTTCCACAAATGGTGCTGGTCCAACTGGATGTCTACATGTAGAAAAATGCAAATAGATCCATACTTATCACCCTGCACAAAACTGAAGTCCAAGTGGATCAAAGACCTCAACATAAAACCAGACATATTAAATCGGCTTGAAAAAAAAGTGGGAAATACCCTAGAACTCATTGGTACAGGAGACAACTTCCTGAACAGAACACGAACAGCACAGGCTCTAAGAGCAACAATCAATAAATGGGACTTTATGAAACTGAAAAGCTTCTGTAAAGCAAAGGACACCATCATCAAAACAAAGCAACCGCCTACAGATTGGGAAAGAATCTTCACCAACCCTTTATCTGACAGAGGACTCATATTCAGTATATATAAAGAACTAAAGGAGCTGAAAAGCAGCAAACCAAGTAATCCACTTA
Organism: Meriones unguiculatus; assembly: GCF_030254825.1. Taxonomy (NCBI): domain Eukaryota; kingdom Metazoa; phylum Chordata; class Mammalia; order Rodentia; family Muridae; genus Meriones; species Meriones unguiculatus. The sequence continues at coordinate 4,940,529 of NC_083366.1, forward strand.
AAAAATGGGGAACAGAGCTAAACAGAGAATTTTCTGTAGAGTAATACCGAATGGCAGAGAAGCACTTAAAGAAATGCTCAACCTCACTAGCCATTAGGGAAATGCAAATCAAAACCCCTGAGATTTCACCTTACACCCATGAGAATGGCCAAGATCAAAAACTCAAGTGACAACACATGCTGGAGAGGTTGTGGAGAAAGGGGAACCCTCCTCCACTGCTGGTGGAAAGGTAAACTTGGACAACCACTCTGGAAATCAATCTGGCGTTTTTTCAGACAACTAGAAATAGCTCTTCCTCAAGATCCAGCCATACCACTCCTGGGCATATATCCAAAAGAGGCTCAAGTACACAAAAAGGACATTTGCTCAACCATGTTTGTAGCAGCTTTATTTGTAATAGCCAGAAGCTGGAAACAACCCAGATGCCCCTCAACTGAAGAATGGATGCAGAAATTGTGGTACGTCTACACAATGGAATATTACTCAGCAATGAAAAATAAGGAAATCATGAAATTTGCAGGTAAATGGTGGGATCTGGAAAGGATCATCCTGAGTGAGTTGTCCCAGAAGCAAAAAGACACACATGGTATATACTCACTCATATAGACATACAACATAGGACAAACCTACTAAAACCTGTGCATCTAAAGAAACTAAGCAAGAGAGAGGACCCTAACAAAAATGTCCCATCCCCATCCGGAAAGGCAAAGAGGATGGACATCAGAAGAAGAAAACAGGAAACAACCTAGGAACCTACCACAGAGGGCCTCTGAAAGCCTCTGCCCTACAGACTATCAAAGCAGATGCTGAGCCTGATGGGCAACTGTTGGGCAGAGTGAAGGGAATTCTATGTAAGAACTGGAAAATAGTAAGAGCTGGAGAGGACAGGGTCTCCACAAGGAGAGCAACAGAACAAGAAAATTTGAACACAGGGAACTTCCCAGAGACTCATACTCCAACCAAGGACTATTCATGGAGATAACCCAGAACCCCTGTACAGATGTAGCCCAGGGCAGTTCAGAGTCCAATTGGGTTACATAGTAATGTGAAGAGGGACTGCCTCTGACATAATCTGATTGGCCTGCTCTTTGATCACCTCCCCCTGGGGGGGAGCAGCCTTACCAGGCCATAGTAGAGGACAATGCAGCCACTTTTGATGTGAACTGATAGACTAAGATCAGAAAGGAGAGGAGAGCCTCCCCTATCAGTGGACTTGGGGAGTGGCATGCAAGCAGAGGGAGGAGGGAGGGTGGGATTGGGAGGGGAGGAGGGAGGGGCTTATGGGGAGATGCAGAATGAATAAAGTGTAATTGATGAAAAATTTTAAAAAAAGGGAAAATAATAATTTAAGAACCTTAAATGACTCTCAAAAGTGGAGGAAAACATGGAGTTAGTCAATTTGCATGGAGCACGTCTTGCCCCTGAACCTACTCAGACCTGAGACACCACCACTGCTAGTTCTAGAACTGATGCAGGGTGTTCCAACAAGGGAGTTAAGGCTTCTCATAATATTTCCTATAAGCCCACACCTGTTTGTTTATATCCCCCATTTTTATTCATTGTTAGCCAGATAGAGCCAAGTAATTGTGGTAATGATACTTGCTTTTTTGCCCAATGCTGGAATGCTAGTAAATTTAGGTATGCCCTGGTTACTCGCATGCCTCGCTGGGTGCCTGTCCCTGCTGATGCCCCTCACACTATGACTCTCTTCAGACAGAAAAGGGATCTTGGAACTACAGCCACCATTGTTACTGCCATCTCATTGGCGGCTGTTGGAGCTACCATCATGGCATTAGCCATGACTCATACTGGGCAGACTGCTCAGACCCTGAATAATCTTTTAGCCAATGTAGTTCATGCCTTAGTTGTACAAAAAGGAATTAATGCTCAACTAAAAGCAAGCTTGATGGTGTTCAATCAGAGGATTGACCTCGTGCAGGAGCAAATTGATACCCTATTGCAAATCGCTCAACTTGGCTGTCAATGAAAATATGCTGGACTTTGAGTCACTAGCATATAACATGAGAATTTTTCCTGTGCTGCAAATCTGTCTAAACAATTGTCTAGCTATATTTTAGGTAATTGGACTGGAGAATTCGATACTACACTGGAGCAGCTGAGAGTGGCCATTGTCACAGTAAATTCTACCAGAGTGGATGCAGGACTAGCCACAGGATTATCATCATGGATTGCTGCAGCCATGAATCATCTGAAGGAATGGGTGTGCATGGGAGCGTTAGCAGGCCTTCTGGTGTTGGTCTCCTTGGTTTGCCTGTGGTATACATGCAAGATTAGAGTCTCACAACAGTGTAATGCAGCCATGACCATTCAGGCCTTTACAGCCATTGAAGCAGGACAGTCTCCCCAAGCATGGTTGGCTACCATAAAAAGCTAAAATGTTATGCTCAGGATGCGAGGCTAAGCACTGTACTCAGGGTCAGCCGCTTTGGACCCAGAGAAGAGCATGTCTGATTGCATGCGGGTTGATGCCCTAGGTCCTGCCTCTGTGAAAAAGGTATCAGATGGGTCTGATGCTCTTTGGGTGGATGACACCTAAATGAACATCAGTACAAAGTCCCAATTTATTTCTAATATCAGAGATCAAAACTCTACTCTTGCCTGAGGTGTCTAAAACAAAAAGGGAAACTGTAGAGAGCTGCAGAATGCTGTGCCTTAAAGATGGAGCTGGTTTCCGCCTTCTACCTTCCCGATGGTGAGTGCTCTCTGTCACGAACAATTCCACATTTGGCTAAGGCTGAGGATCTGGCTTGCTTCCATGTATGTGGACCTATCTGCATTGCCCATGTGGCATGCCTGGGTTGGCTACCCAGAGGCTATTTAAGCTGTGGGCTGGCTTTCCCCAGGGTCAGATGATTGTTCAAGGTTCCTGAATAAACTGCATTGAAAAAAAAAAATAATAGGTGTTATGTCCTTACTGGTCTAAAGGTTGGAATTCACATAATTTTTAGGTTTATTTAAAGAGAGATAATGTCACACTGCTCTGGAAACTACCTTATCCTTTTAAACATGAAACATTTTCACAGGGGAAAAATGTTGGTCATGCTTAATGTAAAAAAGACACAAGAGGCTTAAAGATGGCAAAATACATGCCAACTAAATAAAGTTTAGTCCTAAAAACTCAAAAATTATATTCATATGTTTAAAAAATAAAAATGTCCATCCCATATTAAAAAGAGGGCAAGCCAAAGAATAGCCACTATCATTGTAATGTCCAGGTACAAGATGCCTAGGATATACTTAACGCTAAGGGTAAGAGAGTTTATATATTAATGCTAAGAGAGTTTATATAAAGTTCGGCTATAAAGGCATAACTGCCCAGTCTGTATAAATAAGGGGCAAGCCAAAAAATAGCCACTATCATTGTAAAGCCCAAGTACAAGATGCCTAGGGTATGCTTAAATGCTAAAGGTAAGAGGGAGTTTAAATAAAGTTTGGCTATAAAGGCATAACTGCCCATCCTGTATAAATAAGGGACAAGCCAAAAAATAGCCACAAACAATGTAAAACCCAGGTACAAGATGCCTAGGGTATGCTTAAATGCTAGAGGTAAGAGGGAGTTTAAATAAAGTTTGGCTATAAAGGCATAACTGCCCATTCTATATAAACAAGGAGATAGGACAAATAGCTACAACATATATAAAAATCTAGGGCTAAACCTCAAAACAGGTACAAGATATCTACGGTATGCTTATATTCTAAATTAAAAAGGAGTTTATGTAAAGTTTACTTAGAGCATGCATTTTCTATTGCTCAAGGAAACCAGCTTGTCTCTAATGGGAGGCTTCTCTAGGGAAATAGGTAGCAACTTGGCCTAATACAACAGGCATGCAAGAGCCCGAAAAGATATTTTGATCTATCCAACCTTGTTTTGATTTCAACATGATAATGATGTTCAATATGTATGTTCAAATTGTATGTTCAATAATATGGTAACTTATATTGCTAATCCCTTTACTTGGGAACAACTCTAAAACTTACTGAGACATAAAAATGTGTCTCCAGCCAAAAACTTCAACAATACTTGGCCAATAAATCCTTGGCTATAATATTCTCAATGCATTATGCTAACTTTTTAATTGATATAGATTAAAAATGGCTTACAGTTTAGTTTCATCCTGCACATCTCATATATTTATAATTTTAGAACACTATAATGCATGTGAGGAATTGTATATTTGTAGAACAAAAGAACTGGACACCAGAGATGCTGGATCAAACCTAACAGAATCATTCTTCAGCATGCTGAGACATTGGCACATCTGTTCCAGCATCTTGCATGTTCCAGCATTCAGCTTGTTCCTGCCTCAACTGTTTCAATTGCTGTTTTCTCATCAAAGCCTGCTCCCAAAAGAACTTTGAAGAAAGCTACTAATTTTAACTGGTCCAGCATTTTAGACTGTTCCAAAAAGGACTTTTATTAAGCCTGAAATTTCTCAACATTCAAATGTTATTGGACCACAAATGTTATTGCTTGCTTAATTAACCATTTTTATTTGGGCCCCCTACAGGATTTCTACATGTCCACAATGTCAGCTAGAAGAAACTCATGAGAACGGCGTCCAATTTCCTTTAAAGGGGGTTGGGTAAGTTTTTTGGTTGTTTGCTATGGCTACAAAATTTTATTGTCATTGGAAGATGTTTATTATTAACGGTCTTATTCAAAGTAAAACAAGGAATATACAGGGATATTTAATAGAAATAGAAAAAGGGTAGATTATTGAATCTACTCAACTTAAGGGTTTTTTTTTTTTTGTTATTCCCAAATAAGGTTAACTTTAACTCTGGTATAGGATTTTGCATATTGATGCAAAAATAAGTATTTTTAATACATTGGTATAAGCTTCAGTATCTTGATAGAAAGTAAAGGTTACTTCCAATACTTTTAAACTATTATTAAAAGGTGGTTAGGATATTAGGTATGCAAGTTAATTATTAGTTATTCAACTCATAGTCATGTCAGACACTAGTCTAATTTATCACAGGAGTATATCTCATGGTTTTGACAGATATGATTTTGTATACAAAGCGATTACATAAAGATAGGTAGTCTTCAAAAACTTCAGAGACCTACAGAATATGGCATTTAAAATGTTCTTATTATTTTAAAGACTCTTTGACAATGAGACAAGTCATTTCCTGGCAGCACCCCGCCTACCTGAAAGAAGATAATGAGCATCGAAGAACTTCCATATGGAGATGGCTTCAAATGTGGCAAACAAGCCACTCGGGTAAAGAAAATACCCTCGCTTCACAACAGACAAATTCTGCCTAAAATGGGCAAGCTTAAATGCAGGACAAGTCGACTGCCGAACTCTGCCAAGACAGGGTAAGCAAGTCCTAAATAGTTCCTGCTTCATGTATATGTCTGTCAAAATATTCTGAGCCAGAAGGTTGAAGATGATGCTCCAACGTTATAGAGAGTTATGGGTGACTGTTCAGCAGCAAAATGTCTCTGTCAATTTTTATTTTTTGGAAGCTGCTAACATGCACTTCCTATTTACTCTCATAACTAATTTTATTCCTTCTCAAGTCTCTGATAGGGTTGAAGACCAAATAATTGCAGTACCACATTTAAGCTTAAGTTGTTGAGAAATTAAGAAATCTTTTTATATAGGTAATACCAATAAGGATAAAAGTTAATTTAGGTATAGAACTTTAAACTTATCAAGATATATAGGATAATCAGACACTTTCTCCTAAGATACCCTCTCCATGTGCTAAATACACATGGACTAGACATTGCACGTGTAGATCTTACCTAACAGTTTTCATAATTTAATAATTATTGTTGTATTGAAAGAAAAAGAGCCTTTTATTGGACTTAAAGGGGGAAATGTTGGTATAATGTTCTTTTAAAATGTATATGCCTTACCCTTGTTAATTCAAATGCTGATTTCCCCACCCCCAACTCTCTGGTTTCAATCTGGATATTGCATTGTGATACTCACTATAAGCATCCTGTCTCAACTCTTGTGTAAACAGGACACAAATAAAGCAACTAGATACAATGTTGTGCAATGGGAGGAGCCAGAGGACAGGAAAGAGGGGAGGAGCTAGAGAACAGGAAAGGGCGAGAAGGAGGAGGAGCTCGAGGAGAGGAGAGCACGAGGGGAGCTGGAGGAGATCTTGGAGGTCATGGAGCATGAACCAGACCTAAGATTTCACAAAAAGCAAGTATAATATGGGAAATCTAAATATTAGGAAACTGAGGGCTTGGAGGTTTAGGAGGGAGTAAATATTGCCCAGCATTGTGTTCTAGGTTAACTAAAACCCAGACTCTGTGTGGTGATTTGGTTATACAGCTGCTGAGGATTAACAACAGCATTACAAGAAGATAAAACAATAGTAAATATTAATAACCACTTACAACATGGCTATTACGAATAAGATCAACAATCAATAAATGGGACCTCATGTACCTGAAAAGAAAGGCTTCAGTGAAACAAAGAACACTGTCATCAGAAAAAAATGACAGGGGGTGGCGCCAAGATGGCGACTAGCATGCACAGTTTCTGAACTGTGGAAGAGCTGAATGCCTGAGTGGGTGAGTGGAAGGACTTCTGAAGCCAGGGAAATGATGGAGAGGCTTTCTAAACGACAAGGAACATCGCACGAGGTGAGAACTTTGGTCTCAGGTCACCCATGGACTTGTTTGGGGAAGGAGAGAAATGATCCTTTGATCTTGCATCACTCCCCTTTCTCGGACCTCCCTCCTCTTCCGCACAGCTGGTTCACCGAGATTCTCAGCTCAGAACTCACGGCCTGGGGTCTGCAGCCAGTGGCTGAGGCAGAGCTCCTAGCCCCTTAGCAGTAACTGCCAGTGGTACCAGTCTTGGAGTCCCAGACCCACAGCACCATCCTCCTGGGGTCCCAGGTCTGCTAGCCACCAAACTGGCTCCCCAGGGTCACCCAACCACTGACTGAATGGCCCACCCAATCCCTCAGAGACAAATAATTTGCTATATACCCACCAAAGCCCAGAAAATCCACCAGACAAGCTAGGCATACCAGGTGCGGGGCCTCCCTGGCTTGGAGAGTACAGTGAAGGGTCCCCAGGACTTCCCAGAAGGCATCTGGACCAGCATCCCAGTCTCCAGCTGCAGCTGGTCTTCCTACCCTGGCGGCTGCAGTAGCACTGAGCTGGCAGAGCACGTCAGTCCTCCTGCAGACCAAGCAGGGCCAAACCAGAGAACAGAGATCTCGGATACCTGGATACCTCGATCCCTGCTGATGTGACCTGCTTGAGAGTGAGTGTGCTCTTGAGTGACTGCAGAGCCCCAGATCCAGGGTCCTTCTAAAATAAAAGCAAGGCATTGGACCCCTCTCACCCACATACCCACTGTGGGAATCAGAGGGTCGCTTGGGACATTGAAGCCCCTGCTCTGCGGGTCCAACTGAGGAGTTAAGGCAGTTAATGCTGGAAATTGTGCAGCAACTATCACCAGCACCTGCTAAGTATACAGTTTATGCACAAAAAAATCCACCTAGAAGGCTGCAAGGCAGAGCTCCTCCCACACACTCAAGGGTTCAACATTCTCTATCACACTGTCCCTCGAGACACAATTCCACGCACAATTATATACAAACACACACACACACACGGGCCTGCATTTGCCCTTCTGCATCCGCGTGCTTTCCTCCCACAGGTACAGATAGTGTACCAACGCACATGCTGAGGCCATGGGATCTCTCTCAGCTTCCTGAAGAATTCTCCAGATGCCAGAGAGAGACAGTATCAGTCTGAACTGCAGAATCCAGAAACAAGCAGGAAAGGTTTCAGATAAGCCAATGGCCAGGAGTAGGCAAAAGAACACATCTAACATAAATCAGGACATTATGACTTCACCAGCAACCCCCAAATTGATAAATATTCCAATTCATCAGAAGCATGGGAAAATGACTTTAAAGCTATGCTTACCCAATTATTTGAGGCTCATAAACAGGAAACAAATAATTCCTTCAGAGCAATAGCCATGCAAATTCAGACAGTTAAAGATGAAATGAACAAATCTATTAAAGATTTGGCTGGTCAGCTGGAGGCAAAGAAAGAGGAAATGGACAAAATTCTTAAAGAAACACAGGCAAATATGGTCAAACAAATAGAGGCACAAGTAGAGAATTAATTAGTGGCATATAGAGGGGAAATTAACAAAAAACTAGAGACCATCATAGAGAGAGACAGGAATCCACATTCAAACAGATGAAGGAAATGGTGCAAGGCATGAAAACAGAATTAGAATCAATAAAGAGAACACAAACTGAGAAAACCCTGGAGCTGGAGAACTTGGAGAAAAGATCAGGAACTACAAAGGTAAGCATCACCAAGAGAATACAGGAAATGGAAGAGAGAATTCAGAAACTGAAGATACACTCACAGAAACTGATCCTTCTCTCAAAGAAAAAATAAAATCAGAAAAGTCTCAAACACAAAATATCCAAGAAATCAAGGATGCCCTGAAAAGACGAAATCTACAAATAATAGGAATTGATGAAAAAGAAGACTCTAGGCTCCAAGGTCTGGAAAATATTTTCAAGAAAATCATAAAAGAAAATTTTGTCAACTTAAAGAAAGAGATGTCCATAAATATACAAGAGGCCTACAGAACACCAAATAGACTAGACCAGAAAAGAAACAAATCACATCACTTCATAGTCAAAACACTAAATCTACAGAACAAAGAAAGGATATTAAAAGCAGCAAGGAAAAAAGGCCAAGTAACATATGAAGGTAGACCTATCAGAATCACACTGGACTTCTCATCAGAAACTATGAAAGACAGAAGGGCATGGGCAGGTGTCTTGCAGACTCTAAGAGACCACAGATGCCAACCCAGACTACTATACCCTGCAAAGCTTTCAATCAACATAGATGGAGAAAACAAAACATTCCATGACAAAATTAAATTTATGCAATATCTACACAGCAAACCAGCCCTACAGAAGATACTAGAAGGAAAACTCCAATCCAATGAAAACAACTTCACCCAAGAAAACATAGCATAGAGATAATATCTCAGCAAAAATTAAGAAAACAAGCAATGGAACACAGTAAGACCACGACTCCAATATAAAAGGAACTAACGTTCATTGATCACTATTATCTATCAACATCAATGGACTCAACTCTCCAATAAAAAGACACAGACTAACAGAACAGGTGCAGAAACAGGATCCAACATTCTGCTGCATCCAAGAAACAAACCTCTGCAACAAAGACAAACACTACCTTAGAGTAAAGGGCTGGAAAAATGTCTTTCAAGCAAACGGACCCAGAAAACAAGCTGGGGTAGCTATCCTAATATCTAGTAAAATAGACTTTCAACCAAAATTAATCAAAAAAGATGCAGAAGGGCACTACATTCTCACCAAAGGAAAAATCCACCAAGAGGACATCACAATTCTGAACATCTATGCCGCAAATAAAAGAGCACCTACATTCATAAAGGAAACATTATTAAAACAGAAATCAAACATCAATCCCAACACCTTAATAGTCGGAGACTTCAACACCCCACTTTCACCAAGGGACAGATCATCTAGACAGAAGCCTAATAAAGAAATAAAGGCACTTAGAGAGGTCCTAAATCAAATGGACCTAATAGATGTCTACCCAAACTCAAAAGAGTATACATTGTTTTCAGCACCTCATGAAACCTTCTCCAAAATAGACCATATAGTTGGTCACAAAGCAAGCCTCAACAGATACAAGAAGATTGAAATAATCCCCTGTATATTATCTGGCCACCATGAACTAAAGCTGTACCTCAACAACAATGGAATTGGAAAAAAGCCTACAAGCACATGGAAACTGAACAACTTGCTGTTCAATGACAGCTGGGTTAAGGAAGAAATAAAGTAATTAAAGACTTCCTAGAATTTAATGAAAATGAAGGTACAACATACCCAAATTTGTGGGACAAAATGAAAGCAGTGCTCAGAGAAAAATTCATAGCACTATGTGCCTTCAAAAAGAAATTTGTGACATCTCATATAAGCAACTTAATGGGCCAAATGAAAGCCCTAGAAAAAAAAGAAGCAAATACACCCAAGAGGAGCAGATGGCTGGAAATAATCAAACTCAGGGCTGATAACAATCAATTAGAAACAAATAAAACTATCCAAAGAATCAATGAAACCAAGAGCTGGTTCTTTGAGAAAATCAACAAGATAGACAAACCCTTAGCCAAACTGACTAAAAGGCAAAGAGAAACATCCAAATCAGCAATATCAGAAATGAAAAGGCGGACATAACTACAAAAACTGAGGAAATCCAAACAATCATTAGGTCGTACTGCAAAAGCCTATTTGCCACAAAATTTGAAAATCTAAACGAAATGAACAATTTTCTAAATAGAGTCCATCTACCAAAATTAAGTCAAGATCAGTTAGAAAGATTGAATAGTCCAATATCCCCCAAGGAAATAGAAGCAGTCATCAACAGTCTCCCTTCCAAAAAAAAGCCCTGGCCAGATGGATTCAGTGCAGAATTCTACCAGACCTTCAAAGAAGTGCTAACTCCAATTCTATCCAAACTAAACAGAAGGAACATTACCAAACTCATTCTATGAAGCCACAGTCACCTTGATACATAAACCAAACAAAGACCCAACAAAAAAGAGAACTTAAGACCTATCTCTCTTATGAACATTGATGCAAAAATAGTCAATAAAATCCTTGCAAACCAAATCCAAGAACACGTCAAAGATATCATCCACCATGACCAAATAGGCTTCATCCCAGGCATGCAGGGGTGGTTCAACATACTGAAATCCATCAATGTAATCCACCACATAAAAAAACTGAAGCAGAAAAAACACATGATCATCTCCTTAGATGCCAAAAAAGCATTTGACAAAGTCCAACACCCATTCATGTTTAAAGACTTGGAGAGATCAGGGATACAAGGCACATACCTAAAGATAGTAAAGGCAATATACAGCAAGCCTTTAGCCAATATCAAACTCAATGGAGAGAAACATAAATCAATCCCACTGCAATCAGGGACAAGACAAGGCTGCCCACTCTCTCCATATCTCTTCAACATGTACTTTGAAGTTCTAGCTAAAGCAATAAGAAAACTAAAGGAGATCAAGGGGATACAAATCAAAAAGGAAGAGGTCAAAGTGTCACTATTCACAGATGATATGATAGTATACATGAGTGGCCCCAAAAATTCAACCAGAGAACTCCTTCGGCTGATAAACACCTTCAGCAAAGTGGCAGGATACAAAATCAACTCAAAAAAATCAGAAGCCCTCCTGTATACCAAAGACAAAAGGACTGAGAAAGAAATCAGGGAAACAACACCATTCCAATAGCCACTAATAACATAAAGTACCTTGGGGTGACTCTAACCAAGCAAGCGAAAAACCTGTTTGAAAAAAAACTTCAAGTCTCTGAAGAAAGAAATTGAAGAAGATAGAAGATGGAAAGATCTCCTATGCCCATGGATTGATAGGATTAACATTGTGAAAATGACCAACCTGCCAAAAGCAATCTACAGATTCAATGCAATTCCCATCAAAATACCAACTCAGTTCTTTACATCCCTTGAAAGAAAGATTCTCAGCTTCATATGGAGAAACAAAAATGCCAGAATCTCCAAAACAATCCTGTACAACAGATCATCTGGAGGTAACTCCATTCCTGATCTCAAGCTGTACTACCGAGCAATAGTAATAAAAACTGCATGGTACTGGCATAGAAACAGAAAGGAGGATCAATGGAACTGAATAGAAGACCCAGAAATAAACTCACATACCTATGAATAATTGATTTTTGACGAAAAAGCCAAAATCATTCAATGGTAAAAAGACAGCATCTTCAACAAATGGTGCTGGTCCAACTGGATTTCTACATGCAGAAAAATGAAAATAGATCCACATTTATCACCCTGCACAAAACTAAAGTCCAAGTGGACTTTAAAGACCTCAACATAAAACCATATACTCTAAATCATTTAGAAGAATAAGTGGGGAAGAGCCTTGAACTCATTGGCACAGGAGACAACTTCCTGAACAGAACACCAACAGCACAGGCTCTAAGAGCAACAATCAATAAATGGGACCTCATGAAACTGAAAGGCTTCTGTAAAGCAAAAGACACTGTTGTCAGAACAAAACGACAGCCTACAGACTGGGAAAGGATCTTCACCAACCCTATATCTGACAGAGAGCTGATATCCAGCATATTTAAAGAACTAAAGAAGTTAAAAAGCAATAAATCAAGTAATCCAATTAAAAAATGGGGTACAGAGCTAAACAGAATTCTCTGTAGAGGAATACTGAATGGCGGAAAACACTTAAAGAGATTCTCAACATTCTTGGCCATCAGGGAGATGCAAATCAAAACGACCCTGAGATTTCACCTTACACCCATCAGAATGGCTAAGATAAAAAACTCAAGTGACAACATATGCTGGAGAGGTTGTGGAGAAAGGGGAACCCTCCTCCATTGCTGGTGAGAATGTAAACTGATACAACCACTTTGGAAGTCAATCTGGTGCTTTCTCAGACAATTAGGAATAGCGCCTCCTCAAGATCCAGCTATACCACTGCTAGGCATATACCCAAAATTTGCTCAAGTACACAACAATGACATTTGAACAACTATGTTTGTAGCAGCTTTATTTGTAATAGCCAGAACCTGGAAACAACCCAGATGTCCCTCAAGAGAGAGATGGATACAGAAATTGTGGTATTTTTACACAATGGAATACTACTAAGCAATCAAAAACAAGGAAATCATGAAATTTGCAGGCCAATGGTGGGATCTAGAAAAGATCATTCTGAGTGAGGTATCCCAGAAGGAGAAAGACACACATGGTATATACTCACTCATATAGTCCTATAAGATATGATAAACATAATGAGATCTATACACCTAAAGAAGATAAACAAGAAAGAGGACCCGGGGTAAGATGATCAATCCTCACTTACAGAGACAAATGGGATGGACATTGGACATAGGAGCAAACAATCAACAGGACAGGAACCTACTGCAGAGGGCCGCTGAAAGACTCTACCTAGCAGTGTATCAAAGCAGATACTAAGACTCATAATCAAACCTTCGGCAGAGTGCAGGGAATCATATGAAAGAAGGCGGATTTAGTATGATGTGGAAAGGATAGGAGTTCCACAAGGACCAAATATATCTGAGCACAGGAGTCTTTTCTGAGACTGACACTCCACCAAGGACCATGTATGGATATAACCTAGAAACTTTGCTTGGATGAAGCCTGTGGTAGCTCAGTAACCAACTGGTTTCCCATAGTAAGGGGAACAGAGACTATTTCTGACAGGAACTCAATGGTAGGCTCTTTGACCTCCCCACCCCCCAAGGGAAGAGCAGTCCTGCTAGGCCACAGAGGAGGACTTTGCAGCCAGTCCTAAGGATACCTGATAAAACAGGGTCAGATGAAAGGGTGGAGGTCCTCCCCAATCAGTGGACTTGGAAAGGGGCAGGGAGGAGATGAGGGAGGGAAGGAGGGATTGGGAGGGAATGAGGGAGTGGGATACAGCTGGGATACAGTTAATAAAATGTAACTAATAATAAAAAAATAAAATAAACATATTAATTGCTTAACTTGTATTATGTAAACATTAAGTATGAAATTCATACTTTTAGTAAATAAACTGAAAGTGTGTATTGTGAATGTGTATATATTTTTTCATAGAAAAGTTGATGGCAAAAGAAATAAATACTTTTAAGTTGAAAAAAAAAGAAAAAAACGACAGCCTACAGATTGGGAAAGGATCTTTTCCAACCCTATATCTGAAAGATATATTCAGGCTAATATCCAGAATATATATATCTGACAGGCTAATATCCAGAATATATGAAGAACTCAAGAAGATAAAAAGCAACAAATCAAGTAATCCAATTTAAAAATGGAGCACAGAGCTAAACAGAGAATTCTCAATAGAGGAATATTGAGTGGCAGAGAAACACTTAAAGAAATGCTCAACATCCTTAGCCACTGGGGAAATGCAAATTAAAACAACCCTGAGATTTCACCTCATACCCATTAGAATGGCTAAGATCAACTCAAGTCAAAACACATACTAGAGAGGATGTAGAGAAAGGGGAACCCACCTCCATTGCTGATGGGAATGTAAACTTGTGCAACCACTTTGGAAATCAATCCAGTACTTTTTCAGAAAATTAGGAATAGTGCTACCTCAAGATCCAGCTATACTCCTAGGCATATATTGAAAATATGCTCACATATACAACAAGGATATTTGCTAAACTGTGTTCATAGCAGCTTTATTTGTACTAGCAAGAAACATTTTTTTAAATATCTATTGTCATTTTTAAATTGTGTATATGTGTGTATGTCTGTGTGACAGTAAACACACATGTGAGTGCAAGTACCTACTAAATCCAGAAGGTATGAAAATCATTTGTAGGTAGACTTATAGGCAGTTTTATGTCTCTTAATATGAGTGTCAGGAACCTAACTCAGGTCCTCCGTAATAGCAATAGGCACCTTAATTTTTAAGATATCTTTGCATCTCCCAAAGTGACATTTTAAGAATTCAAAGACAGTGTCTCAAAGTGAGAATACTGAAAATATATATTTGAAAATGTTTCCATTGTTATGTAGGTTTTGTTGCCAAAATCTACAAATAGTCAGAGCCTCAGAGCCCTGCATATTTAAAGTTCCCAATCAGTCTCACAAGAGGAGAATATGATTATATATATAAAGATATATATATAATATATATGTATATATATCCCTTTAAAGGTATATATATATATATATACCTTTAAAATACTAATATGCCCAGGTTTCAGATTAGCTTATAGAGATTGACTAACACCAGGTAAGATGAAAATTTTCTGGCTACATTTTTTCATAAACCTTTGAAAAACTGGTAAATAGAACTGAAAAAATAGACATCATGATTTAAACATTAGCAAAGTATAGAACCTACTCCAAGCTGTGATCAGTGCCTTGGTCCCTAATGATACATTTCAGCTTCTTGATATTAGGTGTGGGCATTGAGTTTCTGACTACAACATTTTCTTTGAGTCATTGAACTCTCAATGCTCCTAAAAATGTGCTTCACAATTATTTGTCTTGAGGAATTGAGTAAATATAATGTTCCCATACATAACCCTAAAAGTCACATAGTTCAGCCTAATCTTTGTTCATCAGCATAGAAAACAGTATTGTTTCTTTAAACAATTTATTTGAAAACTAAAAATACATAAGACTCAGAAAATTAATATTGCCAATGCAATGAAAACAAATCAGTCTTCTAAAAAATAATTCTTGGCAATACAACCATCCATTTAACAGAATTAATGCTATTTAAAATATAAAAATGAGAGTGAGTCCAAGATGGCAGTGACTAGCACACACCTTATCTGAGGCACACAGGATCCATAACTCCGAAAGGGGTGGGTGGAGGGACAGCTGAAGCCAGAACATCAACTTTAAGGCTTCCTGGGTGAGAGGGGACAACTCCTGAGCTGGGACAGTTTGGATCCAGGTCACCCATGGACATCTCCGGGGAATGAGAGAGGTGAATATTCAACCCCCCTACACCTCCCCTTGCCCCAAGCAGAGACCACCCTGCTCCCAGAGATAACAGTAGTAGAACAAGACTCCACACTAGCTCTGTGATTGAGACACCAGAGGCAGCTGCCTCAAGTACAGTCTCTGGTCCCGGGGCCAAACATTGAACACCCTGAGTTGAGGGATCTCCTACACTCTCAGTTGCCACTGTGGTCCCAAATCTGAGAACAGAGAACAGGGAACTCCCATGCTTTATGATTAGGCCTATGAGTGTACCTTCAAGTGAGTGCATGCAGAGCCCCAGATCCAGGGTTCCTCTCTGCTAGCAGCCAGACATCAGATCCCTCCCACCCACAGCCCCACTGTGGCCAACATAGTGACAGCATTCTCAAATTTGAAGGCCCTGTTCTGTGGGTCTACCAGTGGATTCAAAGCAAACAACTCCTAGAGCCCAGACAGATCTGAATACCAGGAGGACAGTACCTCAGTGGCCTGTAGGCCACTGAGACATTCAAGGCACTTGTGCATGTGCATTACACCTGCGAACAGTGCCAGCCCGCCCTCCTGCACTTAAGCTCCACCCATCCAGGCACCTACACTCTCTAGTACCATCCTTCAAAGCACATTCCACGCATACTCCCACACTTGCACACATGCACTTGAGACCTTCCTCCCTTAGCTACAGCTGAAACACCAACATCTACTCTCATCTTCCTGAAGAATACTCCAAATGCCAGAGAGAGATGGACCCAGTCTGAAGTACAGACTCCTGCAACAAACAGCGAAGGTTACAAATAAGCAGATGGCTATAGGTCATCATGAGAACACATACAACAAAAATCAGGACACTATGGCTTCACCAGCAACCCCCAAAATCAATGGATATTCTAATTCATCTCAAACATAGGAAATGGATCTCAAATCTATGCTTATCCAGTTATTAGGGACACATAAAGAGGAAACAACCAAATGTCTCAAAGAAATACAGGCAAAACAGCTAAGCAAATAGAAGCACATGTAAAGGCAAATACAGATGAAATAAAAAAATAGAGGCCATTATGGAAAGACAAGAATCCATATTCAGACAGATGAAAGAAATGGTGCAAGACATGAAAACATTATTATAATCAATAAAGAAAATACAAACAGAGAAAACTCTGGAGCTAGAGAACTTGGAAAAAAGATCAGGAACCACAAAGGTAAGCATCACCAACAGAATACAAGAGATGGAAGAGAGAATCTCTGACTCTGAAGATACAATTGCAGAAACTAATACATCTGTCAGAGAAAAGGTAAAAACGGGAAAGTTCCAAACACAAAACATCCAAGAAATCAAGGATGCCATGAAAAGACAAAATCTAAAAATAATAGGAAGAGACAAAAAAGAAGATTCCAGACTCCAAGGTCTGGAAATTATTTTGAAGAAAATCATAGAAAAAAAAATTCCCAACCTAAAGAAAGAGATGTCCATAAACATATGAGACCTACAGAACACCAAATAGACTAGACCTTAAAAGAAACTCTATACGTCACCTAGTAGTCAAAACACTAACTCTACAGAACAAAGAAAAATATTAAAAACAGCAAGGGAAAAAGCCAAGTAACATATAAAGGTAGAACTATTAGAATGACACCATATTTCTCAACAGAAACTCTGAAAGCCAGAAGGGCCTGGGCATATGTCATGCAGAGACCACAGATACCAACCCAGAATACTATACCCAGCAAAGTTTTCAATCTACATAGATGGAGAAAACAAAATATTACATGACAAAACTAAACTTAAACAATATCTGCACAGCAAACCAGCCCAACAGAAGGTATTAGAAGAAAAACTGCAATCCAATGAAATCAACTACACCCAAGAAAACAAAGGATAGAGATAACTTCACAACAAAAATTTCAAAAAATACAAACAAATAAATACTGACACCACTAACTCCACAATAAAAGGAACTAATATTCATTCGTTCACTATTATCTATCAACATCAATGGACTCAACCCTCCAATAAAAATACACAGACTTAACAGAATGGTTGCAGAAATAGGATCCAACATTCTGCTGCATCCAAGAAACACATCTCTGAAACAAAGATAAACACTACCTCAGCGTAAAGGGCTGGAAAATGTTTTTCAGGGAAACAGACACAAAAAACAAGCTATGGTAGCTAGTCTAGTATCTAATAAAATAGACTTTCAACCAAAATTAATAAAAAAGATGATAAGGGGCACTTCATTCTCATCAAATGAAAATAACACCAGGAGGACATCACAATCCTGAACATCTATGCCCCAAATACAAGAGCACCTGCATTTGTAAATAAAACATTATTAAAGCTTAAATCACACATCCACACACCTTAATAGTGGGAAACTTCAACACTCCAACTCTCACCAAGGGAGAGATCATCTACACAGAAGCTAAAGAGGGAAATAATGGCACTTACAGAGGTCCTAAATCAAATGGACCTAATGTCTACAGAAAATTTCACCCAAACTCAGAAGAGTATACCTCCTTTACAGCACCTCACAAAACCTTCTCAAAAATTGACCATATAGTCAGGCACAAAGCAAGCCTCAACAGATACAAGAAGATCTAAATAATCCCTTGTATCATAGCAGACCACAATGGCATAAAACTAGACCTCGATAACAAAAAGCCTACATACACATGGAAACTAAACAACTATTGTCAATGACAGCTTGGTCAGGGAAGAAATGAAAAATAAATTAGAGACTTCTTAAAACTCAATGAAAATGAAGGCACAGCATACCCAAACTTTTGGGACACAATGAAAGAAGTATTAATAGTGTTCATAGCAATAAGTGCCTCTAGAAAGAAGTTTGAGACATCCCATACAAGCAAATTAATGGTACACCTGAAAGTCCTGAGAAAAAAAAGAAGCAGACACAACCAAAAGGAGTAGACGGCTGGAAATAATCAACCTCAGGGCTGAAATCAATTAATTAGAATCAAATAAAACACTTCAAAGAATCAATGAAACCAATCAATCTTATCTTTGAGAAAATCAACAAGATAGAAAAACCCTTAACCAAATTAACTAAAGACAGAGAGAAACTACCCAAATCAGCAAAATCAGAAACGAAAAGGAGGACATAACAGAACACTGAGGAAATCCAAACAATCATTAGGTCTTACTTTAAAAGGCTATACACCACAAAATTTGAAAATCTAAATGAAATGGACAATTTTCTTTTAGGCAAAAAGATTAAATAGTCCTGTATCCCCCAAGGAAAGAGACACAGTCATCAAAAGTCTCCCTTCCAAAAAAAGTCCATGGCCAGATGGTTTCACCACAGAAACCAGACCTTCAAAGAAAAAAGAGAACTTCAAACCTAACTCTCTTATGAACATTGATGCAAAAATACTCAATAAAATACTTATAAACCTAATTCAAGAACACATCAAAGATATCATCCATCATGACTTCATCTCAGGCATGCAGGTGTAGTTCAATATACGGAAATCCATCAATGAAATCCACCATATAAACAAACTGAAGAAGAAAAATCACATGATCATCTCCTTAGACTCTGAAAAGGCATTTGACAAAATCCAACACCCATTCATGTTTAAAGTCTTGGAGAGATCAGAGATACAAGATACATACCTAAACATAGTAAAGACAATATACAGCAAGCCTATAGCAAACATCAAACTAAATAGAGAGAAACTTAAATCACTCTCACTGAAATCAGGGACAAGGCAAGGCTGCACACTCTCCTCATATCTCTTCAACATAGTATATGAAGTCCTAGCTAGAACAATAAGACAATTAAAGGAGATCGAGGAGATACAAATCAGAATGAAAGAAGTCAAAGTATCACTATTTGCAGATGATATGATAGAATACATGAGTGACCCCAAAAATTCAACCAGCGAACTAGTTCAGCTGATAAACACATTCACAAAGTGGCTGGATACAAAATTAACTCAAAAAAATCAGAAGCCCTCCTGTATATCAAAGACAAAAGGGATAAGAAAGAAATTAGGGAAACAACACCCTTCATAATAGCCACAAAGGACATAAAGTACCTTGGTGTGACTCTAACCAAGCAAGTGAAAAACCTGTTTGAAAAAAAACTTCAAGTCTCTGAAGAAAGAAATTGAAGAAGATATCAGAAGATGGAAATATCTCCCATGCTCATGGATTGGCAGGATTAACATACTGAAAATGGCCATCCTGCCAAAAGCAATCTACATATTCAATGCAATTCCCACAAAATATCAACACAGTTCTTTACAGACCTTGAAAGAACAATTCTTAATTTTATATGGAAAAACAAAAAAATTTGCTAGAATTGCTAAAACAATCCTATACAACAACAGATTGTCTGGAGGTAACTCCATTCCTGATCTCAAGCTGTACTACAGAGCAATAGTAATAAAAACTGCATGGTACTGGCATAGAAACCGGCTGGTGGCTCAGTGGAATCAAATAAACCCACACACCTACAGATACTTGATTTTTGACAAAGATGCCAAAACCATACAATAAAAAAAAATAATAATAATAATAATAGCATCTTCAAGAAATGGTGCTGGTCTAACTGGATTTATACATGTAGAAAAATGCAAATTGATCCATACTTATCATCTTGAACAAAACTAATGTCCAAGTGGATCAAAGACCACAACATAAAACCAGACACACTAAATCTGTTAGAAGAAAAGGTGGGGAAGAACCTTGAACTCATTGGCACAGGAGACTACTTCCTGAACAGAACACCAACAGCACTTGCTCTAAGATCAATAATGAATAAATGGGACCTCATGAAACTGAAAAGCTTCTGTAAAGCAAAGGACACTGTCATCAGAACAAAATGACTCCCTACAGACTGGGAAACGATCTTCACCAACCCTATTTCTGACAAAGGGATAATATCCAGACTATATAAAGAACTCACGAAGTTAAACAGCAAATTATCAAGTAATCCAATTAAAAAATAGGGGACAGAGCTAAATAGAGAATTCTCAATGGAGGAATATCGAATGGCAGAGAAACACTTAAGGAAATGCTCAACCTCCTTAGTCATCAGGAAAATGCAAATTCAAACAATCCTGAGATATCACCTTATACCCATCAAGATTGACTAAGATCAAAAACTCAAGTGATGTCCATCCTCTTTGCCTTTCTAAATGAGGATTGAGCATCTTACCCAGAGTCTTCCTTCTTAACTAGCTTCTTTAGGTGTACATATATATGTTTATTCTATTGTACATGTCTAATATCCACTTATGACTGAGTATATACCCTGTGTGTCTTTCTGATTTTGGGATACCTCATTAAGGATGATCTTTTCTAGGTCCCACCAACAGAAGAATGGGAAAACAGGGAACAGGATAGGAGCCTACCATAGAGGGCCTCTGAAAGACTCTACCCTGCAGAGTATCAAAGCAGATGCAGAGACTCAAAAGCTAAACTTTGGGAAGAGTGCAGGGAATCTTATGAAAGAAGGGGGGAGATAGAAAGACCTGGAGGGGACAGGAGCTCCACAAGGAGAGCAACAGAACCAAAAAAATCTGGACACAGGGGTCTTTTCTGAGACTGATACTCCAACCAAGGACCATTCCTGGAGATAACCTAGAACCCCTGCACAGATGTAACCCATGGCAGTACAGTGTCCAAGTGGGTTCCCTAGAAAGGTAAACAGGGACTGTCTCTGACATGAACTCAGTGTCTGGCTCTTTGATCATCTGCCCCTCAGTGGTGTTTGGCATTACCAGGCCACAGAGTAAGACAATGCAGCCACTCCAGATGAGACCTGATAAGCTAGGATCACATGGAAGGGGAGGAGGACCTCCATGGTCAGTGGACTTAAGGAGGGGTATGGCTGGAGAAGAGGGGGAAGGTGTGATTGGGAGGGGATTAGGGAGGGAGCTATAGGTGAGATAAAAAGGGAAGAAATTGTAATTAATAAAAATAAAATATTAAAAAATAAATTAGATAATAAATTTTAAAAAACTCAAGTGACAATACATAATGGAGAGGATGTGAAGAAAGGGGAACCCTTCTCCATTGCTGGTGGGAATGTAAATTTGTACAACCACTGTGGACATCAATCTGGCACTTTTTCAGACAATTGGGAATAGTGCTACCTCAAGATCCAGCTATACCATTCCTAGCCATATATCCAAAATATGCTCAAGTATACAACAAGGACATTGTTCAACCATGTTCATAGCAACTTTATTCGTAATAGCCAGAATTTGGAAACAACCCAGATGTCCCTCAACTGATGAATGGATATAGAAATTGTGGTACATTTACCCAATGGAATACTAATCAGCAATTAAAAACAAGGAAATCATGACATTTGCAAGCCAATGGTGGGAACTAGAAAAGATCATCCTGAGGTATCCCAGAAGCAGAAAGACACATGTGCTATATACCCAAAATCTGTACACCTAAAGAAGTTAAGCAAGAAGGAGGACACTGGGTAAGATGATCAGTCCTTTTTCAGAAAGGCAAACGGGACAGACATTGGAAGAGGGAGAAAACAGGAAACAGGGCCTCTGAAAGACTCTACTTAGGGTATCAAAGCAGATGCTGAGACTCGTAGCCAAACTTTGGGCTGAGTGCAGGGAATCTTACGAAAGAAGGGGGAGACAGAAAGACCTGGAGGGGACAGGAGCTCCACAAGGAGATAAAAAGAACCAAAAAATCTGGGCCCAGGTTTCTTGTCTGAGACTGATACTCCAACCAAGAACCATGCATGGAGATAACCTAGAACCCCTGCGAAGATGTAGCTCATGTCAGTTCAGTCTCCAAGTGTGTTCCCTAGTAAGAGGAACAGGGACTGTCTCTGACATGAACTCAGTGGTTGGCTCTTTGATCACCTCCTCCTGTGGTGGGAACAGCCTTACCAGGTCACAAAGGAAGACAATGCAGCCATTGTCCTGATGAGACTTGAGGGAAGGGGAAGAGGACCTCCCCTATCAGTGGACTTGTGGAGGGTTATGGGATTAGATGTGGGAGACAGGGTGGAATTGGGATACAAAGTGAATAAACTGTAATTAATTTTAAAAAGTTAAAAAAATGACACAAAGATTACTACAAGCTAAAAAGGACTATCTTCCTATTTCTAGATAGAACATTTGTTGAAACCAGCACCCCTACCTAAACAAGGCTGCATAGAAATAGTCACCCTTAGACCAGTAACCACAGTAGAGAAAACACACAGCAGGAAAAAAAGAAAGAAAGAAAAAGAAAGAAAGAAAAATCCATGCTACCTAAAGACAATCCAAAGTGCCCACATGCAATAGCTTTGAAGATAATAACCAAACTAAGGGCAATCACCTCATCAATTGAAATGTAGATGTCTGAAACTGCCAGAGTAATCCATAGGGAAGTAAAGTCCCAGAATTATTCAAAACCGTAGAAGGAACAAATATAGACAAAGGATTAAACAAAGCAAAAATGTTCACATATACTATGCAGTCCCTGTCAGGTATGGGTTGACTTAAAAAGATGAGCTATGGAGGCCTGGTTATATGAAGGTCTATATATAGACATGGAAGAGATTTGGGAACATGTATGAGGAACCAAGGAGGTGAAATTGCATTATAGGAACATGATGGAGGGGAGGTAGATTTAGAGTAACATGGGAGAGTATTGAGGTGTTGGGGTACTAGAGGAGGGAGATTTGAGGGACACCGTGATAAAGAGCATGGGAGTAGATAAAGCTATTCATGATGTGGACTTATGAGGATTATATATCCACGTATGTACATACAAATACCTGTGCACCTATAATTGCAAATATAGGTGCGTAGTGTCGAATACCATTCTGGCTTTGCTTTGGAACCACTTTTTTGCACTGTGCACAGCTGTCATTCACAACTGAAAAAAGTTCAAATTAAAGATGTTGGTTATGACCTTGTAGAAACACCCTCCTATTTAAACTGAGCCAACTTTCCTTACAAATTAATGGAGTCAACATTGGGATGTTCCAAGAGTTTAAGATCAGAAAAGTAGAATTCTGTTCTTTTTCACAGCATTTTTTGGACCTCAGAGACAGATTACTGATAATATATTTAGTATGTCATCATATTTCTTCTTTTAGACTGCAAAAGCCAAGTGACAAGGGTCATTGCTGCTATTGTTATCTTCTGGACAATCAGCCATCCTCCCACCCAATCAAGCAGGGACAGCAGTGGGAAAAAAAGGAAAACACACACAGCTGTAACCAATCCCTCTCCATGTCCCTGCATATAATTTTCTCCTTGTTTTCCAAATTGCCCTGCCGTACCTGCTCTACAACATTTTAGCAGATGGCAAAGTGTCTGAATGGATCCCACAAATGTGACAATAAGCATCACAGTGTGTTGGTAGAATGTTCTTTTGAGATTCATCTTATCCTTGTTCATTCAAATGCTGATTTCTCTCCCGACTCTGGTTTCGATCCAGACATTGCATTGTGATACTTATTCTAAGCATCCCCTGTTTCAATTTTGTGTAAACAAGTCAAAACAAAGCAACCAGCCACAATGTTGTGCAATGGAAAGGAAGCAGGAAGAGAGGGAGGAGCCAGAGGACAAGAAGGTGGGAGGCAGAGGAGGAGAGAGGACTGGGGCTGGGAGAGCAGAGGCAGGAGCAGAGGTCTTGGAACAACGCAGAGATCAAGAACAGGACCTAAGATTTCACAAAAAAACAAGTATAATGGTTGAATCTAAATGTTAGGAAACTACAAGGGCTTGGAGCTTTAGGATGGAGTAACTATGCCCAGCATTGTGTTCTAGGTTAATTAACTAAATCTCAGTCACTGTGTGGTGATTTGGGTGTACTGCTGTTTAGGACTAATAACAGCATTACTAAAAGATAATTAATAATAAATTTTAATAGCAACCTACAACAACAATACCTTAAAAGATGCTTATTCTGTTTGGTCCCACTGGGACTGTTTTCTCATTACGATTGTTTTACATTTCTATCTCATTTTGAAGAATAAAATCAGCCTTTAATTAAAGTCAAATTTCAACCACAGCCTTACTTTTAGCCTTGTCTTAAGAGTCCCCAAACAGCTATTCTGCAAAATTTTATTTTCTCCCTTCTTTCAGTTCATTTGAAAGAACTGAGGTCTGCACAAATTCTCTTTTACTCGGTAGGATGAACATAGTCATTCGCCCATACAAATAAAACATGTGCAAGAGGCAACCAAGCCTTCGGTTCCAATTTCATCAGAGGTATTCTTACCTCTGAGTTGTTCAGATGACATTTGTGAGTCCCTGAAAACCAGCCATCACTCGAACACTGGTCAATGTCCACTTTCTGAAGATTTATATCAACTTTCATCACACCCCTAAAATGAAAAGGATATTAAAAAAATTAGGCTGAGCCTTTATAATTTCTAATTGTGTTCTGCCCTGGAAATCAGACAAATGTAAAGAATGTCATAGATTGTTTATACTACCCAATCAGATTTAACTCAGGTTTACTCAGTTAAAAAACAAACAAACAAAAAAAAAAAAAAACACAGAAGAACAAGCCCAGAAAGTATTTATTTTGTTGAATTTGCAAAGGTAAGGACTTTGTACCCTCACAATCTTTGGCCCCTTTGTGTATACCTGGCACATAACAGGTGCTCAGTAGATAACTGGAGGTTGACTAAAGCAGACAATATTGTTGTGACATAGCAGAAAACTTGACTCTGCAATAACACCTACCCCCCCAAAAGAAATCTTCTTTACATAAATCATAAGTCAAGCTTTTTTTCTCATTTCTTTCTACTGCTAATTCTCATACTGTACTGGGAGGTCAGAAGAGTTTGGGTAACTGTAACAGAACAAAGTCTTCTCTGTCCTTTAATCTTCTATAAGTGACATAAATACATAGATGATAGAGAGGTGGGTATTTACAATGTGATATGGTGTATGATATAGGAGTTAGTATTAGTAGCTAAGATTAGAATAAAATAACTTGTGCTTGCTTTGACCAGCTAACATGGTAATTCAAGAGTTGCAGCAGCAAAGTGTTGCCAACAGAACCAATGTTGTTTATGAATGTATTGTTCAATGTATTCTGGCATTATGGGTAAACACAAACATATCCATCTACATTTCTGACAGTACACAACAGATAATGAATTATAGTTATAAATTCTACTACAAGTGCTGGTTGTTTGTATATTTGTTTGTCAACTTGACACGAGCTAGGGTCATCTGGGAAAACAGACTGTCAACTGAGAAAACCCTTCCATCAGATAGACTCAGATTGAATAAGCCATGGGGCATATTCTTCAGTGATTCAATGCAGGAAGGCCCAGCCCGACGTGAATGGCACTCCCTCTGGCAGGTGGCCCTGTGTTGTTCAAGAAAGCAAACTGAATAAACCATGGAGAGCAGTCCAGTAAGTAGTGCTCCTCCATGATCACTGTTTCAGTTCCTGTCTACAGGTTCTTGCCTTGACTTCCCTCAATGATGGACTGTGATTTGGGACATACAAACAAAAATTAATTCTTTCATCCCAAATTGGGATGAAATCATGGTGTTTATCACAGCAATATGAGGCAAACTAGAACAGGAAATATTACAAAGGAAGAAATATTTTGGTGGAGGGGAACAGTCAAAGGGATGAGAGAAGGCCAGGGTAAAATTTATGACTGGGATAATTACAGAACTTCATTTCCATACCTTTCATCACCAGCATCATGAAGTTTCCCACTGGACTATTACTGGCTACAGCATTTTAGTATTCTCCCTTGAATGGCTCATTAATAAAGCATAAACTAACCAAACTATCCATTTTTATTTGTGTAACAACTGTTAGAAATAATGAGTTCAGATTCTCTTCAGCTATTTGCAAAACCAACAGGAGCCAAGACTTAGGCCAAATCTCCCAGCTCGCTCAGAACCACAGTCACCAGCTGGGACTGTAAGAGGCTGCCATTATTCCATTTCTGTTCCTTGAAGAAAATTGGCTTCAGAAATAAGTGGCTTACTGATTGAGAACGGTCTCCCTTAACTTCAGGTTCATACACAGACACTAAGAAGTTACCGCAGGCTTTTAACCATCCATGAAGCGCTTTGGGTTTGTGCAAAACCACTAGAGGTAAATGAGCCCTGTGTCCACCAGATGGGAAATCAGGGCTGACTCAACTTCATTAGGGCTCCTCAGTGCCTGGAGACCCACTGAGCCCCTGGGAAGGGGCAGCAGACTTCTGGAAAGGGAGGTGGAGTTAGGAGGACTTGGTGAGAGAGAAAAACTCTCTAGGAGGGGAACAGCAAACAATTTAAAGAAATTCAGAGACCCAAATGCGAAAGTGCCTGCATTCAGAAGCCAGCTTACAGCCCCAGCACTACTGCACCCTGAGTCCCTGGAGCCAGTTCTCCGGGGCAGAAATGCTGTTGCTTCAACATCTGGATAGCTCCATAGGCAGCCAGGAAATGACTGTAGTTTAAATGCCTTGGGCCTGGAAAACTGAGGGTCAGAAAAAGCCTGGTGGTAACTTCCAGAGACTGGAAAACAACAAACATGATTCCCCTGAGCCCCTTGGAGCTCCGCAGACCAGTGTGTTTCCCTACTTTTTGTCTGAGAAAAAAGAAAAAAAAAGGAAAAGAAAAGAAAAGAAAAAACTAAGCCCCAAATTCCTTGCCAGTTCTTATACTCTGTGCGAATAAGCTTCTGTGTCAGAGCTACCACCAAGTGCTGTAAGTTGGCATCCTCAAAATTTTCTTGTATTTGGACACTTCTGTCCTTTTGTCACTGTCACTGTCTGGTTTCAGATCTTCGTCTCTAACCTGTGTAACAGCTTTTTAATAATAGTTGTTTGGTTGGTTCTGTCTGGCCTTGTTCCAGGTAGAGGTCCCAGTGTGAAGTTTATAAAGTTCAGAGCCTTAGTTCCAAAGTAAAGCTAAGTCGCTGATATACATTCATATCAGTTCGACCTTTGTCCTGAGAGATTCATATCATAACTTTTGATGGATGCACACCAAGGACATGAAGAGAATTACCAGAGGCCAATTCTGTCCCCAAGTGCCAATTCTGTCCCCAAGTGTTTGAATTTGTTTTCCTGTTGCTATGATAAACAGCATGACCAAAAATCAAGTTGGGGGAAGAAAGGATTCATTTTGTCTTATACTTTACAGTCCATCATCAAGAGAAGCTGAGGCAGAAACTGAAGCAGACACAGTGGAGGAACCATTGTAGAACGCAGGGTTTGTAGCTGCATTGGTATTCACCTTTCTCCCTTTATAGTGTCTGCATACCTTTTCACTAGCTCATCATTAATATTGACTCCTTAAGCTGTTACTGCCATTCCTCTCAACCCCCAGCAATGGAGCAAAGAATTAGAGTACAAGGTAAGAGGGCTAAGAAACACAGTAGACCCTGGAATCCTTTATCTCCAGTTTTTCCATTCTCTCATCTATAGCCTAATTGGAATGCTGTGCTAAGAGGTTTGTGTTTTATACTCTCTGAAATGAAAGTATTGGAGTTGAATAGGGAAGGGTCAGGATCTCCATCCCTAAACAAGAAGCTATCTCCAAAAACAATCACTTGCAAAGGAAAAATTAGTTTCTCCAATGAAGTCTTACTTGGGTATACAAACAATCTTTAAGAGTGGCCCCATGCCCAGCAGTACTCAGCCAACATAAAATGAACTCAATGATATTTTGAGAGTGTTTTTGTTGTTGTTGTTGTTGTTTGTTTGTTTGTTTGTCTCACAGTGCTTTGTCTGGACAATTTTTATCTTACTGGACTTTTTCTTATATGTTATTGTTTCTGATTTGGGGTCTTATAGGTTTTCTCTTTGACTCTGCACACACAGACATGTTTTTTTGTTTGTTTGTTTGTTTTTCTTTTCTCTGTCTGTTTTGTTGTGGTTTTCTGTTTTGTTTTGTTTTTGTTTGCCTGTTTCTTTTGTAAAGCAAAGAAAGAGAAAGAAGGCATGGAGTTGGATGGGTGGGGAGGTGGGGAAGATCTTGGAAGGGATAAAAGAGAAAAACATAATCAGTATTGTATGAAACAAATCTGTTTTCAATAATAACCAGAAACACATACTGTTTAAATAAAGTGCGCTGAAATAAAGAGTTGATGAACACAAGATTGATAGATCAGTTGATCAGTTGCACTCAATAATCTCCATCCACCAACAGACTCAGAGTCTGTGAAATGGAGCCATAAAAAAACATGTAGCTGTGAACACAGAAAAGGACTCATTGATAGTTAAAGCAGGAATATCTGTTGATAACTATTGAAAGACAGTGAGGGGCCAGTCAGTGGTAGCACACACCTTTAATCCCTGAATTTAATAAGCAGAAGGAGGTGGATTTCAAAGTTCAAAGCCAGCCTGGTCTACAGAGTGAGTTCCAGGACAGTCAGGGCTACACAGAGAAATCCTGTCCAAAAAAAAAAAAAAGTAAAGAATAAAAGAAAGGAAGAAAAAGAGAGACAATGAGGAAAGTACTATTTGAGGTAGAACAAAAGGGACCTTTGTCACAAAATAGAAGGTTTAACAACACCAAACTAATAAACTTATGGATCTGGATGACAAATACTCTACGCAAATTCAGAGGAAGAATGTCCAATTCCATCTAGTAGCCAAAGAGCTAGTTTTGGCTTTTTTGTTTTGTTTTGTTTTGTTTTTAGTAGTTGTGTTATAATATGCATTTCACGAAATTTATGAACTTTACAACTTTTAAATATCTAATGTAGTTATGTTAAGTATTTTCACACTGCCACGTGATCAACCTACAGACCTCTTGTGTGGTGGTTTGAGCAGGAAGAGCCCCATCTACTCATGTCTTTGAATGCTTTGTCGATAGGGAGCAGCACTATTGTCAGGTGTGAGCTTGCTGGAGTAGATGTGGCTTTGTAAGAAGAAGTATGTCATTGTGGTAGTGGGCTTTAAAGTCTCAAGTCTCTTCCTGCTTCCTTTAGATCAAGACATAGAACTCTCGATTCCTCCAGTACCATATCTGCACAGATGCTGCC
The DNA here is from genome assembly GCF_030254825.1 of Meriones unguiculatus. Lineage (NCBI taxonomy): Eukaryota > Metazoa > Chordata > Mammalia > Rodentia > Muridae > Meriones > Meriones unguiculatus. The sequence goes on from NC_083366.1 coordinate 4,970,033, forward strand.
ATGCTTTTCTCCATGATGATAATGGACTGAACTTATGAAACTGTAAGTCAGCCCCAAATAAATATTTTTCTTTTTAACTAAATTGTTATTTTTATATTAATTACAGTTTATTTACTTTGTATCCCAGCTGTAGCTCCGTCCTTCATTCCCTCCCAATCCCACCCTCCCTCCCTCATGTCCTCTCTGGCCCTCTCTAAGTCCACTGATAGGGGAGGTCCTCCTTCCCTTCTATCTGAATCTAGCTTATCAGGTCTCACCAGGACTGGCTGCAATGTCCTCCTCTGTGGCCTAGCTAGGCTGTTCTTCTTATGGAGGTTGGGGAGGTCAAAAAGCCAGCTACTGAGTTCATATCAGAGACAGTCCCTGTTCCCCTTACTAGGGAAGCCACTTGGATACTGAGCTGTCTTGGGCTACATCCAAGCAGGAGTTCTAAGTTATATCCAAGCATGGTCCTTGGTTGGAGAAACAGTCTCAGACAAGCCCCTGGGCCCAGATATATTTGGTCCTTGTAGAGTTCCTGTCTTCTCCGGGTCATACTAACTCTTTCTTCTTTCATATGATTCCCTGTACTCTGCCCAAAGTTTGGCAATGAGTCTCAGCATCTGCTTTGATACACTTCAAGTGACAGCACATGCTGGTGGGAATGTAAACTTGTATAACCACTTTGGAAATCACTCTGACGCTTTCTCAGACAATTAGGAATAGTGCTTCCTCAAGATCCAGCTATACCACTCCTAGGCATATATCCAAAGTATGCTCAAGTACACTACAAGGAAATTTGTTCAACCATGTTCATAGCAGCTTTATTTGTAATAGCCAGAACCTGAAAACAACCCAGGTGTCCCTCAACGGAAGAATGGATACAGAAACTGTGGCACATTTACACAATGGAATACTACTCAGCAATTAAAAACAAGGAAATCATGAAATCTGCAGGCAAATGGTGGGAACTAGAAAAGATCATCCTGAGTGAGGTGTCCCAGAAGCAGAAGGACACACACAGTATATACTCACTTATAAGTAGATACTAGAACTATAAGACAGGATAAACATACCAAAATCTGTACACCTAAAGAAGCTAAACAAGAAGGAGGACTCTGGGTAAGATGATCAATCCTTACTCAGAAAAATAAATGGGATGGACATTGGAAGTAGGAGAAATTGAGAAGCAGGACAGGAGCCTACCATAGAGGGCTTCTGAAATACTCTACCTAACAGTGTATCAAAGCAGATGCTGAGACTAATGTTTTTTTTCTTTCTGGGAGCTGCCATAATCTAGAAGAGAGCCATCCATGACACTTCAAGATACTCTGCTATGCTTGCAGACAGAAGCCTAAGAAAATTGTCTTCTTAGAGACTTCATTCAGCAGCTGATGAAAACAAAACAGAGACCCAGAGCCAAACAATAGGCTGAGTTCAGAGTTTTGTGGAAGAGTAGGAGAAAGAATTGAGAGAAGAAGGGCGCCAAGGACAGAGGAAGTTAATCTAGGCCTATGGGGGCTCACAGAGACTAGAACCACCATCACAGAAAACCACAACTGATTAAATTGCAAAGAACAAGAAATTGTGTGATGCCCAGTTCCAAAGGACACATCTACAGCACAATTCCAGCAACTAATGCTCAGAGATCATTGAGGAAAAGGGATTGGAAAGAGTGTAAGTGCCAGAGGAACAGGAAGTTTGCTGTGAGATTATATCTTCTAGAAATGTCATTGAGACTATACCCAGGAAGCCTCATCAGCATGACTGCTGAAACAAAACCTGAACAATTACCCCAATGGACATGCTAACATAGAAGGGATAATCTTAATGGACATCAACCCTAGACAAAGAAATACCAGCAACAAGGGAATGCTGAGAGCAGGAGAAATTATATTCCCCAGGGACGAGTCTTCCTATTGGCTATTTAATATCAAATACTCAATCCAGAGATCATATACGTATAGGTAACACGATACAAAGTGAGCAGGTTATATTTATGTATTTAAGATACATTTAATACAGTTATATATGCATATATGTAACAATTTAAAAAGAGGCCATGAATTTGAGAAAAAGCAAGGAGGTGCATAAGTGTTGGGGGAAGGAAAATAAAGAGGGAAATGATACAATTTTAATCTCAAAAAATAATAGAAATAACTTAGAAAAATTTTAAAAACTTATTATCAATTTAAAAAAGAAAACCCACAGCTGTCAGTTTTTTACATAAACAGGAGCATCAGCATCTTGATTAACAGGAAGAGACATAATATTTTAAAGTATACCTCTCTGTCTTTTAAGGTCAACAAGCAGGCTGAGACAGCTACACGTGTCCTCAATTCCTTGGGGAAGAAAAGATAATTCAAGAGGACAGAAACAAGAGCCCAGAGGGCAAAGCTAAAACCTTTGAAGAAGTATTCTGAGGGGGAAAGAATCTGGGTCCTAAAGGAATGAACTGGCTAATGTACACTGAAGTGGATTCAAAACTGCCAAGACGGGAGCTGTTATTCATACCATGTTTCACATGGCTTCTGAACTGCAGGACTGTCATAGTTATCTGAGACTTTTACCTCAGTTTGTTGGTAGGCAGATGGGAGAAGAAACACAAATTTCTTTGTAGGTCTCTAGACTAAGTTTCAAGAAACTACACACATGGAACCTCTCCTGACCTGCACTTAAAAGCCTAGGGTGGAATGATGTCTTCCTGAGAAAGAGTAAGTATATTTTTATTAAGGAGACTAGCTACCAGCAGGAAGTAGCCTTACATGCTTATAATCCCAACATTTAGAAGTCTGAGGCAGGAGAATCTTAAATTCCAGACCAGTCTGGGCTACACAGTAGAGCCCTGTGTAACAATAAGTAAGAAAATAAAAGGCTGAAGCTAAATAATGGTGATACCGGATTGTAACACAAAAGGATAAATTGTTACAAGTCCATACTCTTAAGACAAGATAAACTGAATGAGGAGCAAAGGATAACTTTCTCACAGAAGCATTTCAGTTGACAAATATGCAAGGAATGAGGGAAATAGGAAACTCATAATTACAACTTTACATTGGGGTGACCAAATAGCTGATACATTGTGGTTGCTTAGAATACACACCTGGGTTTGATACCCAGTCCAGAAAACAAAACAAAACAAAACAACAACAAAAAAAAAAAACAGTAATAATATTGCAATTAAGACTTGCTGAAGGTTAGTGGAAAAAAATCTTCAAGCAAAAACAGGATATTTGAATAACCTCAAAAATATGTTGCCTAACAGGGGTCTTTTCTGAAACTGATACTCCAGCCAAAGACCAATGGAGATGGCCTGGAACCCCTGCACAGAGGTAGCCTATGGCAGTTCAGTGTCCAAGTAGCCTCCATAGTAATGGGGACAGGGACTGTCTCTGACACGAACTGATTGGCCTGCTCTTTGATCACCTTCCCCTGAGGGGGAAGCAGCCTTATCAGGTCACAGAAGAAGACAATGCAGTGACTCCTGATGAGACCTGATAGACTAGGATCAGAAGGAAGGGGAGGAGGACCTCCCTTATCAGTGGACTGGGAGAGGGACAGGGATGGGCAAGAGGGAGGGTGCAATTGGGAGGGGAGGAGGGAGGAAGGTACATGGGGGGTAAAAAGTGAATAAACTAATTAATAAAAATTAAAATAATTTAAAAAATTTAAAAAAACCCAAGTATCATGGCCCACTTGCATTTTGCCAAATTAGCCACAAGTAGATTGTGTATTTACAGAGCAGAGCTTCAGAAAAAGCATTGTGGCAAATGCCTGCATAAAGTGTTATCACTCTTGTCATATTTATACGTATAAGCATGGTGACCCTGGCCTGTAATCCCAGAACTAGGCGGGTTGAGGCAGGAGGCCTATGAATTTAAAGATAATCTGGGCTACCTAGTTAATAGCATGCCAGGCTTAGCCACGTGGCCTGAGATATTTTCAAGGCATATTGTTAATGGTGATCTATCTTAGCATTTCTTTGACAGTGAAATAAAGGGGTCAATACTTTATACCATGAAATCTTACTCTTCCAAAATCAAAGGTTATGTGAGATAGGACCTATGGCCTGCCTTTTAATGATACACTAACATTTTTTCCTATTTTTTTTTCTAATTTCAGTTCCTGTAGTGAGCACCTGTTTTCTAGTTCTATGTCAAGAATCAGGGATAACCATAAAAAGAGTTCTTTTTTTTAAATACAAATCTATCCCAAGACCAGCATTCACTTTTATTTACAGAAAAACTCTAGGTAATCACAGGGTTTACTCAATGCCAATGACAAAAACTACCCAAATGTGTGTCTGGACTGTGCAGGTGACACCATCTACCATTCATTTTGACCAAGATTTTGCTTTCTCTGGCATTAATTGATCTCTGTTTCCCAGGAGTCCCCTGGCAAGAGCGCAGTAGTCAAGTCCATCTGAGAACTAGAGAATCATCCACTTGTTTGCATATGCTCTCACCTGGCTTTCTGTAAAGCTCTCGTAGCAGAAAGAGGTGGTCCTGGCTTGTTAATAATTAATAGTACCCAGTGCAAATGGAGCAGTTCTGTCATAGGGTTTCATCGGTGAGGCCATGGTACAAAATACATATGTTGCCTAATAATTGTTACTATAATGGATTTAACATAATATCTAGAACCTTTTGATATACATTCTTTTTTCCAGGATGAGGTAAGTACATCATCTCCTTTTAAATATATTCCTACATAATGAGTCACTAGAGTATATTTAAAAGACAAGGAAAAACTGAGACACTAAACACAGAGAATTGTGGTAAACAAATATAGTATGATGTATTCACCTTCTAAAGCTGCTTGTTAGTTCTTCAGGCTAAGCAACCCCAAAAGCACTTGGTTTTCTTATAATTGTCTAAAAAAAAAAAGCATAGCATAAAGGTTTCAGCATGGCTGGTTTCTTCTGCATCCTTCATCATGGCGCTTCCCACAGATCTTCCTCTGTCCATCTTATAAAGACACCAGAGATACTAAGTTAGCCTACTCTGATGACCTCATTTTTACTTAATTACCTCTTTAAGGATGCTGCATATAAATTCACATTGATATTTACATTCCTTAGATGCTGGAGGTTAGAATACCAACACACATATTTGGGGAGATACAATGCACCTCATGACATATGATACAGAAAACAGGCCTCAGCACATAAAATCTAAGGAAGTCTGAAAGAAGTCTGCACTTCAGCTACAAGCTCCTTGCCCTGCTCATTTCCCAGTAATTACATAAATATGTTAGTGTAGGAAGCAGAATGAAAGACATGAGGACTTTAGTAATATCTTGGTTAATCTTCTGATTTTAAAATTATTTCAAATTAGTTTTCAGTTAATTATAAAAATTATTTATTGAAAATACAGGAGAATTAAAGAGAATTTATTTAAAAAATCAAAAACCATGGAAATAAATAATACATAAAGTGAAAAGATACAAAGGTATATATATAAAAAACATGTTATGATTGATTATACTCTAACAAACTTTAAAATATAGAGTAAATAGATAAACTGATAGAAAATATAACATACCAAATTATCCCCAAGAGAATAGAAAACTTGACTAGAACACTTAAGCACAAAAATGCAATTTCACTCTATTTTATTTTTAAAAGATGTAATTTTTCTTTAGTTTATGGCTTCATGGGGTTTCATCCATCGTCCACACTAGAGCAAAACACCATACACTTAGAAGTATGTGGGAAAACAATTAGACAGGAAACAGAAAATGAGGAAGGGACCAGGTAGCAGGCATAACATTAGATAACTCATTGAACAAGATGAATATCTACAAATGTCTGCCCATCAAAATAAGAAAATCACTATCTGTTATGAACTCAATGTATAAGCCTCCTGTCATATTTTTGTGCAGGATAATTATTGCAATTTTATAGCAATAAGCTTAAATATGTGAACAAATATTTGCATATTAAAGTTAAAAATTGAGAAGTTTTAAAATATAAATACATTATGTGTGTCACAAGAACCAAATGGTAATTTAAAACAAGAGAAAAATTAACCAAGCTATACTTATCTATCACTGAGGCCGCTGATGTCTTCATTCTCTGGTTCTGTTTCATTGTCCTACTTTGACCAGACTGTCTAGATGAATGAAGAGCCACCAGTATCCTCAAACATTAAGCCATTCTGAAGAAAAGAGACTATTCTCAAGTCTTGAACCTAGTAATTACATTCTCTGTTTTTAAAGATGAAGGGGGAAAATTAATCCTAAAATTAAAATAATGAAGTGGAACCCACTAATATTTTATACCATATGTCTGTGTCTAAGTGACTAGACTCTGTTTTTCCATATGAATAAGAATTATATGTAGAAAATTTAAGGTCCAACCTAAGTTCTTATAATCTTGTTTTTTTTTCCTTGAATTATTGTTACATACATACATATAAATGTATAGATATAACCTATTAGTTCATTTAGAGTTGCTCATATGTATATATGGGCAGGGCTGACTGTTGCTTGGGATTGGATAACCTATCAAGGGGCTCATCCCTGGAGAAAATTGATTCTCCCTTTCTCACCAGTCATTAATGCATGTAGTTTCTTTTTTAATGGTTTGGTTTGGTTTGTTTATTGTTGTTGTTTGGTTGGTTTGGTTTCTAAGACCTTTGTACAGCCTTAGATGTCCTGGAACTAGTTCTGTAGACCAGGCTAGCTTCAAGCTCACAAAGATCTGCCTGCCTCTGCATCCCCCAACCCCCACTCAGTGCTTACATTAAGCTCATGTGCCACCACCACCGAGCCTCATGCATGTAGTTTATATAGGTTTGGAGCCTTATGAGATTTCCCCATCTACACTGACAAGCCAATTAGTGTTGTCATTTTTCTGGTCAACTATGTCCTTGAGATTTCATGGGTGCAACTTTCCTGTCACATATAGAAGATACAATCTCACAGCAGACATACTTGTCCTCTGGCTATTAAACTTTTTCTACCCTGTCTTCAGCAGTGTTTCCAAAGCCTTCAGTGTATGGCTTGTCCTAAAGAGGTATTGATTGTGATCAGTTTTTCTCTGCCTTTTAACCAGTTGCTGCTTTCTATAATGGTCTCACGCTTCTCTGATGAGGCATGAGAGCTACACTTAGCTGTGAGTATAAGGCTAAGTATTTAAAATGTGGTTTAAAAGTATATTAGTTTGGGAAAGCAGCCATAGCAGGTTCTCCTCTGTGGTCCTGGTCCTCACCAGCTGGGAGCAATTGGTTAGGTTTACAGTACCAGGCATGAATTCCCTCCTATTGAGCAAGCATTAAGTCCAATTAAGTGTTGGTTGTCCTAAAGATGTAAATACCACTATCACACCTTTCGTATTATCTTACTGTTCTATTCATTGTTGTGGTTTGAAGGCATTATAGCTGAATAGCAATATTGATTGCTTTTTTTCCCCTCGATAGCTTGCATAACATCTTCTGGTGTTATAAAAGTTTTCAGAAAAGAATTCTCAAGATCAGAGCCATATTCATTTCTCCAAATTCTCTTTCCAAAACTGTGTGGTGTCTTCAGCAGTAGGGTCTTACTGCTCTGAAAGGCAGCTAAGGGGGATGACGATATAGCCTGTATTATTTTGTTTATTGTTGGAGGATGGTTTGGGGCACTATGTATTCAAATGCTGATTTCTGTACCCAGAAATCTAGCTGCAGTCCAGACTTTGGAACAGTCATTATTATGAAGCATCTCCTGGCTTGGTATGCTGTAAACATTGTTCTCTATCAACTTTTGATTGGTCAAATAAAGAGCTGAATGGCTGGAGAACTCAGGAGGGACTTCTGATCCCTATGAGAAGGTCTCAGGTGGGGACCAGAAGGAACAGAAGTAGCCATCAGGACACAAAGGAAGAAAGAGGTGCCAGGATGAGAAGTGGGCCACATGGCTACGAAGTAGGAGAAGCCACTATTGGGGAGTTAGAATAGCTGAGTATCTAACCCACCATAGGCCTAGCTACATTGCCTGACACTTCAATAAATAGAAAGGTATTGTGTCATTATTCAGTGTTAGGATGGGCACAGAAAAACTGAATATTTGCCATTTACTTGCATTGACACATGTATATAAGAATGTGTGTGTGTTAAAAGAAGTTACAACAGCCAGATGAGGTGGCACATGCCTGTAATCCCAGCACTCAGGCCAGCCTCATCTACAAAATGAGTTCAGGACGGCCAACGCCACACGGAGAAACCCTGTCTGAAAAAAAACAAAACAAAACCAAAAACAAACAACAAAAACAAAGAAGTTATGCCATTTGGATTAACAATGCTCTCTTGAAAAGCCATTTTACCACCCCAACTTGGAGAAAAAAAATGTTTTAAACAGTGTAAGACAGAGAGACATTGCAAAGTTCAACACCTAAACTTTTTGAATGGGAAGGTCAAAATAGAAGAAAATTCAGCTTGAAAATCATTGCCTCTGGTAAACTAAACTTAAAGCATTTCTTTAATATGCTTCTTCTCAGGCCAAGAGGCTTACTGTATGCTTATGTAGCCTGGGATGGAGTCCCAGCTAATTTTATGAGAGCAAAAGCAAAAAGAAATGAGGGAGGATAGAACAGAGAGAAGTATATTGTCATTTTTTATATGACATCATTTGCCCAGCAAAAAATTAAAAAAATATGAGAAGACTAAAAATGTCCAGCAAAGTTTGCAGGTACCAGGTAAAAGAATAAAAATCACTAGCATTTCTCTATACCAAAAACTTCCCATTAAAAAATATGAGCAAAAAGGTGACTTTCAAAATAACATCAAAATTCATAAAACACCAGGGAAAAATTTCTGAAAATTACACAAAGGAGAAAATACATGGCCCAAACAAATAGTGAGCTATCCTGTGCTATGAAAGATAGGAGTGTATTATAATAACAAAAAAGGTCAACTCTCACTAAGTTGAACTCTAAATTTACTGTACAACCATCAAAATCCAAGGTGAATTTTTAGAACACTTAAGAGCTTGCTCAAGTTCACGTGGAATAACAAAAGCTATGAAATAGAAGATAATGTGGTCTGACTATGTAAAATGACCCTACCTAAACTAATTAATTATTAAAGTATAAATATAAAGTAAAGTATGTCAATAAAAATTAAGAAATATGAGATTTATCCCATTTAATTAGAACAATTAGTAAGTAAAATGGTGTATGAGTGATATACTTCCCAAGTTGGTTGCAAATGACAAGAGAATCACAAAAAAATATTTGTTTGAAATAGCAGAGAAATTGTTCTTTTTTCTACTGTATAATTATAGCAGAGTTTAGATTCACATTTCAGTTTTATCTAAATTCATCTTTGGACATTCCTCACTCTGACCCTTTCATCCAAAGGAGTTGTTGCTCACAAAAACACTCACTGCCTCTACCATCATATAGCTCAAGGCTGTAACTGAAAAATGCAAGAGCATAGGTTCTTAGTGACAAAGAAAATACTTGGCACATCTCCGTGTAACCAAGTATAACCTCAGGGCTGATGACGTCAGGTTTTTGGGTTATTTGGAAATACACTCTTCCCATGTCATAAGATGAACAAAGCCAGGGATTGAGAAATCAAAGATGGCTTGGAAACTAACGGTTTCCAGAATACATGTAGTGTTGGCAATAAAGCAACATAACTATAACATTTTTTCAGTAGAAAATTTTACAGAATTAATCAGAGAGGTACATGGTGTCCCCTGTCACAGATAAAATTGTTGTTTTTTTGAAGTTAGGTTATTTCTCTGAAAACACACAGCTTTGAAGTATTAAGCAGAAGCACTCAAAGCTGCATATCTGACTTGATCTCTTCTTCATCCCTTATGTCCTGACTACTCCACTAAGCTCAGCAGAAATGGCTTGAGGATAAGGCTGCCAGAATACTTTTACCTGACTTTCTAGGCTCATGGTACTGATAAATAGGGGATATACTAGATGGTGAAGTAGATGCATAGCACATGGGACTTTTCTTTAAAAGATCCCACAGTAACAGAGAAAAGAAAGAACTGGAAGTAAAACTAAATTTTAACCAGATGAAATTCACTGAGCATCGACCACTCCAGTTGCAATGTTACATACACAGTAGGGCAGGTAATTGGTATAGTCTGGCATTCCAACAGCCACTGCTGAGTGACACAGTCTCTTTGTACTCTTCTCCAGCTCTCAGATGAGGCACTGTCCAAGGACTGGAGTATATAAGTGTGGTCCATGTAGTAAGCAGAGGGCTATTTTTAAGGTTTTGTCTATGAAAGGAAGACAGAATCATGTGTAGACCTAGAAGTCAGTAATGTAGTAAGCCAAAAAGAACAAGAAAGACCACTGAAAAAAGATATTTCACAGAATGTACACATTACCTATGAAAGAGTTACCTAAAGAAAATACCCATTCACCAAGCACTACAAAATGCAGGTTTGGGAGGGACTGAAGGTGAAAGTGGGTTTAGGGCCTACCTAATGGCATAGCCTGTAGAGGGTACCCTGTGCTGAGTTGTTCTTGCTACCAGCATCATTCTTCACATTCTATAGTGCCACTGTCTTTTAGTTTTTGCTTCTAACTTGAGAGAGACAGACAGAAAAAGACAAAGAGACAGAGGGAAGGAGGGAGGGAGGGAGAAAAAGAGGGGGGGAAAGAGGGAGAGGGTTTCATGCAAAACAAACAATCCTATCCTGAAGACACTGGATGTTGCTGATAAGGTGGACGGTAAAAAGTATCCTGTGTTCATGCAGAAGAGTACAGGATACACTGGGAGCTATTTTGTTCATTGTTTCACAGAAGCATTCTTCTTGCTGTCATTTCTTTTTCAGCTGCAGTTGGCTTCTGAATGCCCTGCTCCCTGCCTTTCCTCCTCTTGCAATTACAACACAGTAATTAAGAGTCAGAATTTTCTGTTTTCAAGATTTTTCCATTTCTAGTGAAAGTGCTTACTAATATTAAAGCAAAATTTTAAAAATAAGTTCAGAACAATCACCTGATTTGCTCAGTTGAATGTCATTACTAACATAGCATACAGAAAAATGAAAAATTGAATAAGCAATAATGGTTACTAGGCCTAGCCAAAAAAACAGGCTCATGACTAATGAACAAAGCAAATACGGTTTGTAAACAGTGTTCTGTTGAACTAAGCATACCAGGAATTCAAGATTGTATTTCAAATCTCTGGCCAGCTGTGGTAGTGCACACAGGTAAATCCAATAATTTGGAACTAATGCCACTACAACGTATGTAGCACCACAAAATCCAGGCCAGCCTGGACTACATAGTGAATTACAGGCAAACCAAAGCCCTGTGACAGACACAAAATTTAATTAATTCTCATAATTATATATTTCTTCGTAGTTCCAAAGGACTTATTACCTGATTTCATATTTACTATATGGGCAATGCATACTTGTATTAGTCATAGCTTAAAGGGGCTAAGTAATATAAGGTCAAATGTAGCTGACTGAGAGGCTGAGGAAATGATTAAGTTGTCAAAGTACTTGCCATGCAAGCATGAGAATCTAGCTTTGGATCCTAATCCTTTCGTAAAGGCCAGATGTGGGAATACATAGCTTTAATCCTACTCCTGGGGAGGTAAAAATGAGAGGATGCCTAGAGCTCACTGGCAAAGAGCTCCAAGTTCAGTAAGAGACCCTGCCTCAAAAAACTATGCTGAGAGTGACAAAGGAAGATATCCAACATTCATCTCTGGCCTCCACATGCACATACATACACACACACACACACACACACACACACACAAAGTAGCTAGTGATGTCAAAAGAACAGGGCTAGGAAAATGAGCTCTTAAATAACCGTCTGGATTTGTCAAAGTCCTGCACATGAAAATACTACTCCCTCTTAGAACCAAAACCTAACCTTTCTGCCAAATGCACCTTTGAGTCTTTGAATAGAATAATATAAAGTCAAGCTAATAGCAATACATCCTCTGTTTTGAAAATCAGCATTAAAAAAGAAATGCCCCAAAGATAACAGTAGTACAACAATAACAAAAAAAAAAAAAATCTGTCTAAGAGTGTAGATGTACCAATCAAATATTTATGTAGCAAAAGGAGTGTGTTGGGAGAAGCCTGGATCTTGTTTAATATGCCCAGAATGCAAAATTGTGACTTCTCCATTTAAGCTGTTTCTAGGGTTATATTCTACAGCAAGCAGTCTTGCAAGATAAGGTAACAGCTTCTTCCAGTCAAGGTTCAGAATTCCCTTTGCACAATGCAGCCCAGGGCATGAGCAAGTACTCATCATTGGCCTGGCCACATTATTCTGAGAACTCTTTGGAACTGAGAACTTTGAAGCTTGAATTAACAGATCATCTCTCTGTTCCCAAAGCCTTCTGTCATCTTCAGCATTGATAATACAGTAACAAACTAGTTTATTTACCTTTAAGTAAAGCCTAGATAGGATTTGCATAGCAACTTTACAAATTGCCTGTAAATTGCTCTATCTTCTGGCAAATAGAGTCATTTAACCAAAAAAAGCCAAGTTTGCATTCTTAGTAAACCTAAGATTCATGTGCACAATATGCAGCCATTAACAACAGTGTTGCATGGTATCTGAAGGGTTAGAAATACAAATCAAAGCACAGTATGTGACATTTGATTTCCATTTCAAAAAATTATCTTAGTACATACATTTTGCAACAAAAGATTCATACCAAAATAAATCAGTGATTATCTCTTAACATTAAGATATGAGGAATCAGATTATTTTTCTTTTGGTTAAACATTATTTTCTATAATTTCTAAGAAGCCATGATTTTTACAGTAAAAATTGGTTTCAACTTACACTAGATAAAATTATTTTACTCTTATATGTGAACAATTATGATGTTCCAAACTCTTGTCATCTTTATCACCTCTTAAGATCTTGAATATGTAAGAATCTGTTTGGGGCCCGAAGTAAATTTCTTCCATCCTTTCAGTGAAGCCTATTTGGTGAAAGGCACAGCAAGGGAGCAACTTGATGAGACTCAGCAACTTGATTAGAAGTGCTTTCAGTATGCTCTCATAAAACAGATGAAAATGAAGAAAATAGTGACACAGCACTAGAAATTGCTTTGTCATTGTGATGCTAAGCTTCATCTGAGCTCTCAACAGGACTGCATGAACAGATAATGCTGCTAATAATAACTTCAATACATTGTGGACCATCTGACAACTATGTACAGTTGGGTCCACTGAGGGCTGAACACAATGCTAGGGTAAGTATTCTTTGTCCCCTCATTGTATAGTGGCTTGTTGTGCATCCAGAAGACCAAGTTCGTCTCCCCCTCCCTCCTCCATCTTCCAATGGTTAACAAATAATTTTCTAAGCATATCTGCTTATTTAAAAGACCAAATTTAAGAGCTACTTTAAGGTCATTTTCTTTGGGCCATTGTGTAATAACAATAATAAAATATCTTCCCTAAGAAAAGTCAATATTTAGTTTAAGTCTATTTTCCAACAGTGTGTCTACCCATGGTTTCAATCGTGACTTGATCCTGTTGTGATCACACAATGTGAAGGACTCACATGTCCTCCTCAATCTCCAGAAGAAGTGCACAGCACTCTTTTTTGAAGCAAGAAAATGTCCTCCTCCCCCACATCACTTTGCAGCAGATACGTCTGGAGCAGGCTGCCAACACTTTCCATAGCACACACATTCCCCATCTGCTTGGCTTTATGTCCTGGGAAGTCTGTTTGACAGTCAGGTTGAGGCTTCCTTGGGAGGCTCTGTCCATTTCAGAAAAGTAAAATGACTTGTTTAATTTTAATGAGAGTCAATAAATATAAAACGAAGTAAGGTCAGGTATAATCAGACATCAAACCTGAATCCACAAATATAATCTGCATTTGGGAATGTCTGTGAGTAACACTAAAAGCTAAATATGGTACATCTTTTAAAATTGCTGTGCTTTACTATCTGATAATAGATGATTATCTGCTGAAACCTATATTTTGAGTGTGCTGCCTTTACAGAGGGAGCTAACTGATGTTTTTTTTTTTTTCCTGTGGTTATTTTTACAGAAATAACTCCAAGCTACAGTTTAACAAACACACCTACAGTGTTCTTTAAAGCATCTCTGGCTGTGGCCATTTATTACCAACTGTGGAGAAGCTGCTTTCACTAACTTGTTTAATTCAAGCAGTGCTGTGACAGAAGACACTTTTCTCATTTTACAGATGAGGATGAAGAAAATAAGGCCCAAAAAATTATATAATATGTCCAAAGTTATACTTTTTGGGGGGTTATGAAGAGAAAAAAAGGAGAAGACAAAGTGTGCCAGCAAAAACAAATGTAAACATGGTGGTCTATCTTAAGATATGCAACATCTGTCTCACAACTTGAAATTACATGACAATTTAGTTAAACTTGACATTTTTGTGAATATTAGCAATAACTAAGCAAAGGCATATTTAGGTACATTTCTTTCTCATGTGCTCTCTCATTTAGCCTTACAAGTCTTAAAGTCAAATGACACAGCTGATAACATGTACAAATTTTAAATTCCACAGAACACTTCTTTACATCTACATCTCTACATAGTTTATATGAAGTCAGTTTTACATGGTGACTTTTCATAGTAAGAAGAGTGGCTCATAAGTAATCCATAAGTAATAATAGAAAATAAGGTCAACAACAATTATTTCCTAGTAGATTTTAAAATGAGAAGTTTTGATTAGATGCCCAAATGTAAACTGAATGTCTATTATTTATCTATTTTGAGTCCTGCATGTTCAGTTATTATTTGAATGTACCTGGTACATGTTAGACATTATACAAGACATCATTAAAGACCTTATCACTGAAACTGCCTTTGATATTATTCTTCCCAGCTAATACTGTGAAATAAGTGATTGACATTATTCTTTCATTAAAAAAAAAACAGTTGAGAAATTTAAGATTCAAAGAAGGGAAAATGGCTTTTTCAACAACATAGTATGTGAAAGAGCTGAACATGATACCACACTGGTAGCAGATGGGTCAAAAGCAGCAAAGCTCGAGTATTTGTTCAAGATGATGAGGCGAAGGTGTTTTTCTACATCCTCCTCCTACATCTAACTGAAATGACAATAATTAAGAACAAGATGGAATAAACAGAGTGAGTGAAAACATTAGAGCCCTCCCCCAAAATCGACAGGTTCCTCATTAGTATGTTAATGATACACCAAGTGGAAGCAGTTAAGCCAAGCACAGGAGAAAACTTCTCATCCAACTGATCTAACAGAAAGAGATTAAATGAAAATCACCAAGTGTCAAGAGAGGAACAAATAAGGTCATCAATTAGAGGGCATAGGAATGGGTGGGCACATTCTCCCTGTATCTGCACAATGAGGCATTTATTTCCAAACTAAAAACCAAAGACTCCCATACAGATGTTGGAAGAAATGCTTTCGAGAAGCTGAAGCCCCTATAGTGACTTTTGTTCTCCCAGGATAAAGATCTAAGTGAGGAGACATTGCCTGTTTCAGCTTCAAAATCCCTAAAGTGAATGAATTCAAGGGGCAGACACACTAAGGAACTCAGCAACCCATCTGCCACAAAGCCCCATGCCATCCAAGCTGATCAAGTTCAGCCATGTATTTAATGACCAGCTAGGGATAACTTTCAGAAAAACAGAAACATGAGGAATGAAGAGGAGGAACAGGCCAGAACAAGCTGAACACTAGAAGCTGGAAGAAACAGCAGTCCTTTGGGGAACAGGATTTACAGACATTTTCATTACCAGCCTCAAGGGTGGTTAAGAAAATGAACATATACTTGTGGGGAATAATTGGACAGAAGAAAGTCATGAACACTAAAGATTATGTGAAATACTAAAGATCATGAACACTAAAAATTATGTGAAAATAAAGACAGTGCAATTCAACAAAAAATGAAATTTCACAAATTGTGAAGAAAAGGAAATAGAATTGAATCATTAAGAACAACCTGCAGCCAAACCTGATGACCTGAGATTAATGTCTAGTATGCACCTGGTGAAAGGAGAAAACTGATTCATACAAGCTACTCTCTGATCTCTACATGTTCAGACATATATACACACAAACTAAATTAACAAACATGTTTTAAAAACAAACATGTTATAAAACATGTGGTATGGCACACCTTTAATCTCAGCAGAGGCAGGAGGATCTCTGTGAGTTCTTGGACAGCCTGGGTTTACAGAGTGAGTTCCAGGACAGTTAAGGCTACACAGAGAAACCCTGTCTCATAAAAACAAAACAAGCGCAGAGCTTGAGTGGTAGTCTGAGTTTGCTAACAAGCACCCCTGCTGAGCTCTCTAGTACTTGCACACACTTACTTCCTTCAAGAGAGTACAAGAGCTCTTCCTTCCTCACTTCCTCCCTGCCCTTTGTTTTCTTGGCATTAGGCATTCTGACTGGAGTGAAACTACCCTCAAAGTAGTTTTAATTCACATTCCTGGGCTGGTTAGGGATATGAAATACTTTTTTAAATATGTATTGGCCTTTTGTATTTGAGAATAGTCTATTCAGAACATTGATCCATTTGTTAATTGGGAGTTGGGTGGTGATATTTAATTCTTGCAGTTCTCTTTATAGTCTCAATATTAACCCTTTGCCTGAAAGATAACTAGCAAGCATTTCCTCCCATTTTTGACCCTGCTACTCTGTTGCTAAATTTTTTTTTGTTACATTAAGTTTTTGTTGTAGTAAGCCTGCTTGGAAACACAAATACCATGTTTTCTCTCATTTGTTGATTCTAGCTTCTCCATGTTCAGTATGTACAGATAGAGATGTACAAATGTGGTAGAAACCAGAAAACTAGAAAGGAGTCCATGAGAAAGACAAAAGTGAGGCAGGGAAGACAATAGACACATGATGTATTAAAGTGAAAGAGGAAATACTGAAAGCAAAGTGGGGACAAAATGGGAGAGTGAAGCAAGAGGGGCAGTTGAAGAGTAACCAATAACCCAACTGTTATGAAAAGACCATGAAAAAAAATGTTACTTTGTAACCTAATTTTAAACATAAGTAAATGAAAAATAATACAGGAAACACAGAAGGCCAAACACACAAGTGACAGGACTTCCAGAAAGAGAAAACTGATGGCAGACAACAAATCAAAATCTGAAACGATCGCTGAGTAGTGCCCATGCATAAGGAAAACCATATCTGAGGGCATTAGCACTAATAGTCTGAACTCAGGGAAAAGAGGAGATCTTAAATGTTTTCATGATGAAAAAGGGAAGGTTAGCTACAATGAATAACCCCTTAGGTTAATGTCAAAGCTTTCAGTGAGAGCAATAAATGTCAAAAGCATCATAGCAATGTTTTTAAAATTTAGAAATCAAAATTACTTTGTACCTATATTTCTAAATTCTATAAATCAACCATGACTGAAAACAAAGACAGCTTCAGGCATAGATAGACTCAGAAATTTTGTCTTCTACACATCCTTGGGGGGGAGTATAGAGTATTTGAGAATATGCTTTGTGTTAGAAGGAGAAATACAGAGATAACAGGACAGTTGGTCAAAACCAAAAGGTCAATATTTTGAAAGGATATTTTTATGACAAATGCTCTGCAAGAGACCTAAAGCAAGACTGTCATCAATGCAAACATGAGTTTCCTATAATCAAAAAAAAGGACTTAGGAGGCTAGATGTGGTTAGAAATAAGTCACATAATTCTTTATTCCTTTACTGTGAAAAGAATGGCAAATTATTTCTCCATATGAAGCTGAGAATCTTTTTTTCAAGGTCTGTAAAGAATTGAATTGGTATTTTGATGGGAATTGCATTGAATCTGTAGATTGCTTTTGGCAGTATGGCCATTTTCACAATGTTAATCCTACCAATCCATGAGCACGGGAGATCTTTCCATCTTCTGATATCTTCTTCAATTTCTTTCTTCAGAGACTTGAAGTTTTTCTCAAACAGGTCTTTCACTTGCTTGGTTAGGGTCACACCAAGGTACAACCACTCTGGAAAGCTATCTGGCGCTTTCTAAGACAAATAGGAATAGTGCTTCCTCCAGACCCAGCTATACCACTGCTAGGTATATACCCAAAGTTTGTTCAAGTACACAAAAAGGACACTTGCTCAACCATGTTTATAGCAGCTCTATTTGTAATAGCCAGAACCTGGAAACAACCCAGATGTCCATCAACGGTGGAATGGGTACAGAAATTGTGGTATTTTTATACAATGGAATACTACTCAGCAATCAAAAAGGAGGAAATCATGAAATTTGCAGGCAAATGGTGGGATCTAGAAAAGATCATTCTGAGTGAAATATCCCAGAAGGAGAAAGACAAACATGGGATATACTCACTTATATAGACCTATAAGATATGATAAACATAATGAAAGCTATACACCTAAAAAAGATAATCAATTGAGCGGACATGGGGTAAGATGATCAATCCTCATTTAGAAAGACAGATGGGATGTGCATTGAACGTATGACAGGAGTCTACTGAGCGCATCTGAAAGACTCTAACTAGCAGTGTTTTCAAAGCAAAGACTCATGACCAAACCTTTGGCAGAGTACAGGGAATCATAAGAAAGAAGGGGAGTTAGTCTGATGGGGAAAGGATAGGAGCTCCACAAGGACCAAATATATCTGGGCACAGGGTCTTTTCTGAGACTGACATTCAACCAAGGACCATGTATGGATATAACCTAGAACCTCCACTCAGATGTAGCCTGTGGTAGCTCAGTAACCAATTGGTTTCTCAAAGTGAGGGGAACAAGGACTATTTCTAAAAGGAACTCAATGACTGGCTCTTTGGCCTCCCCACCCCCAAAGGGAGGAGCAGTCCTGTTAGGCCACAGAGGAGGGCTTTGCAGCCAGTCCTGAAGATACCTGATAAAACAGGATCAGATGAATGGGGAGGAGGTCCCCCCATCAGTGGACTTGGAAAGGGGCACGGTGGAGATGAGGGAGGGAGGGAGGGAGGGACTGGGAGGGAATGAGGGATCGGGACACGGCTGGGATACAGAGTTAATAAAATGTAACTGATAAAAAAATAAAAAAATAAAATAAAATCAAAAAAAAAAAAAAAAGAATGGCAAATTAGGCAAGCCTAGGTTTAGTGGCATGGGCTCCAGCACTTGGGAGGCTGAGGCAGGAAGATCCTGAAGTGAAAGCCAGCCTGGGTTGCATGAGTTTCTAGAGGAGAAAGTCTTGAGGCTGGTTTATACAAGCTAAATGTAGCATAATTTTCAGCAGATTGTCTCAGAAAATGATGACCCATTATTATTTTTAAAGGTGTTAATATTTAATTATTTACATATCCATTCAACAATCTTCAAGAAGCATTTATAGAAAACAAACAGAAAAAAGGCAAACAACAGATGCCAGCAATTAGTTAAAAACAAGTTAGAATTATTATTTTTTTCTCTGCATATACTTTCATTCCATCTCACTTCTTTTTTTTAATTCTTTATTAATTATACTTTATTCACTTTGTATCCCCCCTGTGGTTCCCTCCCTCCTCCCGTCCCAATCCCTCCCTTCCTCCACCTTCTGCATGCATACCCCTCCCCAAGTCCACTGATAGGGGAGATCTTCTTTTCCTTCCTTCTGATCCTAGTCAATTAGGTCTCATCAGAAGTGGGTGTATTGTTTTCTTCTGTGGCCTGATAATGCTGCATCCCCCTCAGAGGGAGGTAATTAAAGAGCAGGCCAATCAGTTCATGTCAGAGACATGTCAAAGTATCACTATTTGCAGATGATATGATAGTATACCTGAGTGACCCAAAAAATTCTACCGGGGAACTCCTACAGCTGATTAACACCTTCAGCAAAGTGGCTGGATACAAAATTAACTCAAAAAAAAAAAATCAGTAGCCCTCCTGCATACAAAAGACAAAAGGGCCGAGAAAGAAATTAGGAAAACAACACCCTTCACAAAAGCCACAAAGGACATAAAATACCTTGGTGTGAACCTAACCAAGCAAGTCAAAGACTTGCGTGGAAAAAAAATTCTAGTCTCTGAAGAAAGAATTAGAAGAAAGATATCAGAGGATGGAAAGATCTCCCATGCTCATGGCTTGGCAGGATTAATATAGTGAAAATGGCCATCTTACCAAAAGCAATCTACACTTTCAATGCAATTCCCATCAAATTACCAACACAATTCTTTACAGACCTTGAAAGTAAAATTCTCACCTTCATATGGAACAATAAGAAACCCAGAATTGCTAAAACAATTCTCTACAGTAAAAGATCTTCAGGAGGTATCTCCACTCCTGATCTCAAGCTGTACTATAGAGCAACAATACTAAAAACTGCATGGTACTGGCATAGAAACAGAATGGTGGATCAATGGAATCGAACAGAAGACCCTGACATAAATCCACACACTTATGGACACCTGATTTTTGACAAAGATGCCAAAACCATTCAATGGAAAAAAGATAACATCTTCAACAAATGGTGCTGGTCTAACTGGATGTCTACATGTAGGAAAATGCAAATAGATCCATGCTTATGACCCATTATTAGAACTTAAACTTTAGAATATTCTTTAAATGGCCTACATTTCTGTTCTTAGAGGTAACAGAATGAAACATACAATTTTTTACTGTAAGGATATGATGCTGGCCAGTGTTCTCAGTCTTGGTCATGAAAGCTCGTTTTTATGTTAGGTAATGGTTAATGCAGACACAACTGGTCAAAGTGTTGAGAAATAAGTGGCTTTTTAGTGCTCAGCCCTAAGCAGAATATTTATGGCTTTTCCCCAAGACTCAGGAAGCAAGGTGGAAGAAGAGGCAGAAAGACTGCATGAGCTGGATGACAGAGAAGAGTCCTGCACAATGATATATCCTCAGGATATGACATGGCCATCACAGTTATGAGCACATAGCAGCTTTGGTGGTTGGTTATCTGCAGAAGCCCTGTGCACACACACAAAAGACATGAAAGCAGGGCAAATATTTTTAGGAAGAAGGGGTCGATAGGAGGGGATAAGCAATAGAAAGAGGATAAGCAATGGGTGCAAATACGATCACAATACATTGTGAATATATATTATATATTTGTCAAAATTAAAGTTGGAAAATATTTATAAATGAACCACATTAATTATATAAGAATATTAGAATAAATAAGAATAAGAGAGCAAAGGAAGAAAAGTAAACAACAAAAGGTACTAAAACTTATAGATGCAAATTTCAAAGTAACCAGTTGAAAATATTTTAATTAATTGTTAATAAAACAATGGAGAGGACAAGGGAGAAGTACAAAGAAGCAAACTCAGTTCATCACAGTGGAAAAACTAAAAGTTAGGGTTTACTCCTAAAACCTATTATTTTTACTTTTCTATTATAAACAGTCATTATGTTAGAATAGCAATAAAGTCCCATGAAGGGACTCCTGGTCAAGAGAACAGTGTTTCTGGCCTGGTGGAGACCTTCCATTACAGTGCACAGTCAAAAAGAGTCCTGACTCAAAAAGATAAAACTATCCTCTTTTATCCTGTCTTTTTCTTCTGGATACTGGCCAAAACGTAAATATGCTTTTTTTCTGATACTTTGGACTTCCATACTTTTCCTCTAAAGCCTTCTTCCCACCACATGGCTGCCTGCTGCAATGTGGTAACTCAAAAAGCATGTCATTGGATTTTCTTCTCCTCAGTTCTTTAATTCTCCTCATCCAGGCAGATGCTGAAACGTAGAGCTTGCCTGATCTAAAGAGTTTTTTTTAAGAGGTTTTTTTAATCTCAAATAAAATTGTTCTTGAGCTTTCATTCGAGTCCATTTAAGTTAAATTGTTTCATTAGAAACTAAGAGTGAAACTAAGAGTGCAAAGAAGGAGCCCTGATATCATTAGTATCAAGCATGTCTACCTACACTACTTTTCCCATCATGCAGACTCTACCTTCTCCAAATCCATGTTTTAAAGCTCACTGTCTCCCTTCAGGGCTCTCTGTCTCTTCAAGCAACCTCTGACCTCAGCATCTTAGACTTCACTTCAGAAGTCAACCAAGTGACCAGACTGGCCAGCAAGGAGAAGAGCAGGGACCTGCATGACCTCATCCCAGCCTGGCCCTGTGTATCCTTGCTTCTTTTATCCTCTTGTTCTATGTCTGAAAAGAAGTGTTCTATCTTACAGGCTTGGGCCTGGATGCAACAGATGTGCCAATCAATGCCTTAAAAGTAATTCTGGATTTTTAACTCTTACTTCCTCTACATTTCAGATTGTCTAGTATTTGCATTCATGTTCAAGAACAGGACAAACAGACACAGCTTGTATCTTTCATGGCAATTTCACTGGAGAAAATGGAAAACCCAAACCCCCAAGTCTAACTGAGGCAAAAAGCAGGAAGACCAGGACCAAGACCAAGACCAAGACCAGGACCAGGGGTTTTTTTTGCTTAAAAAAAAAACCCAAAAAAAACCAAAAACCAAACCAAGGCTCTCTACTGAAATCACTGGGGCTTGGGGATAAAATGCATTCACCACTTACATGTTACTAGAAGGACAGAGATTCTTACATAGGACTTTGTTGGGGTTTCTGCAAACGTCATGGTCAGCAAGGAAAGTATCCGTGTAAGATGACAAATGAAACTCACTAAAGTCAACACCATTTTAGTAGGCACTAGTTCAAAAACCTCTGAATTCTGACCTCCTAGTTTATTTTTCTTCCACGTTTAAACACAGTAAAACTTTGGGGGGAGTCTCCATGTGGCAATTATCACAACAGAGTTTCAGGGATGGCTACATTGAAACTCCCTTGCAAAGTACATCTCTATAACAAAACACCTGAGACCTTTACAATAAGAATGATTTCTATTGACTGATAAAACAGGACTCAGGATAAGTTCTAGGGAGATAGGACTTGTTATAAGCATGTAAAGATAGATTTTATTGATGGAAGGTGCAAAGTTCATGGACCCTCTTTTAAAAGGATGGGTTCCAATCACTGAGAGACAGAGCTCAAGATTAGGGCCTAAGCAATGCTCAGGATTAGGGGGGTTCAGGTGAAAACTGGCTCCATAAAATATCAAAAGATCACCAGGTTATTAGATAACATTTGATCCAAGTTTCTGGATGACCAGGCATCAGCCATTTTCTTCCCTTGAAGAAAAAGGCCTGCAAGTTTAACAATTCTGGATTTTCTAATGCTTTCCTTAGCTGTGCCTTCTTTGCACTCTCCCTCTGGAAATTCACATTCCAAGACTGGCTCCTTGTAGCAATGTTTTTTCCAAGAAAGGCTATTAAAATCTTGTCTTTACAAATCAGACCTTCGCACAGCCTGTAGCCAAGTCAGTAATGTGCTTTGTGATCATTTATAGCTATATATTCATTCTGCTTATATACTGTATATTTAAACTGTTCAGATTTAACTGACTTCAAAGAAAAACA
The DNA here is from genome assembly GCF_030254825.1 of Meriones unguiculatus. Taxonomy (NCBI): domain Eukaryota; kingdom Metazoa; phylum Chordata; class Mammalia; order Rodentia; family Muridae; genus Meriones; species Meriones unguiculatus. Next base: position 4,993,309 of record NC_083366.1, read on the forward strand.
TTGTATTTAATCTCACTATACTTTGCAATGTAATTCCTAGATACAAGCTGAGCTGAATATATGGCTTTGATTTTGCCATGCTCCCTATTTTTTTCCTTTGTGGGCCTATTCATGCTTCTGATTCAAAACAATGGAAGAAGACAGAGGGAGGGAGAGGTGACCAGAAAGCAGCACTTCCTAACCCACCCCACCCTCCTATACACACACAATATGAATGGATGGGTATAGAGTGGTAAAATCTATTGTGGCTTTGTATGCTATTCTGAGGCAGTAATATAAAATAATTTCTCCTTTAGAAAATTACTATAAAAGAATGGTTAAACCAGAAGTTCCTCATTCCTTGTTGTTACCATATTTGCTGTACTGTTCATATGTAAACAGTATGGCCTGTGTTCAGGACTATGTCTTGTATAGGACTCTCTAAGTTTAGGACAGAAGACACTGAAACTCTTCTGGATAAATCAGACCTACTCTTGGACAAATATGGACACGAAAAGTTAGTGTTTCTTCTTTTATGCAGCATTGCTGCATCTTCTTCCATTCTCCATTTCTCAGTTAAGCTCATCTCTCAACAAGACTTTTTCCTAGCCCATTTCTTCATGGATCCATCTCTCCCTTCTAGACATTTTTAACCACCTTCACCTATTCATTTCCTTTGGGTCAGGGAGGCAGTGATACAATGTATAATGTACCTGACCCTATATCAGGGGACAGTTTCTTGTGGCACTTGTTCCATTATTGTTTTTATTGTTATTGTTTTAATTTTTAATTTGCTGGCTATGTACCCCCATTATTAAAAAAATAAGTCAGGGATACCTAGATTTTGTTTCCCATCATATATTCCTTATAGCTCTTGCAAGTGCATGTAATAAAATGTTATTTTAAAAATGAACAGTATTACTAGCAGAAATTCCTAATTATACATTATATAGATAGGTAGAAAGACCATAAGTAAATAGATGATACATGACAGATAGATAGATAGATAGATAGATAGATAGATAGATAGATAGATAGATGATATGATATGGTATGACATATGATATGATATGATATGATATGATATGATATGATAGATATTATAGAGATGATACACAGTTTTTCATTCTTTGAAACAACTGTAGGTTTCCTATATCTATTACGTAAGGAAACTGAATGACAGAGAGGACTGTGTAACATTCCCAATGTCACACAGAAGTGAACTGCAAATTCATGGATTCAAACCTAGGTTTATAATCCTCAATCCTTCCTCCTGATACTATTCTACACTGCATCTCTGAAATATTCAAGTATTTGTAGGAGGCACTGGATACAGAGGTATAAAACATCCTCATACTCCTAGGACGCAAGCTGTCTAAGCAGTTCCCTTAGGAGACAAATGACTAGAGGAGTATAAACATTACAGTGCTGGAGGTCAAAATCAGGGCAATGGCCCTACCATCTAGCAGAAACTCCAGCCCATAATATTTTCTAACTATTTTAAGATATTAATATTCCTTCAGCCTAATAATTGTTCTAACTTCCTGAAATGAAGTTCTGAAATGAAAGCACAGTCAGCTTATCATTATAATAATAAAATCTTCAGGAACTAGATTCCTCGACTGCCTTCTAGGGAAGAATAGTTCAATTTCATCCAAATATGAAAATTTCTCAGTCAGTCAATCAAGAGCCTGGTCTGTGATGATCATTTTCATCTACTTATTCACCCCAGTTGTTTCATTTCCCTTGCCTTCTCTCCTCCCTCCCCTTTTATGTCTCAGTTCTCTGTTCTCCTAAATACTCATACACACACATACTACCCTTTCAAAATACATCTTTTTATTAATTAATTCAATTTACAACTTGGTCATAGACCCCTCCCTACTCTCCTCACAGACCCAGCCTCTCTCCCATGTCCTCTCTCTCCTATTCCTCAGAAGAGGGGAGCCTCCTACCCAGACACCCCAAATCATCTATTTACTTGAGGACTGAGTTCATCTTCCTCCTCTGTGGCCTTGTGGGGAAGTCCTATCAGGGGGAAGTGATCAAAAAGCATGCAACATAGTCTGTGTCAGAGATATCCCCCACTCCCCTAACTAGCGGGCCCACATGAAACCTAAGATGCCCATCTGACTTATCTTCTTAGAGTCTGTGCATTGTAGTATGTCTATCCTGTACTATGTGACTAAAATCCACTTATAAGGGAGTATATTCCATGTGTGTCTTTCTGGGTCTGTGTTACCTTAAAGTCAGACTCTATGATCTACAATTAATAAATGGGACATCTTGAAACTGAAAAGCTTCTGTAAAGCAAAGGACACTGTCAATAGAACGAAACACTAGTCTACAAATTGGGAAAATATTTTCACCAATCATACATCCTACAAAAGGCTAATATCCAAAATATATAAAGAATTCAAGAAATTAAATACCAACACACCAAATAATCTAATTTTAAAAATGGGATACAGAGTTAAACAGAAAATTCTCAACAGAAGAATCTCAAATAGTAGAGATGCATTCAAAATACATCTTTTAATGGAAAATGCTGAATATAAAACATATAAGTAGAAAGCAATGCTTAGCAGCTGAGTCTGCTAGGAATCTTTGAGATAGTCTGAGCCATGTAGTTATATAAATGTAAATTGATACTTAATTTATCATCAAATTTACCAATTTCAATTCATGTTCTTCTATGATCTTACACTCAAATTGAGTAAGTAGAAAAGTAGCCTAAAGAAACCTACATATCTCTATTTGCACATATACAACTATGTACAAATACATGCACAACTGTGTTATATGCACACAAAAACTGTTTTATGTGTGTATACATATAAGAAGAATCCTTGACTCCTTTTAAATATCACAGTCTTAGGATGGCATATGCCACCCTTATTCCTCTATACCAGTGGTTTTCAAAGAGTTTGTCAAGTTATGGTGTCTGCCCCACTGTCTAGTGGGGTAGAGACCAGATATGCTGCTAAAGACATTAAAAATCAATATATCAAGCCACATAAAAAAATAGCTATCTGACCCAAAACTTCAATGATTCCTGGACTAAAAAACCCTGATCTACACAGTGGACTGAGGCATTATGTATTTGGAAAGTTAATCTCTTCATTCTATTCCGGGCAACTAAGAAACAAAAATAAAGGAAGAATATTATTCTCTACAGGAATTATGTTTAATTCCAAATAACCAAAACTCATTATGTAGCTATGCAAGAAATTTTTATTTCCACAGAAAATAAATGAAGCACTCTGGAGATAGGAGATATGCCTCTTCGCTCCCACTTTGTCTCTTGGTGGTCATTTATTCTCCTCAGTATTTAGAGCATTTTCCCCATAGTGAGAATGAAATAATTTGCCAGATGGCATGAGAAGGATTTTTATCATACTTTCCCAACCTATTTTGAAAGCTTCTGTGGGTTCTGGCCCAATTCATTACATACTTCATATATGTTCAGGGGGGAGTGGTTATCTATTTTAGTGTAGCTCATCACTGTTGTTTTTAATTACATATATATGTTCACAGGAGTGTGGTGATCACAGAGGTCAGAAGATAGTGTTGGATTCTTTGAGCTGGAATTACAGACATTTGTGCTGGGAATCATTCCTCTGCAAGAGCAGTATATTTTCTAATGCTGAACCACACCTCTAACCCCTATAAACAAAATTATGATGAATATATATGGCAGTCTATTCTACATACAGTGCTGATAATGATCTATATCTCATGTTGCATATATGCATAGTTTCCTACCAATGATGATAGAACTTTATCTTTCAAGAAAACTTGAAACGTATTTTTCCCTTTCCCAGTATCATAGTTCATCAAAGGTAAGATGACATTGATTCTAAGGTTTGGTGTTATTAGTGTATACAAACAAAGGAAAGTGAATAATAATTGAAAATGGTATGCCCTGAATTGTAAAATGTGTTTTGGTTTTAGAAACATTAAAAAATGAGAATGAATGATGGAATATATCTTCCTTTACTGTGACACCTTTTCATCTCTCAAATAAAAGCCATGTGTCATACTACTGCATGTAACTCTTTCTATAAGGATATAGACAAGCATATATGTTGCACATGATGGATAAATTGTGAAAAATAGGTAAAACTTATGAAACTACAGTTTATTTTAAGTTATTGGTATTCTGTGTCCCAATAATTAGAAAAGATTAGTTTAGGGTAGCAAATTATAATAAGCATTACAATGAGTAAGAATTACTGGCTTAGTTTATTATAAAATGGGTTTTCCACTTAATGGCAGTGTGTTTGTGTGTGTGTGTGTGTAGAGAAAGAAAGAGACAGACAGACACAGACTGCCTTTCTTCAAACAAAAAAAAGAGGGATTAAATTTCCTAATATTGGACTTAAATTGTGTATCAGCCAGTCTGTATTTTCCACATACTCTGATGTAATAAAACTAGAGACACCCTGTTTATAATCTAAAGTATAAAAAGGTAATTCTGTCACCATCCCTATACTAGGTTTGGCATTTTAGGAAGTGAGCGGGCTGTACAAGACTGTTAGCCTAAATCATTAATCTTTTAACTCAAAAAAGTATTTCATGGGACAGCCATACACCTAAATGTTTTTATATATCAAGTTTTTTCCTATAGAAAATTAGTTAAATGAACAAGTGCCCTGCCAAAGTAGAAATTGCACATGGAAAAGAATTATTACTAAAAGCTAAAAGGTGGAGAAGGCTGAAAGACCAACCAACAATGCATGCCTCGCCACTGCATGTGCCAATGCCAGACAAAGGAAATAACTATTGGCTTCAAACTCAGCAGCAGTACAGTGAGCTTTCTGTGTATGAGCTGCAGCAGTACAGTGAGCTTTCTGTGTATGAGCTGCAGCCCTCAAGGTGCCAGAGATTTCAGCATTCCAATGTACTGTATTCATCTTGTCTATCCTTTACACACCAAACTAGAACTGAAGAGAGAAAACAGACTGAGTCTTGATGTTGCTGAGCAACTAAGCACAAAATCACATTAACAACATGCCTCTGGGACATTAAAATATAATCATAAAATGCAATGTATGTCACATTCAATCATGTTGAAGACTGAAAAGGAGAGCTTTTAAACCCAGACACTGTCTAGCCCACAGAGCTTTTCTGAAGTTAAAAACAGCACTTGACTCATGCAGAAGTTAAGGCTGTAAAATCTTTGGGGGGGGAACACACCTCCCTCTTTAGAGAATATATAACTACAAGAGCATTCACTCTTGTAATTTATTTAGCAGTTATCCCACTTCTGCATCCAAACATATTTTCTTGAAAATGGCAAGATTCTCTGGCACTACAAGAAATACTTCCTCTAGATAGTTTATAGTCAATGATAGTGATAAGCTAAAAATAGAGCTTTTTAAAGAGTAGATATGGTGCTAGAAGATGTGCAGACATTGTAATGTTCAGGAAGACTATGTGGGGTGGATTGAGACTTCAGAATTAAAAATCTGTGAAACACCTTGATATTGGGTTTCAATATATTTCAGGGTTCCTTCAAGACCTGGAAACTCAAATCATACATGGTTTTATTTTGAAGTGGAATTTTTCCTTTCCATTAGCTTACATTCTTAAAATTGTACACATTGATCAGATTTTCTATGTGCATTATATGAATAAGTGTCCATGACATGGCAATATCAGCTCTCCAAGGTCCAGAATTTATTTATATCACACCAGTTCCCAAAGCCACTTGTCCACTGTTTGGACAAGCCTCTTAGAAGCTACTATCACAAATGTATAGAGGTGTGTGAGGGTCACCAAGCCCATTTTTCTTTTTAATTATGTAGAAACTGGTTTCCAGAGGAGTTATTCAGCCCAGCTAAAGAGAAAGGTGGAAACAGAAGCAAATTGCTAACTCCAGCGTAGCACTCTTCTCATTACATCGTATAAGTTATTGCATGACTGACCAACAAGAATAAATGTATGCCACTTATTCATGGAAATATATAGTAACTCCAGAAAACTGTTTTTTAAACAAACAATAAGAAATGTGAAAACAACAATGTGAAATGAAGAAGTTGAGAGCACTGTATGTCCACTTAGAGACTGAACAGGCATCCTGGGTAGGTAATAGAAATTTGAGTTGAGTTCCCTAATGGCCATCTCACAGCTTGAATTAGTTACTCAACTTTTCTGACATTGTAAGTACTGAAGAGTTCTAAGAAGTTATGTAGTAGTTCAGTTATAGCATTCAACCTACTGTAAATGCTCAACAAATAATGGTCCAGTTCCATTTTGGGGAAGTTTCTTTAGTTCTTTGTGTCTCAATTTCCACAACTAAAAAATGAGATAAAACCAAATTAGTCCTGAGTTCCTTTCAAGTTCTCCTCGAGAAAGAGAGAATTCCTATGTATCTCAATGGTAGAAAACTTTACTTAGTCCATGAAAGTCCCCGGGTTTAACATTCTTTACAAAAAAAAACAAAAAACAAAACAAAACTATTTATATATACCATAGATATATCTAGCGCATATTTCTTTTTTTTTAAATGCAGTTTATTCAGGAACCTTGAACAATCATCTGACCCTGGGGAAAGCCAGCCCACAGCTTAAATAGCCTCTGGGTAGCCAACCCCAGCGTGCCACGTGGGCAATGCAGATAGGTCCACATACATGGAAGCAAGCCAGATCCTCAGCCTTAGCCAAATGTGGAATTGTTCGTGACAGAGAGCACTCACCATCGGGAAGGTGGAAGGCGGAAACCAGCTCCTTCTTTAAGGCACAGAATTCCGCAGCTCTCTACAGTTCCCCCTTTTTGTTTTAGACGCATCAGGCAAGAGTAGAGGTCTGATCTCTGATATTAGAAATAAATTGGGACTTTGTACTGATGTTCATTTAGGTGTCATCCACCCAAAGAGCATCAGACCCAATCTAGCGCATATTTCTAAACTATGAAAGAAACACTGTGGCCTAGCTGTGTATATGACTTCTAGACAGAAAATAAGTCACTTCTGTCTAGTTTTGTTTCATTGGAAAACAACAGGTAGAACCACCCAATCTCTTTAATAGTTCTTCTAGTTCCTACAGTGTTGTCTCCTTACATCTTCAATACAGGTTTGAAGGATAGAGGCCACCCATAGGGTAGGCAGTGTCCACAGGAGCACAGATTCTGCTCTCTGTGGATCTCTGGCAGACCAGCTGCTGTAAGAAGCCAGGCACACAAGGACTGGCTTTTTAACCTTAGCTGAAGAAGCATTAGAGAAACAAACCTTTACTGAACATAGTCAAGAAATACATAGTTCTCACAAGCTTAGACCATTTTGCATCTTCAGCCTTTCACCTTGGCTGGCTGAAAGCACTGAGTAGTACATAGAGACAATATATATTTTTTTTATCATAAAAGAAAATATTGTAGGGGCTGGCGGTGTGGGTCAGTAACAGAACCCTAGGCTAACATGTGTTGTGGTCCAGGTTACATTCCGAGTATGTGAGGGGGAGAGGTAAAGAGACAGAGCCAGAGAGAGATAGCCAGATGAACAGAGAGAGTGGGACAGGCAGAGGTAGAGAGAAGAGATATGGAAAGGCAGAGAGAAACAGTTCTAAAACCAAATGGTCTTCCTCCCCAGTCCCACATCTGACCCTTGGAAATATTCTCATTAATATCCAGTAGTTTCCCAGTTTATTATGCTATCTCTATGAAACAGGGTTTACCATACTAGTTACAAGCATAAAGTGAGCTTGCATCTTGGCTCTTGTATTTAATAACTGTGCAATAGGCCGTGAAATTTAACCCCTCTCTGTTTCAGATACCTTTACTGAATAGAGAAAACAATAAAACATAACTCAGAAGACTGCTGGAGAAAGTTGCCAAAATAGTCCTACCATGCAGTTAACACAGAGCTTATCATCATGAAAAGGGTGAAAGAGAGGCAGTGCGGGGAAAGGAGGAAGAGGCAAGATGGAGAGAAGGAGAAAGAGAAGAATAGAGAGAAAAGGGAGAGATGTTGATCCTGAGACACTCTGAAAAGGATAGTCTATAAGCCATGGTTTGTTGGCTCTTAGTGGCCTCTGCTGAGCTCTCTTCTTGTGGGTAAATGGTTTGGTAAGTATTCAAAGCTGGTCTGGGAGCTTGCTAATAGCATCCTGCAAGAATCAAAAGGAAATGAGATTATCCTGAAAGTAGGAAAGTTGCTGCAGATTAAGATAGAACTGTTAAAAGAACCATAAACATACATGGGGGCTATGTAGAAACAAAGAAGGAAGGGGGTTCTTCACGTATGCCCTTTCAAGTGTTGTAGACATTAGAAGCTATGGGATTTTATGGCTGTATAATTCCCTAGAGTCAATCTATTTCAATTCTCTCACCTAATAGATAAGTACCTACAGCCCAAAGAGGTTAAACAATTCATCTGAGGCAGTTCTACAGCCAATGCGAAGACAACATTCTGACTTTCCCAATTGCCCACCCATCATTGGTTCTGGTGTGTTCCCACATATTGGTATCCTGTCCATGAAGTGCTAAAGCAAAAGTAAATAAATCAGAGAGAGGGAGTTTTCTCACTTCTTCCAAGTCCCCAAAAGGTTAAACAACAACAACAATAATTATAGCAACTCCAGTCCCCCTCCTTTTCTTTCCAGAGTTTCCCATCAGGGACCTGGGGTAGACCCATCAACCTGCAGTTCTCTCCAAAACACTCTATGGAGTCTCGCCTCCCTCCTCTCTCTTCCTTCCTTACATCGATTCCTAAAAGGCTGCTTCTAGAAGTTCCTCCCCATGAAGCTGCGGGGCAACAGTGGTGATTTGCAAATGCTAGCCTTCCTCCAATGCCAAGGGGAGAATTCCTGAAGTTTCTTCCCAGTCTTCTGTTTGGGTAAGGCTGATTCCTTCCTCCTCAACTCTAGTGGAGAACCTTCAGAAGTGCCTAACAGAGAAGGTGAGGAGGAAGACACCAGGGATGACTAGGAGAAGGGGGAAGCCAATAGGAGTACTCTGACCAAACTGCCAAGTCTGGATCCTGGAGACCGCTCTGCTGCCGAGTGACTCAGTGCTGAGTGACCAGAACTGCCCAGGGAATGGTACAGGTTTAATTACACGCTCTGGGAGCTGACTAACAGAAGCTTGTGCTCCAGTCCACGCTCACAGGAAGTGGGCAGAGACTGCCCTAAGTGGCGGATTCAAGGAATTCTCACTCCCTCCTGCCCTCTCTCTCCCCCCTCTCTCTGTCTGCCCCCCTCCCTCTCTTGCTCTCTAGCTCTCTCACTCTCTGTCATCTGGTATTCTTGATTCTGCCTGATGGGCATCTCCCAAGCTCCCCCAAAGTTCAGAGACACAATCTTTAAAGAACTTTCTCCCCCTGTGCTATGGAAGGATTAAGGCCAAATACCCCCCTCCCCCCGCACACCAGGGAATGGCTTTCCACGCATTTCTAAAGCAGACAGACCCAGGAACTTCCCACTTCTCCCCACATGAGCCTGCCTGGGTATCCCTTAGCCTGAGATTCTGTTCCAAGGCTGGAAACTTAAGTTTCACTGGAAGACAAGTGTGCTTTCCCAGAGTGCCCATCTGCAAAACCAAGGGACTCTGCCCTTTTCCCCATCTCCTTACCTGAATTCCGGGACCAGGTTAGGCTGAAGCCCATAGAAGGCAGCAGAGAGCGTTACCAGCCACCCAGGCTTGTAACTCCCGTTCTCGCACTCCAGATAAGGTGGAGACCACTTGACTTGGCTCCTGTCCCCTCCGAGCCCATCCCTCCGCCGCCAGTTATGGCCCAGGCCTCGTGGCCCCTGATTGGAGCCGCGGCGGTGAAAGTGGGGCCTCCACTTTCGCCGAAGACCGTGGAACCACTCGGTCTCCAGAGTGGCGTTGGCCAGGTGGTGAGCAGAGGAGGACAGGTCCTGGAGCAGGACACGGCTCTCCTCACGAGTGGCCTGGAGGAAGACCTGAGGGGCAGGCGTGGACAGCGACTCGGTACTGAAGGTGATGGCGGCCCGGAAGATGCTGGGCTCACTCTCCAAGAGACTCCGTACCAGGGCCTGGTACCACTGCAGGTCATCCTGCACGGTCTGCTCCCGAGACTTATTGCTCTGCAGCATCATGTTGAGGAAGTTGGTGGCGTGTGTCAGAGTATCCAAAGCCGCATGCAAGGAGGGATGGGAGATGGCTAGACCCGCTGACTTCCCCGGCAGGCCCGCCAACTCATAGCGGCTGGAGCAGTTGGCTCGCTTCAGCTGGTTGAAGTCCCCAGTGTAGAGGTAAGAGACCACGTCCATGGGCACCTCCTCGGCTAGTTTCTGTGCCAAGATGGTGCCATCGGTGGAGCGGCTCCAAGGAGTAGAGGGTTCCAGGGCAGAGGTTCGCGCCAGCTGCTGGCCATGCTGCTTCCCCCTCAGAGTCCTCTCTCGGGGATAATCAGGCCGTCCCGGAGGGTCGAGGCTGGCGCCAAAGGCTCCCAATCCCACATGAGCGAGCAGGAGGCAGAGGAGCAAAGAGTAAGCCATGGCTTCCTTCTGTCTAGCACAGAAGAAAGGAGGTAAACGGAGGAGTCACTTTGTAAATTTTGGTCCTCAATTTATTACCAGTAAGACTTGGGGAGGGGGTTGTCTTCCTCCTTCTCCAGGTGGCGCCTAGTCCAGATGGACTTTAAAATAATGTTTTTGAAATAGATCCAGCTGGCTCAGCTGCTGTCACAGACCAAACTCACCTGTGGCAATGCTGGCTGCATCCCGCTCCACAATGGGTCGGCTCGGGATTACGCACCTCGCAGCCTTGAGCCGAACAGGTTACATCCCGGCAGCTATAGTTAGCCCGCTTACGTCTTTCTGCTCAGCCGCTTCCAATGCCGCTATCATTGAGGTGTGTTCAAGAGCTGTTGCTGATGCTGTTGATGCCGCTGATGCTGATGCTGCCACCGCGGCCGCTGAAGACGCTGCTCCATCATCACACCCTTGGCAGGTTGTGCCCGCCTCCCTTCTCTGGCCCCTCCTCGACCCTTTCGCCCCGAGATGGAAGCGCGCACACAGACCCACCCCGCGAATGCAGCGGCGAGTCCCAAGGAACCAAGGTTTTCTTTGAAGATGTTCGTGTCTTTGGAGTCTAGTCAGGCAGCTGGTTAAGTGGAGCCTTTATGTTTGGCCACAAACCCCACCGCTGTCTCTCCCTGCTCTCAGATGAAACCAGTTTAAAGAGACAGCTTGGCTGCAACCAAACCCTTGTAGGGCGGCCTCAAGTCGTCTCGTGCCCTGTTTGGTCGGCGCCTCTGTCAATCAGTTGACTGCCATTTGTTGGCTGGGCGGGAGCTGTCCAGTGCTGAACCCCTACATTGAAGAGGCGGAGGAGGAGGCAGCGGTGGCGCGGGTGCTTTCACCCACAGGCGTTCCCTGATGACACAGAAACCTGCAGGGGTGGCGACGAGTGGGCGGGAAGGAGGAGGGAAGCGGTGCTTTTGGTGGCTGAGAGCGAAGGAAACTTGGATGTACTGAGGAGGAGGAGGCTGTTGGCATCTTGCTTGCTTAAATTAATCAGCTCTTTCTTTTGCCTGAAAAAGAGGGATAAGGAAGTAGTTTTCATTTCTGACTGAATCTGGGGGGGGGGGGGGTCCGGGGCCAAGAACGTAGGATGCAAACGTGTCCTTCTCAGCATCTGCTCATTTTTTAGGCAAAGTATCAAATTCTCTTCCTTGTTGTCGAGTAAAGAAACAATTAAACCTGGCTTGCCAGTGATGATCTTAGCTGTGAGAGAGTAATGGAGACATCTACTGGCTGAGCTTCAAGGAAAAATAAATGTCATATTTAAGGAATCTCTTCTCTGTGGCCAGAATGGAAAGGAACTGTGAAAATGTGTAAAGAGGAGACATAACCAAGAAGTGCCTGTTTTAGAATGAGGATGAGAAAGAGTGAATTTGTGTTGTGTAGGGTACAAAGTCACTGTCAATGAGTTACTGAATGACAACACAAACTTCAGAAAAGAGCTCAAGAAATGTCCCAGCTCCTTAAATAATTGAGAGGCCCCTAAGCCACCTGATTGTAATACTTGATGCATCCCATGGCATTTGAGAGTGTCTCTTACACTCTGACAATAAACAAATAGTGCAGGGACCTATTGCTATCTGCAGCTGCACTTTCTAGATGCACCTCCACTTTCAAATTCCTCAAGAAGACACATAGAAAATCCCAAGTTCCCATGTAAGAAAAATGTCACTCATTTCAGTCCAAAATTGATTTGCCTTACTATGTCATTTTGTCCCACCAAATGTTTCTACTGATATGTAAAGAAAATGTTTAATATAATATACTGATGTGTAAAGAAAATGCTTGTTTAGCTCTTAGTTTTGCACACACTATGTGTACAAGGTCAGGTAGTCCCTGATTTGGGTGACTGGTGATGTCCTACTGGATAACATGGAAGATAGTATGATGCTCGGTAGTGTACAAAAGAGGGAGAGAGAAGTCATTCAGCATGATAAAAAGCAAGTATCAGGGAAAGACTAAACTGGTTTTTATAACAATATAGTTATAAAAGGGGCATGGGAGGAGAAGAAGGAGGAAGAAAGGGAGTGTCAACGGAAGGGGTTAACAGCTGGGATACAATGTGAATAAATTGTGATAAATAACAGGGGTCTTTCCAGAGACTCATACTGTAACCAAGTATCATGCATGGAGATAACCTAGAACCCCTGTACAGATGTAGCCCATGGCAGTTCAGTGTCCAAGTGGGTTCCATAGTAATGAGAACAGAGACTGCCTCTGACATGAACTGATTGGCCTGCTCTTTGATCACCTCCACCTGAGGGGGGAGCAGCCTTACCAGGCCACAGAAGATGACAATGCAGCCACTCCTGATGAGATCTGAAAATAAAATGAAACCTACACAGAATAGCATTATATTGTCATTATATATTGATATATAATGATATATATTATATATTGATATATTATATAATTGATTATATAATTAATATAATATATATTGATATATAATGATATATTGTCATTATATCATCATATATATTGTCATCATTATAGCCATGAGGTGTTTGCAGTAGCTGGGCACTGTCCTAAGGATTTTACATAATTTAGCCCATTTAATATTCATTATAACAATATGAATTTGGTGCTGTTGCACTTTACAAGCAGGGAACAATAACAACAGTAGCAAAATGAATTTCCCAATATAATAAAGCCATCTGGTTCCAAATGCCAGGCTTTTAATTACTAAAACAGTAGTTCTCCATTGACAATAAGTGAGGGCCTCACCTGAGATGCTTTTAAAAGCACAGGATAGTGATCTCACTCCCCAGATGACTGGTTTGGTTGGCCTGGAGTGGAGTCTGAGAGCCGGTACTCCTAATGCTTTACTCAGTTAGTCTGGTAACCCTGACCCAGGGGCCACATTCTGGGAACGGCTGTCATGCACTATGCTTTCACCATTATAACCTCTGTTCTGTGTTACTTTTCTCAGCATTCTGAAAAATGCTTGATTAAACAACCTAAAGGAGGAAGGTCCTTTTTTGACTTATGGTTCCAGAAGTGTCATTCTATTGCAACAGGGAAGGCATGATGTAATAGATAGGTCTATGTCATGGCAGCCAGGAAGCAGAGAGAAGGGCAAAGAGAAGAGAGGATACCGACCTGTGATGTAGCTCCTTTCTATAGTTGGGCCTACTGCCATTCCCCCCTCTTAAAAATGATATATTATCAAGTGCTTACTCCTTCAGATATGCCACACTCCTAATGATCTACTGACCCCTGGAAACACCCTTGGAGAAGCCTAGAATTGTGTGCCCAAGTTAGCAGAGAAGAATAGCTATTAGGTGTGTTTACAGTCCTCTGTGCCTTCTTACTTGAAAAGAAAAAAAAAGTCAAAATTAATGGATATAAAGAGGTTGGAAATCTAAGAGTAAAAAATATATTTTGTCTATTTTCAACTTAGGAATCTTAGTATAGATGCTTATGTTGTTCACTTATCAGTTTGTTCTCATCTGCCTCCAGTTTGCCCTTAAATCTCTGCCTCCCAGACAACCGCCCTCCTACCACCTCTTCCCTGTGTTGTCTCCTCTGCTTTTCACTGTGAAGGGTGAGACTGGGGATCCTCTCACATTCCCACAGAAGTATGCTTTAAAAAATCAAAAGCACTACTAAGTACAGCACTGACTGCAATCACTCCAGTCCCTTGCACCCCTTTCTCTAACAGGCTTGTAACCCTAAAGGCCCCTAAAGGCCTTCCCATACACAACAAAAGAAATTGCCATGGGATGGTATTTGTGTAGGAAAATTCTGAATGCACTAAGGCAAAATGTCACCCAGTTTTTACCAGCATGACCAGTGACACTGATGTGACATCATCAGTTATGTCATAGTCAGTTGGGACTTGGCTTTTCATCTTAAACAAAGGAAAGTTGATGTGTTATTTACCTTTCCCAATGCTGTGACAAAGTACATGATAAAAATAATGTAAGAAAATAGATTGCATGCGGGTTGATGCCCCAGGTCCCGCCTCTGAGAAAAAGGTATCAGACGGGTCTGATGCTCTTTGGGTGAATGACACCTAAATGAACATTGGTACAAAGTCCCAATTTATTTCTAATATCAGAGATCAAACCTCTACTCTTGCCTGAGGTGTCTAAAACAAAAAGGGGAACTGTAGAGAGCTGCAGAATGCTGTGCCTTAAAGAAGGAGCTGGTTTCCGCCTTCCACCTTCCCGATGGTGAGTGCTCTCTGTCACGAACAATTCCACATTTGGCTAAGGCTGAGGATCTGGCTTGCTTCCATGTATGTGGACCTATCTGCATTGCCCATGTGGCATGCTGGGGTTGGCTACCCAGAGGCTATTTAAGCTGTGGGCTGGCTTTCCCCAGGGTCAGAAGATTTTTCAAGGTTCCTGAATAAACTGCATTGAGAAGAACAAAAAAAAAAAAAAAAAAAAAAAAGATCAGAAAGGAGAGGAGGACCCCCCCTATCAGTGGACTTGGAGAGAGGCATGCATGCAGAAAGGGGGGGAAGGGGGGATCGGGAGGGGAGGAGGGAGGGGCTTATGGGGGGATACAAAAGGAATAAAGTGTAATTAATAAAAGTTAAATAAAAATTTAAAAAATAAAATAAAATAAAAATAGAAACAAACAAACAAAAGATTCATCTTGACCCATGGCTTGAGAGGTTTCAGTTTGTGGTCATTTCTGTAGTGTCATCACAGAAACAGTAATGTGGAAGACATTACTGACCCAAGCAGAGGAAAATATCAAGAGGAAGGAGACAAGTTACACCCTTCTTGGCTAATTTCCTGCAACTAGGTCCCACTTCCAGCTTTTCACCATGTTCCACCAATGCTATCATATTTTATTATTTCATCATGGGATTACCATTGATTGGATCAGAACACTTAGGATCTAATCACTTCTCCCAAACCCATATGCTGGCAGCAGAGACCCCTCTGTATGTGAGACTGTGAGGGAATATTCCATGTTTAATAATAATTACTAAGAACTGCCTACACAACATATGTGATCATGTTCATACAACGACGAGTCCTCATGCATGAAAAGCAGACATTTAAGAGGCAACATGGATAAACCTGGAGGACATTCTGTTTGGGGCACAGAAAAACAAATACCTCATGGTCTCACATTGTTTACAGAACAAGCCATCAGGTGACCAATAGGATCAAGTGGGGTCGTGGGGTGTGAGCCTTCTTATAGGATCAATAAGACGTCTTTGTAAAAAGAGGAGAGGCTCATGCTAACATCCCCATTCTGTGTCTTCATGCAACATCCTGCAGCACCCTGGCATGCTAGTTTCCTACCAGCAAGCTGAACTTCACTTGACACGGTCACCCAGTCTTGAACTCTTAGTCTTCACAACCACTGGTGGGATAAACCTTTTTTCCTTGATAAATTACCCCATCTTCAATATTCAGTTATAGCAACAGAAATCATTCTAAAACACCAAAATAGTGTCTCCCAAACCCAGTCTTTCTTGGCTAGCAATCCTTTTTTGAGAAATTTTTTTTTCACCCTACCACTTTGCCATTACATCTCCAGATCTAACCAGGTTAAACTAACAAAGCTAACCTGTCTGCAGTTTTAGTAGATAATTCCATCTACTGAGAAAACATCTATAAATACATGCTTCCTCTCCCTTAGAACATATTAACATTATCCACCCTTAAATATGTCTCCACATGTGATATGTGAGTGATGACTATGTACATGAAAAGACACTCTGCCTCATTAGCCACCAGAAAAATGAAAATAAAAACCACAGTGGGAGTTCACTTCTTACTTGCAGGAAGAGCTACAACAAACAGAGCAGATTATAAGAAATGCCAGTGGAGAGGTAAAGAGTCAGGAGCCTATAGCAGATGGGGACATAAGGAGTCACAGCCTGTTTTGGCTCAGAGTGTTAGACACAGGTGTGGAGCAGTGATGCATAAGGGAGCCCCCGAAGAGTGAATGACCTTCTAAACTGACCTGCTAGGTCATAGAAAGGAAGAGGCTTGGTCTGTCCAGGAACAGCAAAGTGATCTTGTGAATGGAGACCAAGTAATGGGGTATAGAAAGAAGTGGCAAGGATTCAGTGCTGTAGTAACTTGTGGGAAGGCCTTGTAAGATTTAGACAAGACTGATATATACCCAGGGCTGCTACTAAACTAGAAAAGGAAAAGGACCCATAGGGCTCAGTAAGGCATGATGGATATTTTTCTAGAGGCAGCATGATGGATTGCAGAAGACAGTATGGTTGCAAATTGCAAATCAGGACTGTAATTTTCTGGTCATTTATGTTACCCATCAATCTCCCTGTATATTACAGACAAATAGGTTGCCTTAATAGACAAATAGCATTAATACAAGAAACAATTTCTGCAATTCTATCTAAAAACAGAGTCTTAACTGAAAGATGTTTTTATATATTTAAAAAATTATCATCCCTACATATATATAAGTATATATATATATATATGTATATGTAAGTATATATAAATATCAATTGAAAATGAATAGTATATATATACAGTATATATGTATATGTAAGTATATATAAGTATATATAACCATCAATTGAAAAATTATCAGTTATAGCAACAGAATGATTAACAGAACACACTAACAAATTTTAAGCAAAAGCATTCATGACCAGTAGGCAATAAGCAAATGACAGAATGTTCAGCCTTGTTACTGAGTGAAAACACAGTAATATAGAAGTTATCTATGTGATTGGTAAGAATCTGAAAGCTGAATATTACCAAATATTCAGTAGCTGTGGGGAAGATGGAAAAGATATGTATCCCCAAGTCTTTGTGAATCCCCAAGCATTCACAGCATTAGTGTGATTATTTTGGAAAATAGTTTAGCATTATCTTATAACATCAAGCATCCATCTCCTCTATTGTTGGTTACTTCCATTCTTGACATTTATACAAAAGAAACTCATACATTCTTTTTGATGTATGCAAGAGTGTCATGTCAACTGCACTAACTCTAGTAGTAAAAACCAGAAGCAACATAACCACTCATCAAGAAGGAACATTTAAACTGTGGTCTGTGCAGAAAAAGCAGAAGCAAGGGACCATCACACTTGGGATCCAGGGATGTGATAAACTCCCTGGGAAAGGTGGGGTCTGAGATGTGACAGAGATGGCCATCAGCTGGACGAAAATATCAGACATAAAAACATAAGTTTTAGTTTAAGTGACAGGTAATGGACTCATAAGTGTTCATTTAAAACAAACAAACAAATAAATAATAAATACGATCATGGATTGAGAAAGCAAGGAATTTTTGGCAATTTCTGTTTTTTTCCACGGCCTTGACCCCTGACAAAAAAATCTTCAAGTGCTATGTGACTGCTCCTTTCCAGTGGAACTCAGCCTAGCAGCCCATGGAAGGTTCTTTGCTCCACCAAGGCTCTAGGGAGGTGCTGAGATCATGAGTTTGCTTCTGTGTCCTCTTTGAATGACTACTCCTCTCCAGGGGAGCCCAGCCTAGCAGCTCATGGAAGGTTATTTGCTCTACCAAGGCTCTGGGGAGGTGCTGAGATCATGAGTTTGCTTCTGTGTCCTCTTTGAACTAGATCTTTTAATTAATGACAGCTATCAGTCATCCTCAATATGCCTAAGACTTTGCTGAGTCTCCAGCAATGGTTCACATCAGGCCAAAGCTTAAATTTGCTTTCTCAGCCCAAAGTCCTTCTTGCCTTTCTTGCCTGTGTCTAAACTTGGGTAGTCTATCTCCAGAGCACTATTTCTGGGTCCCCACATGTCTCCTCCAAGACCGTCTGGCTGACCCACTTTCCCAATGGAGCAGCACTGTCCTCTATCTGATGCTCAAGTGGTGAACAGAAGGCCGAGGAAATGAGAAGCTGTGTGCCCACTGAGGACAGCTAAGCTCCTGGCATGGGGCACACAGCAAGATCACAGAGGCCCTGCACAATTCTCCAGAAAGCCAGTTGTGATCAATAACAGAGCAGCATGGTCCCTGATGAAATGTTACTAGGTTGTTTAACACAAATAAACAGTAATATGAAAATGAGAGAAGACCACAAATTTAATCTGAAATACACCGCAATATATACAATGATTGTTACAGTATCTGAAAACTGAGTGAAATGGTAAGGATTTACATATTTGACAATAGCTCTTCATTGACTCCCTAGGGAGGAAGCGCTGAGGAAAGAATGAAGTTTCTACACTTGTTCCCTCCCT
This sequence comes from Meriones unguiculatus, assembly GCF_030254825.1. Lineage (NCBI taxonomy): Eukaryota > Metazoa > Chordata > Mammalia > Rodentia > Muridae > Meriones > Meriones unguiculatus. The sequence continues at coordinate 5,011,943 of NC_083366.1, forward strand.
TTAGATCTGTCTTCTGCTAACAAGGACTTAAGGTATGAACTCAGAATGTTCCTAAAAGAAGATAGGTGCTGCCAGCGATGCTGCTTTCAGTGTTCCCTTGGAAGTGAAAACTACCTCCTTCTAATAACAAGAGACATTTCCACACCAGGATGCTTCTTCAAAACTACCAGGAGCTGTGGGGCTGGAGGTGGGGCTCCGCGTGCAGGCCAGGCGCCAGGCTTGCTCCCCAGTGCTTCAAAACAAGAAGAAAGAAATTGTATAGGCCAGCAGTTGTCCTGGAAAAGGAGGAAGCACAGTTAGACAATTGGGCAGGCAAGAAAGCCAGCCACAAGAAAAAAATTATTCCAGACCATTGCCTGATACAAAGATTCTTCTACCATGCTTATTGAATACAAACTAAAATTCAAAAATGGGAAGCAGACAATTCTTTAAAATTAAGAAGATAGACTTCATACAACAGATCTGTGATTGCCAACAAGTTTGTCTCTAAAACCAAGCTGGATGTCCTGGAAAGCATAATCCTTAGGGGAAAAGAAAATAGATCTGAGCAATAGAAATATTCATAGACACGCTAAGGGAAAGGTCAGGCAGGAGTCTCACAGGGTCCCAATCCTAGACAAAGACCTGCAGGTAATTAATGGCTGTTGAGAGAGAAAGAATGAACCACCTCTCCTGGGGATAAGCTGGTTATCCCATGCAAAGTAGTCATCCCTCAAACCACATACTTAAACAACAAAAATGGATGTATTTACATATTTGTGAATACATATATGTGTGTGGTATAATTACACTGCAACTAAATTTTTTTTGTCTTAGAGCCAGGAATCCTTAGTGACATTGCCAGGTGACTTCTTAATTACTGAAAGTCACTGTGGAGTTCCCTGCTAATTAAGATAAAGTTGTTTTTATGTCCATTGGGTTGGTCTTGTATTACAGTATTTAGGGAGAAAGGTCAGCATTGCAGTATTAGAATCTACTCCCTCCTGGGTGAAGGTGAATTTAGAAACATAATCTGGCAGATCACTGGGCCACAGTACTAAAAAAGAGGATTTTTGGAATTAAAAGTGAAGAAGTCATATCTAAAAATAGAAATGAGTGAGTGAATAAAAATTCAGGTGCCTGTTTGCATAGAGTTCACCCACTGAAAAATTTATACACGTACTGAAAATGCACAAGCCCTACTGTAAGTAGCATACCTACTGTTATACCTACTGAGTACCTCTTCTAGAATTTTTTTTTTTACCTTTTAGACTTTTCATCTGAGAAACTGAAATAAAACTATGGGTCATAGATTCTTTTTTTCCTGAGAAAAGGACCTCACATGTCCTTTCCTACCTTTGCAAATGTAAAAGAACTTTCAGATAAAACCAAAGGAAAACACAGGGAACTAGAGGAAGGAAGCCCTGAGGAAGTGGTCCAGCCTCAACATTCAAGACCTGCTTCCTAGCTAGTTTGGTTTGGCTTGTTGCTGAAGGGCAGTTTTCTGCTGTGGGATAATAGGGCATTGAAGGCCAATCTCAGCATCCGAGCCTAGAGAAAATAGCTAAGAAAATAATTCAGCTATTACACACTAAGTGCCTACCTGTGGTACCGCTAGACTTAACAGGCTCTGGAGAGCTACGTGTGAGTTGGAATAGCTCTTAAGGAAGTGATTCTGAACGTGACTCGAGAGCTGTTTTCACACATGTTGTTCAAGTGGGCTGAATTTACAACCTTTGTTGTGGCCTCATCCAGACTGACTGCTTCTTCCCGTTGCTGTCACAGCTCTGAAGTGACATGATAGAGTGCAGCATGTGACTAGTTAGGGGAAGCCAGCCAGGAGCACTCACTGTGTGCTGGGGCTACGCATTGCCCATGCCAAGCATGGGGAAGCAGAGGCCTCTCAGAGGTCCACAGGAGGGTGTCCTCAGATGCAGCTGGCACCACGTGACCATGAATTTGCCTCCTGCTGTCAGAACAAAGCTTTTCTTGAGGTCAAATCACCAGGATTTTTTTATTTTTATTAATTACAGTTTATTCACTTTGTATCCCCCTTGTAGCTCCTTCTCTCATCTCCACCCAATCCCATCCTCCTTACCCCTTTTCCACCCATGCCCCTACCCAAGTCCACTGGGTAGGTCCTCCTCTTCTTTGTTCTGATCCTAGTCTATAAGGTCACATCAGGAGTGGCTGCTTTGTCTTCCTCTGTGACCTGGTAAGGCTGCTCCTCCATCAGGGGGAAGTGATCAAAGAGCAGGCCAATCAGTTCATGTCAGAGACAGTCCCTGTTCCCATTACTATGGAACTCACTTGGACACTGAACTGCCATGAGCTATAGCTGAGCAGGAGTTCTAGGTTATATCCATGAATGGTCCTTGATTGGAATATCCGTCTCAGAAGATTCCCCTGTGCCCAGATTTTTTGGCTCTGTTGCTCTCCTTGTGGAACTCCTGTCCTCTCCAGGTCTTACTATCTCCCACTTTCATAAGATTCCCTGCACTCTGCCCAAAGTTTGACTCTAAGTCTCAGTATCTGCTTTGATACCCTGCCGGGTAGAGACTTTTAGAGGCCTTCTGTGGTAGGCTCCTGTCCTGTTTCCTGTTTTCTCCTTCCTCCGATGTCCATCCCCTTTGCCTTTCTGAATGGGGATTGAGCAACTTAGCCAGAGTCCTCCTTCTTGATTAGTTTCCTTAGGTGTTTAGTATGTTTATCCTATATTATATATCTAATATCCACCTATGAGTTAGTACATACCCTGTGTGTCTTTCTGCTTCTGGGATACTTCAACTGAGAATGATCTTTTCTAGTTCCCACCATTTCCCTGCAAATTTCATGATTTCCTTGTTTTTTATTGCTGAGTAATATTCCATTGTGTAGATGTACCACAATTTCTGTATCCATTCCTCAACTGAGGGGCATCTGGGTTGTTTCCAGCTTCTGGCTATTACAAATAAAGCTGCTACAAACAAATGTCCTGTCATCAGAACAAAAAGACTGCCTACAGACTGGGAAAGGATCTTCACCAACCCTATATCTGATAGAGGGCTAATATCCAGAATATATAAAGAACTCAAGAAGTTAAACAGCAACAAATGAAGTAATCCAATTTAAAAAATGGGTACAGAGCTAAACAGAGAATTCTCAATAGAGGAATATAGAATGGCAGAGAAACACTTAAAGAAATGTTCAACGTCCTTAGTCATCAGGGAAATGCAAATCAAAATGACCCTGAGATTTCACCTTACACCCATCAGAATAGCTAAGATCAAAAACTCAAATGACAACCCATGCTGGAGAGGATGTGGAAAAAAGGGAACCCTACTCCACTGCTGGTAGGAATGTAAATTTGTACAACCACTTTGGAAATGAATCTGGCACTTTCTCAGACAATTAGGAATAGCTCTTCCTCAAGATCCAGCTATACCACTCCTAGGCATATATTCATAATATGCTCAAGTATACAACCCTGTGATTTTTAACTGCCAACTCTGCGAAGATCTTACCTGCCTATGTATTCCTCTCTGAGTCCTTGCTGCCTCCTAGGACACCACAAATAAGCAGGACTCATTGGCTGGCACTAATCAGATGGCAGGAACTCCTTTCTAGAGGAATTATCAGTCTCCCTTGGAGCAGATTTTTTAAAAAGAATCAGGAAGTCTCTAGAAGTGGCTCCTACCTGCCCTGCACCTTCCCTGAGACTCCAAACTACAATGAAGTATCTAAGGGGAGGAAATAAACTCTTCCAGGCGTCGTCTGTACTCTCTTCCAGTTTACTTCCCTCATAGTCTTATTTCCTCCCCTTTCCTGTTTTCAGTTTCAAAAGAAAACAGTTGAAACAGTTTTCCAGCAAACCAAGGCCATCTGAGACTTCAGATAGATTTTTAAAAAATGCAGTAAGACTGTTGGAGTCAAATCCCTGGGAGTCAAAGGACCTTTCAGCAGTCATACAAAGGGCAGCAGATATTTTACTATTTCAGCCAAACTCTCTCTTTTTCTAGATTTACATTTCTACACTATAGAGTTTAAATTCTGCCATAACTTTACTAAGAAACTGTGTTTTTGACCGACAGCTATCAATGCTTGCTTTTAAATGCATTATTTACTTCACATGTATGTAGATGACTGGATTATTATAAAAAAACAAAAAACTCCAAGTCTACATTGAAAAGAATGAATGGCAAAAGTGGATGTTCATTGCCGTATGGTTTATGAGAAAGACACTAGACCAATTTAATTGTCCTTAAGTCAAGTGTTGGCTAGATAAATTGGGTTATAATTACCTAACAGAGCAATGTATTTCAGTAATTTCCCATCACTGTATCACTATTCCTAAAGTAAGAAAAATAACTAAAATATATTAACAATGAAGAAAACATAATACTGTCATTACTTAATGACAACATAATAGAGCTTGGATAAAATCCAAAGTAATCTGTAAGGCACTTATTAAATTTATATGTAAGTTATTGACAGACACAGCAAGAACAAGACATAAAACTAGTTATATATTTATATTAATATAAATAAATTTAAATCTTAGAGCAGCTTCCAGAAGCAGTAAAGACTTGGCAAAATTCCACAAAAAAAATAATAATTTACAGTTTTTATAAATATTTTAATATTACTTGGTAAGATTCAAAGAAAGCAAAAAAGAAGAAGGACCAATGACATTCATGAAATAAACTGTCACTATTGCAAAAATGGCAATTTGTCTCTAATAAAATCTGTAGGTGCAATTTAAACACAATAATAGAAGTGCATAGGGCCAAGTGGAGTCATGACTATACCTTGCTCTCCACAAACTGATAATAAGGCACTATCTCTGAAGACAACAAATGCACAACTTATTGAACATGGAAAAGTCCCGCTGGTGCCTACATAGAACTCTCACCCCTACCTGCTAGAGTCTTTTTTACAGGAAGGTACTTTGCATACTACCAAAAAAATCAATAGATAAACATAAACACCAAACCAGCTGTAAACCTTTTTTTTATAATGCTGTTCTGACTGAAGGATATGCTGGTGCAATGGTACCAGAGTGCCTATGGGAAAAACCAACCAATACCTAATTTGACTTAAGGCTCACTTAGAAGATGAGACCCATATCCAACAGTGCTTAGGTAAACGTGAACCTGAGATGAGATGGCCTAGTAACCTAGGGTAAAACTAACTACTACTATTCCAGTAAGGACTGAAGCAATAAAATGACTCTTAGTGACATTCTGTTATACTCATAGATCAGTGCCTTGCTCAGCCATCATCAGAGATGCCTTCTCCTGCAGCAGATGGAAACAAATACAGAGACCCACAGCCAGACATCATGCAGAGAGTGAGAGACCTTGGAACACTCAGCCCTAAACAGGATGTCTCTATCATATCCTCCCCCTGTGGAAGAGGGAGCAGAAAGAGTTTAAGAACCAGATGGGATGTAGGACACCAAGAGAACAAGGCCTTCTAAATCATCCAGACTGACCCACTTACAGAGACCGAGGCGCCATGTACAGGGCCTGCTTCAGAGAGAGTCTGAGGGCTGAAACAAGTGAACACATGTCCTCATCCCTAACCCAGAAGTAATCTCCAATTGATAACAAGTTGTAAATGAAAAGTTTTATCCAACGGAATCTCACTAGGGAAACAAACTACTCTTAAGGGTAGGCTGTGTGCCAGCAGCAGTGGCCATTTGAAAATGAACTCAACAGCGTCTTTGAAGGTTCTTTGTTTCATAATATCATGTCAGGGTTTTTTTTCCCCTCTATTTTTGTTTTATTTTAGTTTATTTTTCTCTGTTTTTACCCTACAGGCCCTTTGCATATATATGTTGGCTTCCAGTTTAAGTGTTTTTGTGAGGTTACTGAGTATGCAAACTGGTGGGTCTCTGCATCTAGATCTGTTTCTTCTGCCTTTTCTTAGATTCTTTTCCTTCTGTTTTTTGTTTTGTTTGGTTTTTGTTTTGTTTTGTCCTACTCTAGTGTGTTAGTTTTTGTTTTATCTTATTATATTTTGTCAATATTTCTTAGAAATCTGTTTGTTTTCTAATAAGAGACAGAAAGGGGGTGGATAGGGTTGAGAGGATAGTGAGGAGGAACTGGGAGGAGTAGAAGGAGGGGAAACTGTAATCAGAATATATTATGTGGGGAAAAAACTATTTTCACTTTTTAAAATGGAAGGTTCCAAAAGACTTGCTTACCTCTTCCACCACATAGCGTCAGAGTAAGAGGTTGCCATAAATAAGGAAGCAGGCTCTAACTGACCTGATTTTGGGCTTTCCAGCCTTCATCTATAAAGAATAACTGCAACCAGATCACAATGAAGAAGATCTAGCAACTGGGGTAGCCTTGACTGGGACAGCTTTGGGGGAATAAAGTTTTAGATGTTGACTGTCAAAAATGAAGAAGGAACTAAGAGAGTAGGGAGGTGCCTCAGTGATGAGAATCCGCCTGTGTGCATGAGGCTCTGAGCTCAATCCCCTGCAGCATATGTATGGTAAAAGTACTACTACTTGATTGACATGTATACATCCACACACTCTTCTCTTTTCTTTAACTACAGTAATGGGTAAAATTTTGCTCCCTGCCATGCTCGTGTGTCTCCTTGAGTCCCCTCTACTGGCACTTGAGACTCTATACTGGCTTGCCTCCACTTTATCATCCCCTGAAATTACAGTTTTTTTATAATCCTTTTGTTCCCTTTCATTTTTATTCAATATAACATACCCTTACATGATATGGTGGCACACACCTATAACCCTAGTACTTGGGACACTGTAACAGAAAACAGGAGAATTCAAAGCCATTCCTGGCTAAAATAGTGAGAACACATCTCAAAAGAAGAAAGAGAGAGAGAGAGGAAGGAAGGAAGGAAGGAAGGAAGGAAGGAAGGAAGGAAGGAAGGAAGAAAGGAAGGAACAACTGAACAACTCTTGGTCTCCAGTTTTCTCTGCTCTTGACCTCAACATTGGTCTCTGGTCTTGCACTCCTGAAGGAGAAGAATCCATATATGATGCAACAATAAATCAAGTACTCAAGACTATAATTAGAGCAAGCATGGAAGAAGAATATATCCTGTAGAAAAGCATCTAAGCAAAGCAGCTACTGTCCTGATTCTTACAGGCATGGGGCCTATGCTTTTCTTCTCTGTGTTGCCCTCTCCCTAGTGTCTCTTCCAGGATAGACACTTCTAGGAAAGGAGCATGATTTTCTTGGAAACCTATTTTATCCAGAAGTCAGTCTAAGTCAATGTACAAAATGTAATGATATGGATAGGGCCATAGGTACCCTAAAGTTGAGAAGGTTACTAGAGAAAAGGGCAACAGCTCTTACCATGCATTGCCCTGCAGAGGAAGCTTTAAAGTTGCTTTAATCTGCCTAACAGTCTCTTCCATTTTGGAGGACTCTGAGATGGTACATCTGGAGCAGACCATAGCCTTCATCTTGACACTCTGTTCTTGAGCTAGCCTACACGTTGTTCTTGAAGTCCTAGCTTTGGAAACCTGCTGGTCAGTAACTTCTGAAGGTAACCTCTTGCCTAACAAAGGTCTCCTGTGTTTATCTTTTTAAGAGGAACAAAGTCTCCAAGGTCTGCTCTGCTCTGAACAAGACTGGTAACCTATGGTCCAGTTTCTACTCCGACCAACCTCTAGAGGTCCTTCCTAGCACCTTCTAATTCACTGCCTAATCAGAATCTATCTTAGAGTTATCAAAAAAGAGACTTGAACTGGCTTAAAGAAATGAACTGGCTCCTGAGGGTTTTCAGCCAGAGGGTTGGATGAGTGCTATCAAGTTCCCAGGAGAGGCGTCTATGCAGTGTGTCCTTGCACTGTGTTGGTACCTGAGTTCCTGCCTCTTGTGCCGGACTCTTCTGCTTCTAAGTTTTTTATAAGTAGCATCTCTTCTTCTGAAGAGCAAAACATGAAGGGGAGAAATTAAATGAGAGCTTCCTTACAATGTGCTGCTAGAGATCCGCTAAGAATAGAGAGAATCCACACCCAAACCATAATCACTTCCTGTGGTCAGCAGTGTGATAGAAAGCACCTAGAAGGAAGAGTTGAAAAGTTACTGTTTACTAAAAGACTTTCACAGAACAAAGGCACAATGTACAACAGCAAATGTCAAGGAAGACAGGAAACTGTAGCAGGCTGTATTGATGGATCCCTAAATTATTCCTGAAGCCACTGAGTCATAGAACATGGGCTGAATTTCCTCTCAGAATAGTGCAAATGCAGATCCAATAGTTTGAATGTCAATGGCTCCCAACCTACAAATGTATTTGGACACATGGTACTCAGCCATTTTAGAAAGCTGTGGGACATTTGAGATGTGGGTCTGAGCTGTAGGCAGTGTATCTCTGGGATAAGGCCTTGGAGGTTTTATCTACTTCTGGTTCTAGCCTGCTCTCTGCTTCTGAGTCAGCTTTCATGATGTGGCTATACATCCGATATACCTCCACAGATAGGCTGCCATGCCTTCCTCACCAGTTGGGATTGAAATCCCCTGAAACCATGAGCCGAAAGAAATCTTTCCACTTTAAGTTGCTTTTGTCAGATATTCTGTCACGCTTGCAAGTAAAGTAACCAATAGGCCAGCTGTGCAAAACCACAATCCAGAGGATGACCACCTCTTCCCGTTTTGCATTCCAGAAGCTTCACCCACCTCTTCTGAGCGGTAATTCTGCTAGATATCACAAGTGGAGAGTTCATATTCTCTGAGTGATGACAGCACTTTCTGCATAGGCTGTTTTCTGCTACCAGAGACTATTTGGTCAGCTTTCCTGGCAGGTCTGAAGCGCTTTGAAAGCTGAAGTCCCTGGCACAATGCATAGTCACTCAGACACTAGGTAATGGGTCCATACTGTCATGAGATGCCAACACAAAATGGCAGAGCAGTGAGAGCAAAGAGAGACAAGAACCAAGATTTGGGGGACTGACATGGGTTAAGGGAGGGAGAGGGAGAGAAGCAGGCAGTAGAAGAACCAGCATGGTTTGTGGTGCCCAAATGAAGAAAAGCATGGGGCTCAGCTTTAAGAAGCCTCCAGGCCCCTGCTAAAACAGAACCTACACTTGGAACATTCTGCCACCAAACTGCAAGTGAGAGTTGAGGACAGAGTGTAGCAAGCAGAAATAAGTCAAGATTTGCCTTGGTCTGAACAATGTGAGTCCATTTTTCTATTAAAAAGTGTGTGTTGGCAGTGCTGTTGATTGCATGGGGTTTGGGTGGAGAAAGAAGTCAGATAGTTAAAGCGCTTAGTTCCATTTCTGGGTTGCCATGACAGCCCAGCACATTGTTGATTTCATCCAATTTTCATTGTTATGGTGTTGCCATTGCTGCATGCAAGAGCTGAGTGTGGCAGTGCAGACCTGATGGATGATGGGAAATTGACCGAGTACACAGGAGACTGCATGATGTTCAGGGACAAGACAACTGAACAAACAGCAAGTTCCACAGCCAACTATTGGGTAAGTTGGGGCATCAGTTTATTTGGAGGGTGCAGTTGGAATTGTAAGTGTATGCAGTGCTAGGCTGGGTATTTAGGCATAGGAAGTATGGGTTTGGCTCAAGAATTAATCTAGACATCCTGAAGATCGACGACAGAAGATAACTGTTGTAGTTTGGATGGTAAATGTCCACATAGGCTACTGGTTTGAACACTGGGCCCCAGTTGCTGGTCCCAGTGTTTACACAGGTTATAAACTTTTAGGAGGTGGAACCGTATGTCACTTGGGGGTTCCAGCCTCACCCCATTCCTTGTTTTCTCTTTCTCTGTCTCCTGAGTGGGGATGAAAACTTTACCAGATAGCTTCCTGCTCCTGTCCACACGCCATGCTTTTTCTACAGTTATGAATTCTTTCCCTCTGGAAACATGAGCCAAAATCAACCCTTCCTTCCTTAAATTGCCTTTGGTCTTCGTATCTTATCATAGCAACAGACAAGGAGCTAATACAATACTATACATGAAAACAATCTGAAAGCAAGGTTAATTTATAGACTGAGGGCAGTAGTAAGGAAAATTATGCCAGATAGCTCAGTATCTCAGAGATGAGTAGATTCCAATAACAGAAGAACTGAGAGGAAAATAGAGACAGGAAGATCCTTGCTGTCCTGGACTTACTCTGTAGACCAGGCTGGTCTTGATCCCATAGAGATCCTCCTGCCTCTGCCAAAGGCAGGAATTAAAGTTGTGCGCCACCACACCCAGCTTCAAACTATACTTTTAAAAAGAGCATACATTAGACATGGGTAGGAAAATGTGGATGTTAGTGAGCCATTCTTGATCAAGTCAGAGTTTTAGGGCTGGATTTTCTAGAGACGATCATGTTACTCACCTTTGATAACCAAGGTGCCTAGGCCTGGAAATCTGTATTGTGGATATTCTATCCCAAACCACCTTTTGTTACAGAAAGAAAACATAATGTCCATCTCAGATTGATACCACTGGCTTGTTACAAATCCTCAGTAAAAGCCTGGGTGTTTGGATGGCCATGGCTCTGTAATTAGGAATGTTCAGAAGTCAGCTGAAGAGGGGCTATCAGAGTTTAGAGAAACTGATTTTCAAGGACTAAGATAAGTCCTTTGGTGTCATCAGATGGACAGCCATAAACATGGGTATCATCTAGAAAGAGGGCTAGGAACTTTGCCTCAAGCAGCAGAGTAGTACTTCCATTCAGAGAGATGGAGAATAAAAAAACAAACAGGAAATGAAATTGGATTTGCATCCGCCAGATACACACACCAATGAGACAGTCCCAGTTAGCAGGGCCTCAGCAAGTTTAATTATGTCAGAAAGGAAAGCAGGACGAGAAGAAAAGAGCAAGAGCCCTTGCCAGTATCAATACTATACTTTTTTCTGCCTTTTTCTGTCCTTTTTCTACGCTTTCCTTTTTCTGCCTAAGTGAGCAAAGGCTTACTCTTTCTGTGCCTCAGTTTCTTCCTTTGTAAAACAGGAGTTTTGACAAGGCTTACTTCAGGAAGTTGTGGAAATGAAGTTGGATGTTATCAGCTATAGTGTATAATAAACACACTTCAAACTTAGCTTGAGAAACAAAACTCACCTAGCTTCCACTATCAACCTTCTGCTGTGTTTATGGTCTACACAAGCACCATTATCCTTTGCTAGAAAGCTTTTCAGAACCATGAGTCATGTTGATTCATTCCTTGTTCCTCCCAACATCCAGTAGGTAAATCACCAAGAGGTACTCATTTCAGCCCCAGTGTCTTTCACATCCAGACACCTCTTGTGTGTTAGTCAATGTCTGTCAATAGAACAAATACTTGATGAAATCCACTTTATAAGAAGTGACATTTATTTGGCTCTTTGTTTTGACAGGAAACTAGTTCGCCCCAATGTTATGGCACTCTGATAGCACATTATGGCAGTGGGAGAGAGCAGGCCGGAGGTCTCATAATCCCCTTCAAGTGTATTCCCTATGTTATAAATACCTCTCACTAGGCTCCATGTCCTAACGGTCCCACCCACCAAGTCCCAAGAGCAGTGGAACTTTGAACACATTCCCATGCAACACATGTTATGGTGACCTCCACTGCTGCCATCACTCAGTTCCCCTTTATCTATGGAGACTCACACCAGATGCCTGAAGCCACCATTACTACTCACCCCTATATACATTATTTTTCCTAGATAGTCAACCCAGTGATAAAGTTTGTTTTAAGTGAGGCACAGTAGGTGATAATAACACCATAATACAATAGAACTATTATAATGCTGTGCCCTACTATAATGTCATTGCTCATTTGTTGGTTGTTTCATTTTTGTTTTAGGCACAGTCACTCTCACTAAGCAACCTAGACTGACATGGAACCAGAGGTAATCCTCTTATCTTAACCCTCCAGGTTCAGGGATTATAGATGTGAACCACCCCTGTCAGCCTTGATTGGAGTACTCATCCTCTTCCTGTGATGGTAAGGGGTAATACAATACCTCACTGATGAGATCGAGAGTGACTAACACAGGCATGTGTCATAGCACTAGGCTAACATCAGCCATCTCTGCTAAAGCTCAGGAAGCACTCCATCCCACTCAGGATATGACTCACCCACACTTTGTACAGTATCCAGTAAGTTCCTTAGCTATTAGAGTGATTACCACGGTAATTAGAACATTTGTGCTCAAATAAGTCTCAAAATGGCAGGCATTTTAGTCTATGAATTTTAGCCCTAGCTGTTCTGGACTCTCACTTTGTAGACCAGGTTAGCCTCGAACTCACAGAAATCCACCTGCTTCTGCATTCCTGAGTTATGGGATTACAGGCATGTACCACTGTGTCCAGCTAGTTTCCTTTTGTAATTCTATATAGGATATTCTTTTTTAATTTTATTATTATCATTATTTATTACAATTTATCACTTTGTATCCTGGCTGTAGCCCCTCCCTCATCTCCTCCCAGTCCTACCCTCCTTTCCTCTTCCCTCTCCTATGCCCCTCCCCTAGTCCACTGATAGGGGAGGTCCTCCTCCCCTACTATCTGACCCTAGCCTATCAGGTCTCATTAGGACTATCTGGATCCTCTCTCTCTGTGGCCTAGTAAAGCCACCTCACCAGGGGAAGGTGAGGCAACTGAGTTCATACAGAGACTGCTCCTGCTCCCCTTACTAGGGAACCCTCATGAAGACTGAGCTACTCATAGGCTGCATTTGAGCAGGGGGTCAAAGTCCTCTCCATGCATGATCCTTGGTTGATTCATCAGTCTCTGCAGGCCCCCCTGGGCCCAGATTTTTTATTCTGTTGGTCTCCTTGTGGAGCTCCTGTCCCCTCCAGGTCTTTCTGTCTCCCCCTTCCTCCATAAGATTCTACATTCTTGATCACAGTTGATCATGGGTAACTGACCTATGGAAATTTATTTAAACTCCAATTAAGGGAGGAAGAGTGACTGCCACATTTATAAGCTGAAGGCCATTTTGCATCATTCCTCTAGAAATTACTTTTTGTAGACATGATTAAGTCACCACACCTAACCTGGTTCCAACCACACTTGACTCCAAATTTTCACATTTAATTTTTTTTTACTTTAAATTAAAAATGAATAAATATCATTTTCACCTGAAAATTTATCATATGACAATATATAAACTTCATAGCCTGTGCTGGATAGATCCATGAAGAGCAAGCCAGTAAGCAGCACTCCTCCATAGCTTCTGCACCAGTTTCTGCTTCCAGGTTCCTGCCCTTTTTTTCCTGCTCTGACTTCAATCAATGACGGACTGTGCTGGCTAGTTTTATATCAACTTGACACAAGGAAGGAGCAGTCATCTGGGAAGAATCAATCTTAACAGAGAAAATGCCTCTCTAGGATAGGCCTGTAGGCAAATCTATAGGGCATTTTCTTGATTAATAATTAATATGGCAGGGCCCAGCCTATTGTGGGCAGTGGTAGGTGGCTCTGGGATGTAAAAGAAAACAAACTGAGCAAACCAAGAAGAACAAGCCAATAGCAGCATTCCTCCATGACCTGTGCTTCAGTTCCAGCCTCCAGGTTCCTGCATTGATTTCCTTTAACTATGGACTATGACCTGAGGGGTATATGTTATCCTAAATCCTCTCCTCCACTACTTGCTTGTGCTCATGTTATTTTATGATAGAATATAGGATGTTTGATTTATAAGCCCTAAGACATAGATACACAGAATCTATGTGTATAGATTTTTCATTTGACTCCAAAGTGAAAACAAAAGTCAGTATTCGATCTTGCAAAGAGAGTCTTCATTGGTGCCTCCCTCAATTGCCCCTAACAATTCACATTTATGCTGTTGATACTGTAAAATTCTGTGTGTGTATCTATGTGTGTGTGTGTGTGTGTGTGTGTGTGTCTGTCTGTCTGTGTTTAAGTACAAGCATGCATGTGTGTGTGTTCGTATGTGTTTCTAGATCTGTGTCTGTGGTATGGGTATGTCTTGCAATGTGTATGCAAAATCCAGACAGAGATTGACATCAGGTGTTTTTCATTTATCACTCTACACCTTATTTTTGAGGCCAAGTTTCTCTTATTGAACTTGGGGCATGGGCTTGCGATTTCAGCTAGAGTCACTAGTCAAAGAGATGCCCACCATCTCCATATTCCTGTCTTCCTACAGATACTTATACCTGACTTTATGTATATGCTGGGGATCTGTTCTCAGGATCTATCCTACTATTTAAGCAGCAAGCACTTTACCCTAGCCCAGTCCTGTAAAGGTTTTTCTCAGTCCTTGCTAAAACATTTTCCATGGCATCACTTCACATTTCTCTAACCACTTTATTAATTGCTTCATGGCCCTATTCTCTGAACCTAGTTGATTAAGCAAACTAACAGCTAAAAAATGGCTAGATGTACCACCTTCCTGTAGAGTAATTATGAATTTTAAAAGGACCTTAGGAGCCCTGACCGAAGGAATGACTAAGGGAGGAATTTTAGTAGAACTGTGTAGGTGTCAGCAGTGTCATTAAAGTGATGCATCAGAAGTCAGGGCTGGTGTGAGGGACCAGGGATGATGTGAGCTGTTGCTCACACCTCTGACCAAAGGCAGCAGGGTGAAAGGAATAGGGGAGGTGGAGGGTGGGAGGCAGTGCCTAAGTAATAGATGACTTTGGAGGCTAAGCATAATGTGAAAATTAAGAAAAGAATGAATCTGGGGAATTACAGCTAAGGAGATTCTGGGCAAGGATTTGAAAGCTAATACAAGGAGAAAACCACCAGAAGAGCTAAACTACATATAGGCTGTTGCAAAAGAGAAAAACAAAACAAAACAAAGGCCACAAAACGGCAGAACAGCAGCCATGCCAGGCAGGACCTGGGTGGCATACATGAGATAGTAAACGGACTTGTTCCTTAGCACCCCCACTGTCCTCCTGTGTCTGTTCAAAAGTGAGGGATTGTCCCCAAAACCAGTACCAGTCTTTCAGCATCCAAGCAGTGCTGAACAGCAAAATAGAAACCCTGAAGAGCTGAGGTTTGTCATTCCTTAAAGGGTCTTCAGATAAGCAGACAAGGTAAATCCAGTCCTCCCAGGCCAATGACAAGAAGACATCTCAGAGGCTAGGCAGAAGAAAGCTGTGCGGCTGTGTGCAGGAAGGAATTAACAAAGAAACAGAGCTGTTGCTGAGAGAGCAAACTCAAACAAGAATAAATACCACATCTGTGTTTTCTATTAGTAAAGACAAAATCAAAAGATTACACAATAGTAATCCTGAAAAAGCAGGAAGGGCAGAAGCAAGGGCAGGAAGATCATACTTCAAGTTCAGCCTGGCCTACATAGTGAAAATCTGTCTCCAAAAAGAAGGCAGGGTGGGGAATAAAATAGAAAATTATATACTACATGTGGGGTTAGAAGTTTGAGGGGTAAGATAGGCCAGAGTGTAGCAATGCTTACAAAATTTATATGAAGAAAATAATAAAATATATGCAAAATAATTTATTACAGACACTTATTTTACTACAATTTAAAAATAGAAATTTATTAAACATAAACTATTAAAGATTTTATTAAACAAATTATATATATATATACAATGAAATATACTGCTAAAAGTCATAACAAATATGTATAAGGAGAACATTCACATTATATTACATTTTTAAAACATTTTCATAAGGACTGGTGTTGTAGTTCAATGGCAGAGTGCTTGGACAAGGTCCTGGGTACTAGACCTTACATTACTTAGTTACTTTTATATTGCTGAGGTATCCACAGCAGTGCAAGGCAACTAGTAAAAGAAAAGTAGAGCCAAGATGGCCACTAGCACACACAGTTTCTGAGTGGTGGGATACCTGAACTTCTGAGTTGGTGAATGGAAGGACCCCTAACCCAGGAAAACCACGGTGAGGCTTTCTGAACAACAGGGAACATCGTAGGAGGTGAAAACTTTGGTCTCGGGTCACCCGGGGAATTGTTTGGGGAAGGGGAGAAACGATCCTTTGTTCTTGCGGCACTCCCTTCCCCCAGACCTCCTTCCTCCTCGGCACAGCGGCACAGCGGACTCATCTTTCTCAGCACAGACCTAACTGCCTGGGGTATACAGCCGCTGAGACGGAGCCCCAAGCACTTTAGCGGCAGACAAAAGCCAGCAGTACGTGTCCCGGAGTCCCAGATTCGCACAGCCGCTGCACCATCCACCCAGGGCGCGAATCTGCTAGACACCAAACTAGCTCCGCAGGATCGCCATCACTGACGGTACGGCCCGCCCAATCCCACAGTGACAGAGAATACGCTATATACTCACCAAAACCAGGCAGAAACGTCATATAACCTGGACACATCAGGCGCTGGGCCTCCCAAGCTTGGAGAGCACAGTGAAGAGACCCCAGGACTTCCCGGAAAGCATTGGGACTAGCGACCCAGTCTCCAGTTACAGCGGGACGTGGCGGCGGTGGAGCAGCACTGAACTGGTGGGGCACCACAGCCCTCCAGTTTAAGACTAACCAGGGCCAAACCAGAGAACAGAGAGCCTGGTTACCCCATCCCTGCTGAAGTGACCACCCTGAAATCTCCAGCTGCAGCAAGACCTCAGAACCTGGCAGTGACAGCAGCACAGAACTGGCGGAGCACATCAAAGAAGCAGGGCCAAACCAGAGAGCAGAGAGCCCCAGATACCACGATCTCTGCCAAGAGACCTGCCTGTAAGTGAGTGCACCCTTGAGAATCTGCAGTTCCCCAGATCCTGGGTCCTTCTAAATCAGAAGCCAGACATCGAACCCCCCTCCCACCCACATTCCCACTTTGGGAAACAGAGGGGCACTAGGGACATTGAAGTTCCTGCCCTGTGGGCCTGATTGAGGAGTTAAGGCAGTTAATGCCAGAAATTGCGCTGCGATTATCATTAGCACCTGCAACATATACAGTGCAGAGCCCCTCCCACACACTCAAGGGTTCAACATTAGCCATCACTCTGTCCCTCGAGAAACACGTCCACGCACACTTACACACACACACACGTGTGAGCAGGCTTGCATTTGCCCCGTTTGCACCTGCATACTTTCCTCACACAGGTCCAGCTAGTCCTCAGCACACTCTGAGAGTTCTCAGCTTCCTGAAGAACTCTCCAGACACCAGAGAGAGACAGCACCAGTCTGATCTGCAGAATCCAAAAACAAACAGGGAAGGTTTCAGATAAGGCAATAGCCAGGGGTAGGCGAAAGAACACTTCCAACACAAATCAGGACATCATGACTTCACCAGCAAACCCCAAAATCGATGGATACTCCAATTCAGAAGAAGCACAGGAAAATGATTTTAAAGCCATGCTTGCCCAATTATTTGAGGCTCATAAGGAGGAAATGAACAAGTCTTTCAAAGAGATAGCCGGTCAATTGGAGGCAAAGAAAGAAGAAATAGACAATATCCTTAAAGAAACACAGGCAAACATAGCCAAACAAATAGATACACAAGTAGAGGAAAAATTAGTGGCATATAAAAAGGAAATGAACAAAGAAATAGAGGCCATCGTAGAGAGACAGGAATCCAAATTCAAACACAGGAAAGAAATGGTGCAAGGCATGAAAACAGAATTAGAATCAATAAAGAAAACACAAAATGAGAAAACCCTTGAGCTGGAGAACTTGGAGAAAAGATCAGGAACCACAAAAGTAAGCATCACCAACAGAATACAAGAGATGGAAGAGAGAATCTCTGGAGCTGAAGACACACTTGCAGAAATGTATACTTCTCTCAAAGAAAAAGTAAAATCAGAAAAGTTCCAATCACAAAATATCCAAGAAATCAAGGATGCTATGAAAAGACAAAATCTAAGAATAATAGGAATTCATGAAAAAGAAGACTCCAAACTCAAGGTCCAGAAAATATTTTCAAGAAAATCATAGAAGAAAATTTTCCCAACTTAAAGAAAGAGATGTCCATAAATATACAAGAGGCCTACAGAACACCAAATAGACTAGACCAGAAAAGAAACAAATCACATCACTTCATAGTCAAAACACTAAATCTACAGAACAAAGAAAAGATATTAAAAGCAGCAAGGAAAAAAGGCCAAGTAACATATGAAGGTAAACCTATCAGAATCACACTGGACTTCTCATCAGAAACTATGAAAGACAGAAGGGCATGGGCAGGTGTCTTGCAGACTCTAAGAGACCACAGATGCCAACCCAGACTACTATACCCTGCAAAGCTTTCAATCAACATAGATGGAGAAAACAAAATTTTCCATGACAAAACTAAATTTATGCAATATCTACACAGCAAACCAACCCTTCAGAAGATCCTAGAAGGAAAACTCCAATCCAACGAAAACAAATTCACCCAAGAAAACATGGCATACAGATAATATCCGAACAAAAATTGAAAGAAAACAAGCAATGAAACAGGGTTAGATCACCGACTCCATTACAAAAGGAACTAACATGCATTGGTCACTATTATCTATCAATATCAATGGAGTCAACTCACCAATAAAAAGACACAGGCTAACAGAATGGTTAAGGAAACAGGATCCAACATTCTGTTGCATCCAAGAAACACACCTATGCAAAAAAGATAAACACTACCTCAGAGTAAAGGGCTGGAAAACTGTTTTTCAAGCAAATGGTTCCAGAAAACAAGCTGGAGTAGCCATCCTAATATCTAATAAAATAGACTTTCAACCCAAGTTAATCAAAAAAGATAAAGAGGGCCACTATATTCTCATCAAAGGAAAAATCCACCAAGAGGACATCACAATCTTGAATATCTATGCCCCAAATACAAGAGCACCGACATTCGTAAATGAAACATTATTAAAGCTTAAATCATACATTGATCCTAATACCTTAATAGTGGGAGACTTCAACACTCCACTCTCACCAAGGGACAGGTCAACTAGACAGACACCAAATAGGGAAATAAAAGCACTCACAGAATCCCTAACTCAAATGGACCTAATAGACATCTACAGATCGTTTCACCAAAACTCAAAAGAGTACACCTTTTCAGCACCACATGGAACCTTTTCCAAAATAGACCATATAGTGGGTCAGAAAGCAAGCCTCAACAGATACAAAAGGATTGAAATAATCCCTTGTATACTATCTGACCACCATGGACTAAAGCTAGACATCAACAACAACAGAAACAACAAAAAGCCAACACGCACATGGAAACTGAACAACTTACTACTCAATGACAGCTGGGTTAAGGAAGAAATAAAGAAAGAAATTAAAGACTTCCTAGAATTCAATGAAAAGGAAGGCACAACATACCCAAATTTATAGGACACATTGAAAGCAGTGCTCAGAGGAAAATTTATAGCACTAAGTGCCTGCAAGAAGAAATTCGTAACATCACATACAAACAACTTAATGGCCCAACTGAAAACCCTAGAAAAAAAAAGAAGCAGATACACCCAAGAGGAGCAGACGGCTGGAAATAATCAAACTAAGGGCTGAAATCAATCAACTAGAAACAAATAAAACTATCCAAAGAAGCAATGAAACAAAAAGCTGGTTCTTTGAGAAAATCAACAAGATAGACAAACCCTTAGCCAAACTAACTAAAAAGCAGAGAGAAACTATCCAGATCAGCAAAATCAGAAATGAAAATGGGGACATAAGCACAGACACTGAGGAAATCCCAACAATTATTAGGTCATACTACAAAAGCCTATATGCCACAAAATTTGAAAATCTAAATGAAATGGATAATTTTCTTGAAAGATTCCATCTACCAAAACTAAGTCAAGATCAGGTAGAAATACTGAATAGCCCTGTATCTCCCAAGGAAATCGAAGCAGTCATTAACAGTCTCCCCTCCAAAAAAAGCCCTGGACCAGATGGCTTCAGCGCAGAATTCTACAAGACCTTCAAAGAAGTGCTAACTCCAATTCTCCTCAAGCTATTCCACAAAATAGAAACAGAAGGAACACTACCAAACTCATTCTATGAAGCCACAGTCACCTTAATACCTAAACCACACAAAGACCCAACAAAAAAAGAGAACTTCAGGCCTATCTCTCTTATGAACATTGATGCAAAAATACTCAATAAAATACTTGCAAACTGAATCCAAGAACATATCAAAGATATCATCCACCATGACCAAGTAGGCTTCATCCCAGGCATGCAAGGGTGGTTCAACATACGGAAATCCATCAATGTAATCCACTACATAAACAAACTGAAGGAGAAAAACCACATGACCATCTCCTTAGATGCCGAAAAAGCATTTGACAAAGTCCAACACCCATTCATGTTTAAAGTCTTAGAGAGATCAGGGATACAAGGCACATATCTAAACATAGTAAAGGTAATATACAGCAAGCCTATAGCTAACATCAAACTCAATGGAGAAAAACTTAAATCAATCCCACTGAAATCAGGGACAAGACAAAGCTGTCCATTGTCCCCATATCTCTTCAACATAGTACTTGAAGTCCTAGCCAGAGCAATAAGACAACTAAAGGAGATCAAGAGGATACAAATCGGAAAGGAAGAGGTCAAAGTGTCACTATTTGCAGATGATATGATAGTATACATGAGCGACCCCAAAAATTCAACCAGAGAACTCCTTCAGCTGATGAAAACCTTCAGCAAAGTGGCAGGATACAAAATCAACTCAAAAAAATCAGAAGCCCTCCTGTATACCAAAGACAAAAAGGCTGAGAAAGAAATTAGGGAATCAACACCCTTCACAATAGCCACTAATAACATAAAGTACCTTGGTGTGACTCTAACCAAGCAAGTGAAAGACCTGTATGAGAAAAACTTCAAGTCTCTGAAGAAAGAAATCGAAGAAGATATCAGAAGATGGAAAGATCTCCCGTGCTCATGGATTGGTAGGATTAACATTGTGAAAATGGCCATACTGCCAAAAGCAATCTACAGATTCAATGCAATTCCCATCAAAATACCAACTCAATTCTTTACAGACCTTGAAAAAAAGATTCTCAGCTTCATATGGAGAAACAAAAAACCCAGAATCTCCAAAACGATCCTGTACAACAACAAATCATCTGGAGGTATCGCCATCCCTGATCTCAAGCTGTACTACAGGGCAACAGTAATAAAAACTGCATGGTATTGGCATAGAAACAGAAAGGAGGATCAATGGAACCACATAGAAGACCCAGAAATAAATCCACACACCTATGAATACTCGATATTTGACAAAGAAGCCAAATCCATTCAATGGAAAAAAGACAGCATCTTCAACAAATGGTGCTGGACCAACTGGATGTCTACATGCAGAAAAATGAAAATAGATCCATATTTATCACCCTGCACAAAACTAAAGTCCAAGTGGATCAAGGACCTCAACATAAAACCAGATACCCTAAATAAATTGGAAAAAAAAGTGGGGAACAGCCTAGAACTCATTGGCACAGGAGACAACTTCCTGAACAGAACACCAACAGCACAGGCTCTAAGAGCAACAATCAATAAATGGGACCTCATGAAACTGAAAAGTTTCTGTAAAGCAAAGGATACCGTCATCAAAACAAAACAACTGCCTACAGATTGGGAAAGAATCTTCACTAACCCTTTATCTGACAGAAGACTAATATCCAGTATATACAAAGAACTAAAGAAGCTGAAAAGCAGCAAACCAAGTAATCCAATTAAAAAATGGGGAACAGAGCTAAACAGAGAATTCTCAACAGAGGAATATCGAATGGCAGAGAAACACTTAAAGAAATGCTCATCCTCATTAGCCATCAGGGAAATGCAAATCAAAACGACCCTGAGATATCACCTTACACCCATCAGAATGGCCAAGATGAAAAACTCAAGCGATAACACATGCTGAAGAGGTTGTGGAGAAAGGGCAACCCTCCTCCACTGCTGGTGGGAATGTAAACTGGTACAATCACTCTGGAAAGCTATCTGGCGCTTTCTAAGACAATTAGGACTAGTGCTTCCTCAAGACCCAGCTATACCACTGCTAGGTATATACCCAAAGTTTGCTCAAGTACACAAAAGGGATACTTGCTCAACCATGTTTATAGCAGCTTTATTTGTAATAGCCAGAACCTGGAAACAACCCAGATGTCCATCAACAGAAGAATGGGTACAGAAATTGTGGTATTTTTACACAATGGAATACTACTCAGCAATCAAAAAGGAGGAAATCATGAAATTTGCAGGCAAATGGTGGGATCTAGAAAAGATCATTCTGAGTGAAATATCCCAGAAGGAGAAAGAGAAACATGGGATATACTCACTTATATAGACCTATAAGATATGATAAACATAATGAAATCTGTACACCTAAAAAAAGATAATCAAGAAAGCGGACATAGGGTAAGATGATCAATCCTTGTTTAGAAAGACAGATGGGATGTGCATTGAACGTATGACAGTCTACTGAGCGCATCTGAAAGACTCTAACTAGCAGTGTTTTCAAAGCAAAGACTCATGACCAAACCTTTGGCAGAGTACAGGGAATCATAAGAAAGAAGGGGAGTTAGTCTGATGGGGAAAGGATAGGAGCTCCACAAGGACCAAATATATCTGGGCACAGGGTCTTTTCTGACACTGACATTCAACCAAGGACCATGTATGGATATAACCTAGAACCTCTGCTCAGATGTAGCCTGTGGTAGCTCAGTAACCAATTGGTTTCCCAAAGTGAGGGAAACAAGGACTATTTCTAACAGGAACTCCATGACTGGCTCTTTGGCCTCCCCACCCCCCAAGGGAGGAGCAGTCCTGTTAGGCCACAGAGGAGGGCTTTGCATCCAGTCCTGAAGATACCTGATAAAACAGGATCAGATGAATGGGGAGGAGGTCCCCCCCTATCAGTGGACTTGGAAAGGGGCACGGTGGAGATGAGGGAGGGAGGGAGGGAATGAGGGATTGGGACACGGCTGGGATACAGAGTTAATAAAATGTAACTGATAAGAAAAAAATAAAATTCAAAAAAAAATTAAAAAGAGAACCTCATTCATCTCTGAGACATTTATTATTTATTTTGTAACATAGTTAATATGAAAGGGAAAAAACTGGGGAAAGAAGCCATGGAACCGAGACACTGCCTTTTCCACACAACTCCAACACCTCAGTGGGGAGAGGTTGCTCGTTCCCATGCCTCACTTCTCCAAAGGGAGCAAGTCCCTTGACACTTGCTCACTCAATAGCTGCCTTTCCTCTTGGAAGTGTCAGGAAGTACATGGTGTAGGCTTCATCTTCCTGACTCCTGGCCTTTCCATGCTGAAGCAGCACCATCTGACCTCTTTAGGTCTCATTTCCTTCTCTATAAAGTCAGATAGTGTTTATCCACCCCACTGTAAGACTCCAGGTATCTATGATCTAAAGTAAACTTCCCTGGTTGAAAAATCTCAGTCCTAATTCAAAATTTAAAAGATACTGTTGTAGTTTAGGTGTCCCAGTAAAAGAAAGTTTGAGATAGACACGTGTATGAGAGGGAGTTTGTGGGCAAGGAGGGTATGACTAGAACCAAAGATCACTGGGGAAGGGAACAAAGGAGAAGGGCGACATTGATCTGCAGTGGGCATGAACTTCCATCACACAGGACCTCTGGACAAACTGAGGCAACCTCACTCTCTGCTTTCAAATCAGTGAAGGTTGCTCCCATCAGAGTAGCTTAAGCAAAGCATCTCTAGCTGCTGGCAGTGTCTGGGATGGATTCCACAGTGAACATTAGATACTCAGCACCAATACTCCCAGGAACTGGAATCTGAATGCCTCCATCATAAAGGGGGTTATGGGATGGGTATGAGAGTGTCTGGGATATGTCCTATTCCTTCAAGTTTGAACTAACAGAACCAAAGCTTTGAGACCATGTCTCTTCTCTCCCACCTGCTCATCTGGTGGCCCTGTGTTCTCTACAATGAATTCCTGAAGGGAAAATTATACTGGAGTCCTCCTGCCTGGCTTGGGGTATGGCTGAGCACAGCCCAACTCCACAAACAGTCCCAAGGGGAAAATTCTACTTTTTCGTATTGCAGAGGATGTTCCTTCTGGATTTTGTGAGCTAAAAGCCTGCCCCTTTCCTATCTTCTGGTGCCAGCTTGAACCTAAAGCTGTGGGCAAGGTAAGGACTCTAGCCCTGGGCAACATCCTCATCCTTGTGCCCTGCCTTTAAAAGGCATGTTAGCTTAATCTTCACACATTGTAATTTGATACACTGAATTTCACTGCTGAGACTAGCTCTCCCTTACACTTTCTGATGATTACAAGTTGTGAAAAATTAACATTTCCTTCATTTATACCTGAGGAAAGCTAGAGACCAGAAACCTTTTCTTAGAGATATCTGAAGAATTTTATCCTTTCTATTACTAACAGTGAGAAAAGAAACTTTCCTTACAGAATTAGGTAACATTTATTTTTTTTTTCTATCTTCTGGTGTTTTTGGTTTTGTTTTTTTTTTTTTCTGATTTAACTATTTTAGAGGATTTTTTCTGTCCTTTGGCTTTGAGCAAAAGGCACATCTTAAAAATATCTAATCAATAGGGAAAGTGCAATTCTATTACTCATCATTTCCTTTCATAGGACCTATTTTAAGCTTGGACTACCTGGAACTAAGCTATCCAATGGTTTATCAGAAATAAAGAATATTTACAAATTCGCTGTCTCTTTGAATGTAAATTCATACAAAACCATCTTAATAATTCACTTTGGAAATCAATCTGGCACTTCCTCAGAAAATTAGGAATAGTGCTACCTCAAAATCCAGCTGTACCACTCACTCCTAGGCATATACCCAAAAGATGCCCCACCGTTCAACAAGGACATTTGCTCAACCATGTTCATAGCACCTCTATTTGTAATAGTCAGAATCTGGAAACAATCTAGATATTCCTCAACTGAGGAATGGATACAGAAATTGTGGTACATTTACAAAATGGAACTCAGCAATTAAAAACAAGGAAATCATGAAATTTGCAGACAAATGGTGGGAACTAGAAAAGATCATCCTGAGTGAGGTAATCCAGAAGCAGAAAGACACATATTATATGTACTCACTTATAAGTGGATATTAGCCATATAATATAGAATAAACATACTAAAATCTATACTCCTAAGAAGCTAAAAAGCAAGGAGGATCTTCATTCAGAAGGGCAAACAGGATAGACATCAGAAGTAGAAGAAGACAAGGAACAGGACAGGAACCTCACATTTCAGTGAGGACCTCTGAAAGACTACCTACCAGAGTATCAAAGGAGATACTGAGACTCATAGCCAAACTTTGGGCAGAGTGCCAGAATCCTTATGGAAGAAGAAGAAGATAGAAAGACCTGAAAGGGACAGGAACTCCACAAGGAGAATAACAGAGCCAAAATACCTGGACTCAGGAGAGCCTGCAGAGACCAATACTCCAACTAAGGACTGTGCATGGAGAAGACCTAGACACCCCTGTTCAAAGGAAGCCCACTGGTTACTCAGTTTCCAAGTGGGCTCCCTAGTAATGGGAACAGGGGCTGTCTCTGACATGAACTCAGTGGCTGGTTCTTTGATCACCTTCCCCAGTGGGTGCAGCCTTGCCAGGCCACAGAGGAAGATGATGCAGCCAGACCTGATGAGACCTGATAAGCTGTGGTCAGATAGAAGGGGAGGAGGTCCTCCCCTATCAGGGGACTAGGGAAAGGGCATAGGGGGAAAAGAGGGAGGGTGGATGGGAGAAGACAAGGGAGGGGACTATAGTGGGGATACAAAGTGAATAAATTGTAACAAATAATTTTTTAAAGAAAAAAGAATTCTCTTAATATTGTCTCACTTGGTGTGGTAGGAAATAAAGGAAGGAGAGTCATCATGCTCAGGTTCATTAGGGTCACTGGGGAGAAGTATATAAACACAGAACTGCACTGGTTAGCAGCAAGTGGAGTCAGCTTTCCAAATGTAACTCTATACATAAAAATGACATTTTCTTGGTTGATAAACTTCTGCCCATAATTAATCAATTGTAAAAATTTTACTGTGTTCCATTTATGCTCAATTCTGCACACACACACATATACATCTATATGACATGATATGATATTTTCTGCCCTCAAGAAATTTACAATCTCATTAGGAAGAACAGCTCAGCATATGAAATAATTGAAGTACAATTAACTCTGAAATACTGTAAGTTTAGCAGTAGTTCAGGGAGAGGAGGCAGTCTCCGCAGGCTGATGTAGTTATAAAAGCATTCACTGAGGATTAGAAGTGAGGCCCTTGAAAGCCTTAGTTGAACTGCAAAAAAATTTTTTCTGGGTGGGGCAGTGTTTTAAGTGTTCATTACTTTTTAATGTCTTATCTATAAATTATTGATTAGGCTGCTGAACGCTGAGTTGTACTTGAAAGAACTTCCCTCTGGTGGGTCAGGTGAACTTGGAGAAGGTCTGAGGGATTGTGGCATCACTAGAGTCAGGGCAGGTTGCATGAGAGTCCCCAGGATGCCAGCAAGGGGATACTGATCTTTGGTGGTAATAAATGGAAAGACAAGAAGAAAAAAAAGAGTGGCAGTAAGATAGGTTTTTCCTCAAATCATTTGTCCCTGCTCCAAAACCTCAGGCCAAGTTTGTTGGCCCACCATTGACTGAGTAAAGAAGATTGGGGAAGATTTGGGTACTTCAGGTCAAGTCAAACTTGCTGCAGTGTCACAGCCACTGGCTGCAGAGATTTTATGATCCTGCTCATATTTTTGTAAATTTTCTGCCTTTAAAAGTATGAAGGAGGCCAGATGCAATGGCACACATCTTTAGTCCCAGCACTAGGGAGGCAGAGGCAAGCAGATCTCAGTGAGTTCAAGACCAGCCTGGTCTACATTGTAAGTTCCAGTACAGCCAGGACTTCATTATAGAGAGAACCTGTCTCAAAAATAAACAAGCAAATAATTAAATTCACTAGAAAGTTAAGCAAGGTGATACAAATCTGTAATCCTGGCTACTCAAAACCAGAAGGGGTACAAGGGAAGGCCAGACTGAGCAACTCTGTGAGATCTTGTCTCAAAAACCAAAGGAAAAAGGGTCAGTGTTATCTTAGTTACTTCTTGTTGCTGGGATAAAATAACACAACAAAAGCAACTTAAAGAAAGAAGAAATTATTTATTCTGGCTCACAAGTTGAGGTTATGGCCCACTGTGGGAGGGAAGTCACAGCGGCAGGAGCTTGGAACAGCTGGTCACATGGCATCTACAGTCAAGAAGCAAACAGCAATAGGAGTACTTGTGTCCTGCTTACTTTCTCCATCTTTTCTAGCCTCCCAACAAAGGAAGGGTGCCACCCACAGCGGATGAGTCATGAGCATGCTCAGTTATGCCTCCCAGGTGATTCTGGGTCTCATCAGGTTGACAGTTGAGGTGAATCTTCACAGGGATGCACTCAATGACAGAGTGTTTACGTAGCTCGCAGGAAATCTTGGGTTCAGCCACCAATACTGGGGTGATGAGGTTGCAGAAAACATGAGTTTTTAACCAAAGTTGCAAACACACTCAAGCCTTGAGAGGAAAACTATAAGAACACACAGTAGAATATCAATCACAATAATGACTATTAACTGCATAAGTACTTTCTGTCTGGGAGTGTTACATAAATTTATACTAGGTGCTTTAGCTAATCTTCAAAACCGTACTTGGAGAGTGGTAGTATCCCACTGCACAGATAGGACAGAGAATACTCTAGATAGAGAAATTGCCATAAAGGAGATGTTAGAATGAGCTGTATATTTATCCAGTGATGACTAACCAATTGAGTCACTCAATTAAGATGCCCTGCAGGGACCAGAGAGATGGTTGAGAGGTTAAGATCACTAGCTGCTATTCCAAAGGTCCTGAGTTCAATTCCCAGCAACCACATGGTGGCTCACAACCATCTTGGTACCCTCTTCTGGCACATGGGCGTACATGCAGGTGGAACACTGTATACATAATAAATCAATCTTTTTAAAAAATTTTAAAAATTAATGCCCTGTCAGAATGAAAGTTGCTAAAATTAACAAGGTTCCCCAACACCTGAGTTCTGACAAAGTACTTTCATATACACTTTCTCTTAATCTGAGTACAATTTGGTAATGAAGACATTTTCTTTTTTCCTGTAGATAGGAAAATGGATAAAAGAAGTACATGACTCAAATGGTCTCTCAACTAGTAAAAGTAGATTGGAACAAGTTGTGCAAACACCAAAGCCTTTGCTGCTCAATCAAAGGCTCCAAGTCCAGGAAAAGGAGGGCAGTCAAGAGGTGCAGGGAAAGGATGCCCTAACATGACATCTGTGAGTCCCTGGTATCTCCAGTACCTTACATACAACATTCACCTTTTCCTAAAGAGGAAAAGGTTTCCCCTCTGGCAAACAAAAGGGGAGGTGACTACAGACCAAGACAGCATCTTAGCCTATAGAGTCTTGAGTAAAGGCTTTGTTGCTGTGATCTTGACATCAGGGAGAGTGACAGCAGCAGAAAAGGACAAAGGAAGCATAGGGGAGCAAGAGCAGACCTGAAAGGTGGCATTGGGTCTGGTGAGAGGGACCTGCCTGGTCCCTTCCACTGGGGACTTACCATGGCAATAAGATCCCTGGGCACTAGAGCCTCTCTAGCCAACCTCCCTGCCCAGCCTCCAGAAGCCATCCCACAATACCAACCACTCTCCTGGAAGAATCCTGTGGAAGCCATTATGATAATGCAGTTCCTTGCTGATTTGCCCTTGGGAGCACCAAGCAGATCCCTTGAGCCAGGCTTTCTTTCAATGGAAGAACTAGAGGAGCTGCTGCCATGGCAACACAGTTCCCCTGCTCATTTCTACCATCGGTGAGCTGGGGGAGATCCCTGGAGGAAGTGGTTCCCCACCTCCTTCAGCAAGGCAGGAGATGTCGCCAAGGACACACAGATGGAGAGGAGCCTTAGGGAATGTTCCCTCTAGCCTGAACTGGCTGCTAAAGTTGTCATGGCAACCAGATCCTTTGCCCACCAAACCATGAAGGAGGGAGAGCTGAAGGGCTACCTGGGAACCACCCTGTACCAGCGCAGCTCCAAACTCCCAATTTAGCAGGCAGGCTATATGGTGAAAGTCCACCTTGGGTTGGAACATCCCAGAAGCTTATCTCAGGTATCTGGAAGGACAAGTAGCAGCCTTCTGTGAAACAACAGTGCTAATTAAGACAGAGAATGAAGAAGAATAGTAAAACTAGGCATAGTAGTATATACTGGAAATCCCAGCACTCAGGAGGCTGAGGCAGAAGGATTGCAAATTTAAAGTGCCCTTAGGGGTTTGGGGATTTAGTTCAGTGGTATAGTGCTTGCCTAGCAAGCACAAGGCCCTGGGTTCGGTCCTCAGCTCTGGAAAAATAAAAAAAGACAAAGTAAAGTGCACTTGGACTATGTAATGAGAACTAGTCTCAAAAACAGAGCGACCACAAAGATGTGGGATGGCTTCTTTTAATGTCAACAGTGACTTTGCCAAACTGAAGCATTTGGATTGCATGTGTCCAAAATGTCCTTATTTTTCTCCCTATTCTTACATTCTCTTGCATAAATGCTTTAAGTAACAATAACATGCCAAATAATCAGATCACTTTTGTCTACTAGCAGCAAAAGGGATAAGAAGGGGACCTGTGAACATCTCATCCTTCAAATAGGTTCATATTTGAGTCTCTAGGTTATTTATGTGTGTACATAATTTAAATTATTAATATGTGCTCTAAACTATAAAATCAATGCAAAACCATAAAAATAGAATTATTCTAGGAACCAAAGTCAAGAGAGTCACAGTGTTGTTGATAACAAGAAACGCAGCCTTTAGAAATGTCAGCCTTCTAGATTCAGCTCTCTAGATTACTGCCTTCTATTAGACACATCTGGAGAGTAATGTGAGCGAGAGATGAGTAAAATACACTGCTATAAATTTGATTGATCTTTTTTATTCTATTCCCTTTAATTGGGTTGTTCCCATCTGGATACAGAAAAATACTACTTGATAGGGGTAGGTAGTGTATTAAACTAGTTTACGGGCCATATAGTTGAATTTCTATTAATAAAGAGAATTTGAGTTTGTTTTTACTATCACTTTGCTGTCTACAACTGACACAGAGGTGTGACACAGAGATGACAAGAGCTGCCAAGGATGCCACTCTGGGAGATGACAACTACAATGCTACTGTGTATCAGACACTGCCTCCTCTTCCTTGGGATGCTCAGAGAAGTCAATATTATCTCTGCACTGAGGCTAAGAAACATAAGTGAGTTTTGCTAAGGTCACTTGGAATAAGTACAAATTCTGGGCTCAAGCCCAGCACTGGTGCAAAGCCAATGATCTTTGCTGACAAGTACTAACTTCCCAGGTAGCTATGTGCCACAGAAGCTGCCTGTGTCATAACTGGTCTAGATTGGTTGGAGTAAGGCAATATAAATAAAATGGATGGAAGTGCTATTAATTTCCTTCTCACATTTTTATTTGGTCTCAAATCTTCCAACAATGCCACTGTTTGCTATGCCAGCTTAGTCCCCCACCCCTGCTTCCTCTTCTGCTCCTATTGTGCTATTTGTATGGTCTGATTTACATTTCATTTCAGTACACACAGAACAACTGGTAATAAACGAACAAACCTAGTTTTGTTTCCGTTGAAATGATAAGAAAGAATGTGAAAGAAGGAAACAAATTCAAACCTCTTAACAGCCTTACAAATCCATGGGGGATATGAATCTAATACAGACCAACAAACTCATCGTCTGGGCTCTCCAGTTAGCTGTGTAAAATCTCTCCACCACTTAGAAAATGCACAAGTTAAAACCAAGCAACATCTACAATGTTTACCCATCTGAATAGGTGTGTTTACATGCATGCAAACAAATGCATACACAAATAGTAAGAATGAAGTTGTCTTGGGACTAGATCTCACATCCACTGATTATCTATGAATAGATATGTATTTTTTCACATACACACATGCACACTCAAGGTCTCCTACCACTTGGGCCATTGACTTGGCCACTGATAAATCTATTCTGAAAAATGAAACAGGATACAAGACTTATTTAGAAGCCAGCAGCCATTGTTTCATAATAGCAGAAGCTACTACAATGATTGAATGGACAGTAGTGGGAGACAAGTACACTTAACCTTGATGTATTCCCACTATAATTACATATGGCTTATTGCACAGCTATGGAAAACTATGGTTTGGGGGAGCCATGTGAAAACATTAGTAAATGACCGCACTCAAATACTAAGTAGAATATACAGAATGCAGATTTGTATGTGGACTATGATTCTGATCTTGTAAGAGAATTTATGTGTGAGTATGTGTATGGGAGAGAGAGTGAGATAATGGATAAATTTCATTGTCAGTTTGCTTACACTGAGAAATTCATAGGAGACTTAAAAAGAGGTATACCTATGATATTTCCAGAGATGCTTAGATCAGGGGGCTCTGACCTAGTGAGTGGGTTAAAGCCTGGGGATTCATATCAAATGGCATTGTTGGGAGGTAGGGAGGGAACAGAGGTCACTGGGGATGTCCGTGGTAAAGTTCTAGCTATTCTACTCTGCTCTGCTCCCTGCAGTGAGGAAAACAAGTTCCCCCACCACCTACTCTGCCACCATAACACTCATCTGAATGTACTATGCCAAGCACAGTCTGAAATCACTGCAACAGTGAACTAAAATAAATAGCTCCTTCTTTTACATGTTCCCTTCAGCCCTTTTGCTTATTGCTTCAATAAACTGACTAATGCATGCATATGTATTTGCCAAATATTTATGTTTTTCTCCAGAAAATACAAAATGGAAGGAAAGGCACCACAATGATAATATCTTTATTTTATGGGTTTTAATTTTTAAAATATTTTTTCTGAAATTTTAGCATTAGGAATTAGCATTTCTACAGGTAGAAAAATAAATAATAGTTTTAAAAATACAAATCAAAATAAGAATTCGTTCTGAGACTTTCCAGTCTCACTTCATTCTCAATAAGTAAGGCTGACTGAGGCTTGGAAAGAACAGTGAAGACTGGGAGAACCATCACTGCCCTGTAAGAGATCATGACCAAGATGAGATCTCATCATGACCAAGATGAGATCTCATCATGATCATAATGAGACCAAGATTTCTGCTTTTAGATTCTGGAGAAAGGATCCCAGTGTGGTGACTCACATATTTAATCCCAGGACTCTTAAGGCAGAATCAGGCAAATCTCTTTATGTTCAGCATCACTTACTCTGAAAACAGAGAAGACCTTTGACCTTTGATGGCTTGTATGGAAACATTTAAACTTAATATGAGCTATTCTTGAATAAAATAAGCCGTCACCCCTCAGAGAAAGAGGAAGGCTGTGTTCCTCTTTCACAGCCTGGGGTGCCAATTTCTAGCACACTTTGCATATAGGCAGAGCATGATCAGATTATCAGGAGCTGGGTCTTGGGTAAAACACTGTCAAAGAAGCGATGGCCTTGTGAGAGGGTCAGAGGAAGAAAAATCTAGACATATTTGTCAGAGGAACCTTGCAGATACACCACCCAACTGGTAGAAAATGGGCTTCCAGGCATCAACTTTACCCCCTACCAGTGTGGGAGATTTGCCATCCTCTGACATTGATTTCTGTCCTTGGCCATTTCAAATACATGGGAACATTATCCATCAGCCTTCAGAAGAAATGCAGCTAATGAGCCATGTTTCCTCTTCCTTCATTTGTCTCTGTTTGTAAAGTCGATGCAAACCTTCCAGAAATAGAAGCCAGCAAAATTCTTAAAACACTTTTTGATGAGTGGCCCTCTCCACTTCCTTACCTATCATTTCCTAAGCTGCTCAGAAAATAAAATAATAGACTTTATCAAAATCCTTTTCCAGTTGATTTTATTTTGGTTAGTCATCATCATCTTCTTTCCCCTCCTTTTCCTCCTCTTCTCTCAAAAGCTACCTTTCTGAACTGAAGGTATTTTTTAACAAACTAAAAATAGCTGTTTTGTCAGCCTTACTAGGAGCTAAGATAAAAATATGCTCAATGCATTTTGATTATTCGTGGACATAAAAAAGCCTTCCTTCCAAGAAGTCCATCACTGTCGTGTGTTCAGAGAAGCAATCCTTTTTGGAACAATATTTATTAATTGCTTCCATGCGCTGAGTCATTCCTCAGCATTCATGTGTTCCACATTCAATTTAGCCAGTGGAGTTTGAAAAGCAGCAGGGCAAAGCCTGAAAGATACAGAGAGAGGGTGCAGGGCAGGAGATGGGCTTTCCAAGCCTGCCCTAGAAAAGTGCATAGAAGAGACAGAGGAAAATTCCTTCATCCTGAGGCCCCGAGCAGAGGCACACTAAGAATAATTAGGTAAGTGTGGGAAAGAAAGCCTGTCAGGGCCTGTTTCCCCCAGAGTAGGAAAGTATATTTGCTGAGTAGAAAAAAATCAGCATTACGCAGAGGTAAAAACTATTTGTAGATACTGACTAAGCCTTTCAAGAAGTAGATAAACTCCTAACATCACTTTGGGAGAGACTCTATGACAAGTGCAGACCACCAATCATCCTGGTGACTTGAGCATCAGCTAATGCAGCAAGGAAAAACAACACGCCCAGGCTTATGTGTTTGGGAAGAA
The DNA here is from genome assembly GCF_030254825.1 of Meriones unguiculatus. Lineage (NCBI taxonomy): Eukaryota > Metazoa > Chordata > Mammalia > Rodentia > Muridae > Meriones > Meriones unguiculatus. The sequence continues at coordinate 5,045,355 of NC_083366.1, forward strand.
AAGTATCACACAGAGTCTGGGAGATCTTCATAAAGCAACAGATACACCGGTAGCAAAAAGAAAAAAGACAAGTTTCATTGTTTCATTTAAAATACACAAGAAACTGTACCTAACATATCCAGATCACTTATCACAGAAAAAATTCTAAAGACATTGTTTCTACAGAAGAGATCTGGCAAAGTCATTATTTAAGTTTGGGGATTTGAATGGTAAGAGGGCACAGAATAAAGGCTCAGAGATCCTTGGGCTTAATAAACTATGGTCGTGGAGAGGAAGGGATTTGGAGCTTTTTTTTTCAATGTGTTGAAACATACTGGTAGAGGGAGAGCAATGATCTCATGACTATCTCTAACAGCAACACAATCCTTGCTCACCGTGGGTCAGCCTGCCTCATCCACAAAGTAGTTCTGGCTCTGGCTCAGCCTGAGTGCTGGGGTCCTTGCCTGTTGTCAGTCATGTCCCAGACTGTTCCAGGTGGACTGCTTTTCTCAAGCAGAGTCTATCCTACTCTAGGAATCTAGGGTCTCCAGCGTATCTATGTGTTCAGGAAAGATCACTGGATCCTGAAAATTCCTGTCACCTTGGATTTGGTCTCTTGCTCTCTAAAATTCATATTCAGACAGAAATAGGTGGTTGACCAGAGGCCAACTCTGATAACCACTAGCAAATGAAAATTTAGTTTTCTCTAAAGGGTGTACAAACCATTCTTAAGATCAGGCCCCATGCAAAGCACACAACGAACTCAGTGTTATTTTTGGAGTGTTTTTTTCACATCATACTTTGTCTGGGTTTTTTTGTTTCTTACCCAAAACTTTTGTTTATATATTATGGTTTCTAATTGTGTGTTTCTAGGATATTTTGTGTGGAGTGTGTGTGTGTGTCCATGTCTATATGTGTTTCATGTGCTTTTTCTTTGGCTCTTGTTTCTCTGTTTTGTTTTCTTATTCGGGTTTGCATGTGTTTGCTGTTGTTTCTTTTCTGTTGAAAGAATGCAAGAACGAATATAGATCTAGGTTGGTGGAGTAGTGGGCAAGATCTGAGAAGAGTTGAAGGAGGGGAAACCATAATACAAATTTATTGTATAAAAAAAAATATTTTCAACTAAATAAAATGGTGGCTGAGCTAGCCATGGCAGTGCATACCTCTAATCCCAGCACTCTGGAGGCAGATGCAGGAGGAACTCTGAGTCTGAAGCTACCCTGATCTATAGAGAAAATTCCGGACAGCCAGGGCTGCAACAGAGAAGCATTGTCTCACAAAAGCTAAAAATAGATAGATGATACATACATACATAACCAGATAGTTATGACTCTGTTTGTAAAGTCAATGCAAACCTTCCAGAAATAGAAGCCAGCAAAATTCTTAAAACACTTTTTGATGAGTGGCCCTCTCCACTCCCTTACCTATCATTTCCTAAGCTGCTCAGAAAGTAAAATAATAGACTTTATCAAAATCCTTTTCCAGTTGATTTTATTTTGGTTAGTCATCATCATCTTGAGTCTGGCAGCTCCTAATTAGGAAGTCTTATTATTACATAGTAATCAGTGTTCCCCATCGGAATGAGCAAGAAGATACACTGTTAGAACAGAGGTGGAGGGTAGTGAATGAGGAGTGGAAATTCAACAGTAGCAAGAAGCCATTTCTCAAGGTACTGCCATGATGAATGACAATCCAGACAATGGAAGAAGAGGAGGCGGAGTACCAGAAAGTAGGTTTCCACAATTAGTCACAATTGTGACTGGAGAGAGAACAAAATGAAGGATTTGTTATGTGCATGAAGGACACTGGACAAGAGAGTGAAAATAGGTGCTGGACATCTGGTAAGAGCATTTGCTATGCAATCGCAAAGACTAATGACTAGAGTTTACATCCCAGCTCCCACATAATAATCTTATGACTCCAGCTTAGAAGAGAACAGGAAAAAAAGGTCTCTAGGACTGGCCAGTTTCCAGGCCAACTGAGAATGCAGCTGAAGGTTCAGGAACAGACCCTGCCTCAAAGGAATAGCAGAGGGTGGGAGAGGAGAGCACTCATCCTTACCTTCTAGTCCTTGCACATGTACTTAGCCAATCAGACATGTTCCCAGGCATCACATACAAATTAGCTAATTGTGATTTTTTTAAGGGGATATTGAAGGCAGGGAAAGCATGTGGTGGAGAAAAACATCTAAAATGATATATTAAGTGGACTGACATAAAATAATGAGGTTCTGTTCACTCTTAAAATTAAAGGCAAGCAATTAGAAATGAAAGGTACATTTCTCTAGTCCTTTCTATTCATATGAATCTAAAAGGTGTAACTTGAAAACACATATGTCTGTCATGACTGGCAGAACCACACCCCAGAAGCTGAATCTGAACAAAGAAATGAGGAAGCTTGGAGGAGGGCAGGCCAGGGATAGACAGGTCATGGCTATCTGCAGGTCAGTGATGGACTTTCCCGTGCCCCACAGTGAAAGGTGGCTGGCATAGATGTGAGGATCTAACGCAATGAACTAATATTTTTTTAGCACATACCGAGCCTGAATCTGGAGCTATAGGAATACAGAGTGAAAAGATGCTGTTTCTCTCCCTGAAATTCACAGCCATTCAGCCAGACCCAGATGAGATCAAGAAACCAAGATGCTAAGAACCAAATCAGTGAATGCAGTCTTTCAGGTATGGCAAGCCAGTACTAAGGATGTCAAACCTCTAGTCAGAAGGGCAGTAGTCTGTTCAAATGTGTGCAGACTCACAGACTGTACCACATGATATCACAGAACATCTTAGAGCCTTCGTTATCAAAGCTGCTTCTCAGAAGGGTACTTTCTCCATTATACGGCTGAGGGAATTAAATGAGCCAATACTTGCAGAACATTCGAAACAGCCTGGATACAGAAAAAGTTCTGAATAAATGTTAACTACTTTGAGTCTGGCGGCTCCTAATTAGGAAGTCTTATTATTACATAGTAATCAGTGTTCCCCATCAGAATGAGCAAGAAGATACACTGTTAGAACAGAGGTGGAGGGGAGTGAATGAGGAGTGGAAATTCAACAGTAGCAAGAAGCCATTTCTCAAGGTACTGCTATGATGACAATCCAGACAATGAAAGAAGAGGAGGCGAAGTACCAGAAAGTAGGTTTCCACAATTAGACTGGCACAAAGGCAGGGCTGCCTTTGCCTTGCCCTACTTCTGGTCTCAGCTTAGTCTTCTCCCAGGTTCCTCCTCTCCAGGCAGCTCAGAGGGTTTACTTGATATACCCTCTTTGATAGAACAGGAGAGCATATGGGCTAATAAATGGCAGATATAAGGAAGAGATAGCCAGCTAGGGATTGGACTATACTAGAATGCTTGATTTTTAAAACTAGTGTTTGAACTGCTGACTTCAGTTTCTTTCTTTCTCTTTTTCTTCCTTCTTTCCTTTCTTTCTTTCCTTCCTTCTTTCTTTCTTTCTTTCTTTTATCCTTCAGTGAACTTCGTCTGAAGGTTAGGGCAGAATTTTCAACAATTTCTAAAATGCCTCTAACACCTTCCACTACTCTTTACTGCCTATTTATTCAAAGTGGCATTCTCAGACTGGGGGTGGGAGGAATTAGCCTTACTCTCAGTCATGTTAAGATGCTCTCTGTCCAGTAATACCAAATAGTCAGCCAATTTAATCCTTCAGTAAAAATAAGCAAGCATTGGGCTAGAGAGATGGCTCACAGGTTAAGGGCACTAGTTGTTCTTCCAAAGGTCCTGAGTTCAATTCCCAGGAACCACATGGTATCCCAAGAAGGTTGACCATCCACACATTTGTCTCACATTCAAAGCTGAAGTGGAGGGACTATGAAAGGAAATGAGTTTTTAGGGCTCTTAGCTTGCTGAGTCTCTGCACTGAGAAAAGTCCAGTGCATAGAACATTGCAATGCTCAGGCCCTAAGACAGCTCCTGCCTGGGAAAGGAAGTATACAGGCACCCCCTAGTGGTCTAATTTCCTGCTGGGCTGGAGGCTACCTGCCTTCAAAGTCCAGAAGCATAATGAGTGGGAAGTTCGGAACTTTGCCTCTGCCCACCTCGGCGCAAATGGCTAGTGGGACATGGGGAACGTCTGATGTCCTTGCAGCCCACCTGGCCTCCTGAGAAGCTCATTTGGCATAGAGGCTGAAGTGCACGCCCTGCTTGCTTTCAGTTAACTCTACCTCATGGGAAAGCTGTGCCTTGTTCAGTTAGTGTCAGGGTAATAGGTCCTACCTCTCCTTGGGGTAGTTTTGATATCTGGCTTTGGGAAAACAAATTGGAATCTTTACGAAGTTGGCAGGAGGCTTCCTTTCTCTGTGTCCTGTCCCACATGTGGGACTGGAAGACTAGAAACAACATAATAATGTAGTTTGTAACCATAGCCCTTGGCTGGGACAATAGATTTCACAATATCCATGGTGAGTCAGAATTAGAAAATACTATCATTTGAAGAACATGAAAATACTATTATCTGAACAACATGAAGGACTGATGTCAAGATTCAAATCTCATTGTCAGCACTTTCAAACTGTAATTTTAAGGAGAAAAAAATGCTTAACCTCTCTCCCTCTGTCTGTTAATCTGTAAAAGGGGTAATAGCAATTACCACCTGCTGGGGTCAAATGGAAGAGTTAATGAATCAAATATGTAAAGTCCTTGGAAATAGACCCTTCCATGAGTGCCATGCTTGTTGTGTTTGTTAGTTAATGTGAGAGATGCTATGTATCAACATTTCAATTATCATCATTATTTATTTTATTGTCCATTACTATACGCATTACTTTAGCTTCTCTATAAGCCTGTTATTAAATGCATTTCACAGATGAAGAAACTAAGAAAGAATATGATGGCAAGCATCTCACAAAAGCCACCTTGTAAGAGACCAATTTAGAGCCCAGTGTTAAGGCCCTGTCTGTGCAATCACTCAGTGTAAATTAGCCATCTGTAAGAGAATGTATGAGGAAGCATTAGCCACCCTTACACAGAACTGTGGCTAGGGGGCTGAGCAGTAGAAAGGGAGATCCAACAGGAAAGGCTTGAGCTGGGCCATAGCAGATGGACAGCAGAAAGAACATGTAACTGGAGCCTGAGCAAAGACATGTGAGCAAAGGGGCATGTGAGATGGCCAGGCACATCTTAGTGCCAGAGTTTTCAGGTTTGGATCCAAATGCCCTTCACAGGTGAATCAAGGACTCTGAAACAATGGTCCCTAAGAATTAAAGCTTCCCCCCACCCACCCAGGAACTCCATGCTAGAGGAGGGAAAGCTGGAATCTTGTCCTGCAGAAGACATCACCATTCTGACAGTATTTCATCTGCACATTTCCATCTGTTCTATGAGATAATGATAGCATGACAGAAATTAGGAGCCATTCTCTCTCCAGTTAAACTGTAAACAAATGTGTTTTCTTTACAAGTTTCTGGTTCCCGGTTTCTTTGGAAATATAAGGACACTAAAGTTATGGATTGTAGACTGAAATGCTCAGTAACAGCCTCATGCACCGGGGCCTTGGACCTCAGCTTAATGGCTGGATCCTGGCAGCTCTGGCCTGCATGGTGATGCATCCTTTCATAGCTTCACCACATCACAGGTTATAGAGAGGTGACGGAACTGTGGGACATCAAGTTGGTCGAAGGAAGTCTCTCAGGTGTGTGCAGGGGCTGTGTTTCGCTCTGGCCTCTTGCTCTACTCTTCTTTTATGTGCTTCTTGCCACAGCAGCCTCAGCATGGTGGAGTGGAGCCTTGGAGACCATTAGCATGATATATGTTTCCTCTATTAATTTGTGTCTCTTGAGCTCCTGTTTACCTGGTGAGCATTAATAGCTTTTAGTGAGGAACCAACAAGGAACTGGAGAGTAGGAGAGAGTCAGTCTGCAGAGAGCCTAGCACCCATATCGAGTTGTTACATCATGCTGCCGTGACATGCTGTCCTACTATGACACCCACACTCGCGATGCTATTGAGCCATGTGCAGCAAAGAACCAGCACAGGAGACTAACAGGGAAGCCACACAAGATAACTTGCCTTCTTCCACACAAGGAATTGAGAGATTCTGATGTGGAACAGTAGTTTGGAATCCCCTGGGCTTGAGCATGACCTGAGCATCATGAGGCCATGAGTTCTGTCCTCAGCTCTAAGATGGGGAAGAAAAATATACAAGAGAAAGCACACTCACTTTCTCACACACACACTTGCCCTGAGATGTGGAAGTGGAGTGGCAGGTATCTTTCCTCCACCAAGATTCTTCACATGGCTTTCTGTGGGTTGTAGTGTTGTTAGAGAGGGAAACAAACACCAAATGGAGAACCAAATCAGCTCCCAGGTCCCCCTGGTCCTTTCCACTAACAACCTGAAGACATGTTATGACATACAATTCCCTCTCTGATCCTCTATTGATTCTGGACACCCCACAGCCTACACCCCACACCCAACACCCCACACCCCACACCCCACACCCAGCTTCTAAAATATCTTGTTGTTACTGTCCCAGTTTGAACGTGCTGTAGGTGAAGCCCCAAGTTACATGTGCTGCAGTCTTGGTTCCCAACATGAGGACATGGAGGATGGAGCTTTTCAGTGATGGGACCTGATACAATGCAAGTTTAGGATGTTGAAGCCCTGACTTCAGAAAGATTAATAAGTTCCCAGAAAAGTGAGTCACACAATCAGCAAGCCTACTCCTAGAATTGCTCTTATTTCTTTTCTTACTGTATGACTCTCCCTTCCACACTTCACAAAATGAAGCCTCTGCCACTGTGCTATGAGATACCAGAGGCTCTTACTGGAGGACAGACTGGTGATGCTCCCTGAAGTAAGGCAAGTCAGTGCTCAGCTACGGCTCCAGCATCATGTCTGCCTGCATGTTGCCATGACCTCTGACATGATGTTTATAGACTCTAACCCTCTGGAACTGTGAGCTGAAAATTAAATGTTTATTTTATAAGTTGCTTTGGTCATAGTATTTCATCACAGCAACAGAAAAGTAACTAACCTAGTTTGTAACCTGAAGTGCAAGGGAAGTGACAGTACGGACACCATTTGCATCTTTCCACAAAGCAAGGATACAGTAAGATATACCTAAATTGAAAAGGCCATATTACAGCATGAAATGCCAGAGAAATGTCTGGTAGCAACCAGCAACCACATAATCTGCTGCTATAAATTGATGGAAGACATACCGGGTATGACATTCTGTGCCATGTAGCACTTGGTTAAACAGTAGATGCTCAAGTAGAACTAGCTGTAATAGCAATCACCGCAAGATAACGAAGAGTTCTGACAAATCAAGGAATGCGGCCACCCAGGCATGGCGACTTGCAGCCTTTTAGCAACTAAGTGCTCTTGCTTCTTCTCCTATAAACAGACCATTGGCTCGTTCTGTGAGTCCGCAACCCCCATGAGATACCTTGTCTCAAAAGCTAAGGTTTCTGAGGAGATATAACACCTAAAGTCATCCCAGCCTTCTGTATGAAGGTATACACAGGTATGCACACACACACCAAGCAGCAACAGGCTAAGAACGGGCTGCTCTAATCACACACACATAAAAATCAAGCAGTAAGCAACAGGTTACAAAGGAGCTGCTCTAATAAGAAACCTTGTGAACACTGTTGGCTGTGATGGAGTGCTGCCCTTCCTGACCACATCCTCTCTCTAGCTCTGCAGATCTGTCTGAACAGCACTTACCTAGACTGATTGTCTACATCACTAACTAGTGACCTAGTGAGGAGGGCGTAAGAAATGCATTAACAAGAGATCACAAAAGCAGATCTTCCACATTGTTTCAGCCAACTAGCAGAAGCCATTACTCCTCTCTACCTCAGTTTCCTCTCTGTGCAACAGGAGTGACAACACAGCAACCTTGGAAAAGCAAATACCTTCACCTTTATAAAATGAACCTTCAGAATTTGGAAATAGTTGAGGGAAATAAAGAACACAACAGAGAAGAGAACATGAAGACCTTCATTTTGGGGTGCATTTGGGTACAGGTTACAGCCCATCGCCATGAAAGACAAAACAAAAGTCAAGGCGTGACCCTGGGGGCAAGAATGATGAAGAGGCCCTAAAGGAGCGCGCTTACTGGCTGGTTCTTTGTGGCTTGCTCAGCCTGTTTTGCTGTTTGTTTGTTTATTTTAGTCTGGGTTCATTTCTTTCTTTTTTTCTTTTTGGAGCTATAATCTAATTATAACATTTCTTTCTTCTCCTTCTTTTCTCCAAACTTTCCCATATACCCCTCCCTGCTCTCTCTCTCTCTCTTTCTCAAATTCATGCATATATATTTGTACACATTTATATTCCTAAATATAATCTGTTGAGTCCACATAATGTGTTTATATACACACACACACACTCACACATATATATGCACCCGCAGTTAGTACAATTGCAAACACAACAAGGATATTACAAATACATACCACAAAACAGAAATTATACATAGGCATAATGTATGGTCAAGCTTCAGATACCACCTCACCCTGCTTTCTTTACATTCAGGTCCACAGCTTCTATAGGAATGTATTGTCCATGAATTTGCATACATTAGCATTATCAAGAATAGAAAATGATACTATTATTTTGTAAGCAGCTTCAGTTTAAACTGAAGTCAGTTTGAACTGGAGTCAGTCACCTGCCTCCAGGCTTGGCAATATCCAGCTTGTTGTCAGATAGGATATTCCAACCTGCTTTTTCCAGTCATGTTTTTGACAAACATCATAAGCCAGGTGCCTTTTTCAAGCTGCAACTTGGGCTCATCTGGGATGTTAGCCTGAATCATCAAGTTCATCACAAAGTGGTGACATTATTTCAATAGCCAGATGAAATAAATGAGCACATAAATTCATTCTCAATCCAACTTTCTATATTTTTTCTTATAGTTAATAGGGTCAGAAGACTTAGTAATGCATTATGAAAAGGTGATTTAAAATGCTATGTCTTAAGGAAAACAAAGATCTTTACAGCCAACCATTATGAAGACACTGATAATTTCTCCATCTGCAACACAACTCACTCAAGTGTTTCATAATTCCAAGGAATTAGTTATAAGTTTGAAAAGCTCTGTTTATCAGAATTAAATTTAAGAAATGCATTTATAGTCAGAGTCAAATACACTTACAGAAGCCACAGCCTGAGTCCTAGCTTCCTTAAGTGCCGGAAGCATCACGACACACTCCAGGAAGATGAAGAGCATGTCAGATATAAATACTTTGCTTTGTTTCAAAATAACTGGGAATAGATAAAAAATTAAGAATGATCTGATTTTTTTTTCCCCAAAGACAGGTTCTTACAGGGTGGCCTTGGCTGGCTTCAAAGTCAGGCCCTTCTTCCTCCCTCTCAGAAGTTAAGACTTCTGTGAACCATCATGCCTAGCATTATAAAATTTTTAATTTAAAAAATATGTATTTATTTTTGTATGTTTTGCCTACAGGTCTGTGTTCTATGTGCTTGCAGTGCCTGAAGAAGCCAGAAAAGGACACCAGATCCCCCGGTACGGAGTCACACTCTGTTGTAAGGCAGGCCGATGGAGGGAACGGAGGCCGCTAGAAGAGCAGTCAGTACTCTTAACCTCTGAACCATCTCTCCAGTCCCAATACTGGGGTTTGTTTTGTTTTGTTCCTTAATAAGAGGAAATTGCCACTTTTCTGATAACAGTGCTGTTTATCAAAGCTTTCCAAGACACTGGCAATATCAGTAAAGGAAACTCAGAGTGGATTATGATCCAGTGACTTTGGGTAAGAACATTATTGTACTTTATTTGGTATTAATTTGCACATACTATTATAAATAAAATGTTATAGTTACAATGTAAAAAAAATAAAGAAGAGGAATTTGGGGATTAAAATCCACTCTGTCACTTGCCTCTTCCAGAGAGAGGAAGAAGAGAAAACAGAGACAAAGACAGAGATGGGGAGAGGAAGAAGACGATTGAGAAAGAGAGAGAAAGATCCATGCCTATCAGTGTTAATCAGAGAATTATGCTATCAAGCAATCAGCTAGCAGGTGGCTTTTAGGGATCAGAAACTGGGTCCACTAACTCTCCAAGATGTGCTAGGAGAAAATGGATGCTCAGCCTTAGCCTGTGGTCAGTTTCTAACAAGACTGTTTTCTACAAGCAGACCCTGGGTGGGGAGTGGCTGTGAAACGGTTAGTAGTTGCCACCCCTGAATGAGACAGATAACTTTCCCCACAGTAAGATGAGCTCATGCACAAGTGACAACTGGCTGTGAAACTGAACTTTGCCAAGGGCACAGAGCAAAAGCTATGAAGTGGAAAGTTCAGCAAAGGTAGAGACGTCCCTGTTGAAGCAAAAGAAAAGCCAAATGTCATTTCTCAGGAAATAGTCACACAGAAGATATTATGCAAGCAGGCATAAGATGGACAGTTTGGCAGATACACTGATTTGGCAGGTCCAGCCAGCTCCTCTGCTGAGAAAGAACTGTGTTAATTAACAGGAGATGTGTGTGAAGAAAATTAATATCATACAATTAATGGAACATTTGGCTATGAAACAAGCAGGGTTGAGTCTTCTGTAGGACAGGAGAAAGAAAATGTGTTACAAGTGAAATCCCATCCTGTATTCCACTTCCTTACCCTCTGCTGTCTCTGCATTCTAGGTGATCCAGATGGGCTCCCACTTTTACTACCTCCAGCTACAAACAATGACTGAATACCAGACACGTGTTCCTGGCCCAGCTCTCATGATACACAGTTATTTCTTTAGAGCAATGGAGTCTTTCTCTGCTCTTGATGAACATAACTGGGGACTTGCGGTACTGTAAAATTAGTGGCCACCAGAGCCATCCCAGTAGCTTCCAGGGACATTAAGTTTGTTGCCTTGTGCCCAAGAATAAGAAACCATGGACAAGAAATGAACAGAGAAAATACACACTTATTCTGGGAGAGTGAGTCCTGAAGTGGGAGGGCTCCAGGGCAGGAATGTTGCTAAGTTGCCCCATATAGTAGGCTTTTATGTAATTTATGGTGAGAGGCTTACATATTGATATAGGTCATTTTTAGTGCATAATCAGTCAGCTAATCAGGAGTCCACATGTCCTATGCAGGTTCCCTCTGCCCAACAGGAATATCACTCAGACTTTCAGAGAAGTGGTCAAATCTGCTACAGGGCTAGCTAAGTCTTGATCCACTGTGGTGCCCCTCCCTTACTGCATGAGGGAGCTTGGCTCCTGTCTCATTAGGCTGTGGGAATGCAGAAATGACTCTAGGACCCAGTTCTTGTCTTTAGGAAGACATCATCCATCGTATTTTAGCAAGACAGACTATCTGTGAATCATTTTTACAATGAGATGTGCTTTGGTAACAAAACAAACAAAGCCCACTCCTGAAAGCAACCACTTGGTCCACACTTTCTTCTCTGAGAACTGCCTATGCCCCTATATCTCAGGAAGGAGGGCCCCTCTAGCTTCAGCTATTGATACCCAATGTTACCAGCAGAGCTGAGAGATTCATAGAGTTGACCATTTGAATCATAGGCCAGGAAAGACTAACCCACATGGTAGAGATTACAGGGAGCAGGGTAGGAACACCCAATGGTCATGATAAGCACACCCATAATGGCTACCTGAAAGGGCAAAAGAAAGTTGTCCCCAAAGAAACACAGATAATAAGCTTACTTCGGTTCATGCAGAGAAAAGGAACCATCCAGGCCTGACTTGTGGGCTCACATGTTCGGCCCCAGTGGGAGCAGGCACACCCTTCAGCAGTGGTTCTGAAAGACCCTTTCACCAGAGTCACATATCAAATATCTTGCAAAGAAGACAGTTATACTTTGATTTATAACAAGCAAAATTATAAGTATGAAGTAGCAATAACAATAATCTTGTGGTCAGGGTCACTACAACATGAGGAACAGTATTAAAAGGTGGCAGCATTAGGAAGGCTGAGAACCACCACTCTACTGTTTCTGTCTGGTCCTTTCTAAGCCAGGCTGTGGGGGTTGAACTGTTGCTGCTATGAGGCTGTGGCCCACAGTGGGGAGGGCATTCATTTGGCAACCCTGCACTCTCCTTCCCTTTATCCACAGATGTTCCCAGAGGACTTCAGGACAAACACAGCTGAGAGAACAGAGAATGCATCTGACAACAGGCCTTTGTCTTTGTTCCTAGACACAGCCCTATGATCTTGGCCTCTTTAACTCCAGCTCTCAAAGCCTAGCCACTTATGCTTCCTTCAAGAACAGCTCTGGAAGTATTGTTGGTGAGTGCTTTTAGATCAGCAGTTCTCAATGTGTGGGTCTCAACGCCTTTGGAGGTCGAACTACCCTTCCACAAGGTCGTATATCAGATAGCCTTCAGGCTATTATGATTCATAACTGCAGCAAAATTAAAGTTATGAAATTACATTATGGTTGAGGGTCACTACAACATGAGAAACTGTATTAAAGGGTCACAGTACTAGGAAAATTGAGAACCACTGCTCAACCTGTAATTAGACTCCTCTAAAATCAAAGAACTGTTCTCCCAAACTCAGCTAACTCAGCTTTCTAACCATGATTTCCTGGGTGGGGTAGGAGGAGATACCTAGGCTTCTTTTACAGTGTGAGTTATTTTCCATTTATCATCTGCATGGCTAAGTCTTGTTTTCACAGTTGGAAATTCCTTGAGAGCAAGGGTGCTTTTATATCATTAAACATTTAATACATGTTTGTTTTAATGTGAAAATGGGTCTTTTATGAAAGAAAGACATTGCATATTTATCCTCCAGGCTTTCCAACTCCTTTGAACACATCAAGTAAAAGAACTCTTTATACCAGCTAGCCATCTTTTTGCCCACTGGCCTTTCCTCACCTCCATTCCTGGCCAGGACTAAACTTTAAGGCCAGGTCTTCAGCCAGGCATAGTGGCACATGCCTTTAATTCGAGCACTCAGAAGGCAGAGGCAGGTTGATCTCTGTGAATTTGAGGCCAGCCTGGTCTAAATAGTGAGTTTTAGGACAGCCAAGGCTACATAGTGAAACACTGTCTCAAAAAAAAAAAAGAAAGAGAGAGAGAGGAGAGGAGAAGAGAGGAGAGGAGAGGAGAGGAGAGGAGAGGAGAGGAGAGGAGAGGAGAGGAGAGGAGAGGAGAGGAGAGGAGAGGAGAGGAGAGGAGAGGAGAGGAGAGGAGAGGAAGACCTCTTGCAAATTTAAAAGGCCAACCTCAGGCCTGTGAGATGGCTCCATGGACAAAAGTACATGCAGTACAAGCCTGGTCCTTGGAACCCACAGTGGATTGGAATCCTGAAATGTATCCTATGACCTGTTCGTACATCTGCACATGCTCACACATACACACAAATAGTAAATTTAAAATAAAATTTGAAAAACGTGAAAGCTAGTCTTCATAAGAGGAAACCAATCCAGCAGGGTGGATTTTCTTCACACGATATACCTAGGCAGTGGCATGACCCACTGACAATCACGGGTTGGCTCACCTGAGCTTCTTAACACAGTGGTGGCAGAAGAAATGTATGTGTATCTGCTAGTTCCACTTCTCTTTTGCAATTGCTGAAGCCATGGGCAGCCAACTTCAGCTCCATTCCCAGCCCCTGTTTTCAGATGCTAATTAACTAGACCTGTCCAGTCTTGGCCTAGCTCCACTGGGTCTGTTCATGCTGACCTGAAATGACTGGGCACCCAACCTCATTAGGCTTGTCAAATTTAAATCCCTTTTCTGTGCATATTTTTCCTCCATTCCCCCCAAAGAAAACAGCTGTCAGTTGCATAAAACATGGGCTCTCACTTTACCTTGCTCCCATCCCTACCTTACTGCAATGTGTGCTAGTTCCCTGACAGCCACCATTCACAAGCCATAGCTTAGAAAATCAACTCCAGGAAGCCTGTCCAGCCAGTTGCTCTGACCAACCGCCTTCTCAGGCAAGGCATATTATGCAAAGTAGTGCAAGATAGACAGATTGGCAGAAATTCAGGTAGCTCCTAGCATGGAAATTCTTGCCAATGTCTAGGCAGAGAGGAAGTTGAGTGTTAATTAACAGGAAATCCATCAAAGGTGCTTCACGGAGCATTTCATATTACAGCCTCTGTCACTAAACAGGGTGCAAAAGAGTCAGCACACCAGGCAGGTTGGGACATTTAATGCCTCTGCCTTTCCTCTGGAGAGTCACAGGGAGACCCATCTCTATTCTGTCACTGTGAGCTGCTTTCCTCTTTATTGTCTCCCACCCCAGTACAAATGAGTCTTTTCAGGGTAAGTGACTCTGGCAGAGCCCACTGCCACAGGGATGCAGTGCTGGCAGGCACAGTGCCAGGGCCTTTCAATACAGATGCACACAGGCTCTGACACCAGCGATTAGTAGCCCCGGTTTTCCTGGAGAGCATGTTCCCATATCGGCTCTATGGAGTACCTCAAGGAATTGTGGGTTCTCTGCAAATCCAGCTGTCGTTTCCCTGTGTGGCAATTACCACTCAAGTGGGTTTCTCCCATAAGACTGTGTGGTAATTTAGGGTACAACCCTGCCAATTTTGTTCTCATATACTGTGGGATTAGGCCACAAGTTGAATGAGTGAGTGGATGAATCCACTCCCAGGTAGGCTCTGAGATGTTAGTTCAGATTGAAGTAAAATTTATCATGAGAGGCAGAACACAGAGATACTCCACAAGCCTTTTCCCACCACAGGAAAAGGAACTGATAATCACCAGCACCAGGTACATAAGGAAAGCTTAGGGAAAATCATTGCCCTATCAGGGATGGAAACTCTCTGAGGCCCAGAGTATCAGTGACAGTGGGCATACTGTCTTTTAGAAATCTGACCAGCACTGGAGACTTAGTGACTAATAGCACATGTTCTTTCAGAGGACCCAAGTTTAGATCCTAGCACCCACATTGGACAGCTCACTAACCCCTGTGTTTGGAGTTCCACGGGATCTGGTGCCCTCTTCTGGCCTCCATAGGCATCTACACACATGTGGCAAATACTAACACAGGAACACAACACATAAATCAAAATCAAAATCTTAGAAGAAGAAGAAGAAGAAGAAGAAGAAGAAGAAGAAGAAGAAGAAGACTGACCGTAAATGAGTTTAGATTTTTACAGTCATGATATGAGAAGCAGAGTCCCCACACTGAAAAGTGTTCAGCCAGGCTTAAGGACTGAGGCACTGCAGAAGCGGGGTATTAGTTGATACTAAATTATTATAGTTTTATCACTTGTCCTTGAATGTACACTGGATTCTATGTGGAATTTAATTTGGAGAAATCCTAGTTATAGTTGGCCATACACACAGACCACTTGGACTCAGTCATTGTTGCTGCTGGAGGGTCAGTTATTCAGTCTACCATCTCGTGACCTGAATCCGGGTGAGACCAATGCCTGCAGTCCCATCTAGAAACTCTAGTAGAGTTTCAAGTAGCAAGTTTGTGCTAGATAGTTTCATGTCAACTTAATACAAGCTGAAATCATCTGAGAAGAGGGAACCTCAGTTAAGAAAAGGCCCCCATAAGATTGGGCTAAATGTAAACCTGTGGGAGCATTTTCTTAATTAGTGATTGATACGGGAGGGCTCAGACCACTGTGGGTGAGGCCACCCCTGGGGTGTGGTCCTGGGTTCTATAAGAAACATGCTAAGTCCCAGGTAGCTGCCAAAGATGGTAGAGGAGCAAGTTCTAGTGCTGGGTGGGTGGGTGGGCCACCTGGAAGCCATTGCGGCCAAATGGGTACTACTTGGCCAAAAGGTGGTGGTTGTGTGCTGGGAGGGCATCAACATTTCTAGAGATTTTTTACAGAAACAAGTTAAAGTATTTGGCTTTTCTCTGGAAGCAGATGAACACCAACCCCTCCTGAGGCCCTACCACTTCCAGCCCCAAGCCTCCTTTTTTTTTACTCATTTTATTTATTTATTTATTTATTTATTTTTACTTATTTACTTACTCATTCATTTATTTATTTTGGTGCACCATAAGAGGCATGTTAACCTACAAGACTAAGAGAGGCCAGGCTGCCCTGGAATGCCTCAGGGTGGTGGATGGGATTCCTCCACCCTATGACAAGAGAAAGTGAATGGTGGTCTCTGCTGCCCTCAAGGTTGTATGGCTGAAGCCTACCAGAAAGTTTGCTTACCTAGAGCATCTGGCTCATCAGGTGGAAGTACCATACAGTGACAGCCAGTCTGGAGGATAAACAGAAGGAAAAGGCCAAGATCCACAAGATCAGAAGAAGCAACTCTTAAGGCTACTGAAATTGGATGAAAAGAACGTGGAGAAGAAAATCAGAAAGTTCACAGAGGTCCTCAAGGCGGATGAATGGACTCCCGGTGCGAGGCCAATAAAGATTGTGCCAAGAAAGAAAGAAAGAAAGAGAGAGAGAGAGAGAGAGAGAAAGAAGGAGGGAGGGAGGGAGGGAGGAAGGAAGGAAGGAAGGAAGGAAGGAAGGAAGGAAGGAAGGAAGGAAGGAAGGAAGGCTGAGCAAGCCATGGAGAACAAGCCAGTAAGAAGCACCCCTCTGTGGCTTCTGTGTCAGCTCCTGCCTCTAGGATCTAGTTCCTGTCCTGACTTTCTTCAGTGATGGACTATGATGTGGAAGCGTAAGCCAAATAAGTCCTTTCTTCCCCATCTTTCTTTGGTTATTGTGTTTTATGACATCAATAGTAACTCTAATTAAGACAAAGGTGTTCCAGCAATTTGTCTGCCAAAAACAAAAAGAAAAAAGAAACAAACAAGCATCTCTGCTTTTCATGGCTTAGAAAAGATCTACTAAGTTATTCCCCATGGCAAATATCTGCTGCTTAGATCACAAACTGGTTGGATGCCAGTGTATTCCTAAGAGCATAGCACCTGGCATATGGTTGGTACTCAATAGAATGCTCACATCAATCAATATGAAGATCAACCTCTGGCATCATGATATAAGGTGTTCTGCAGAGCTGCAGTCAGTGAAATTTGAGAGAAGCAGTTGCTAAAACAACCATTAAAAGCATAAACACATGCAACACATGATGACATACCTATTCGAGAAAAATTAATTAAAATTCAGTACAAAAAAGGAAAGTGTGGCCTGTGAGCCAAGAGTACTCCCTTCTCTACACTGACCCATTCAAGGAGGCAGAAGCTCCATTCCAGACTGAAAGACTCAGAGCAGAGTCCCTGCTGTCACCTGAGTCTCAGCCAGAAGGCTATTTCCCAGAGCAGGCATGCATTCCTCTTCTACCACTGCATGTGGCTGCCATGGCTGAGCATAGTGGAAAGGAGTGGCCTCATTTCAACCCTGAGTCCACAGCTGATGATAGCTTTATTGTTGGTGCTGTAACACTGAAAGGGAGCAAGCCCCCATCACTCCTAACCCAAATGGCCAGCTGGTTCCATGCTGGAGGAAGCAAGCCAAGGAAGCCTGAAGATACTGCCCTGCCTCAACCCAAGACTCAACCCCTAAAGGAGTCATATCACTCAGACCAAAAGGGGGGAAAAAATAAAAAAGGCTACTCAGACCTGGCTCAGAGATTCTGCCTGGCAGAAAAAGGGAGACTGGAAAACAGATAGCTCCTAATCCTTTTCCAAGAGGACAGACTTCGTTTCTAGCAGAATGGAGAGATGCTCAAGAGGAAAAGGAGCTGCCCAAATAGAGGAGATTGTAATGGGGCAGCTGACAGGAGATGTGTAATTTGGTGAGGGCTCTGTGAAAGCAGAGTAGCTTTCAAGAGACAGCAAGGAGAGGGATGCATGGTGCCACAGCTCTGAGATCAGAGCGCTCTGCAACAGTGACCTAAGAAATTGCCTCCTGAAGGAAAGCATAGAACTATGCTTGTCTGTAGGGAAGTTTAAGCTTTTGGGGCGTTGGGAAGATAGAGTAGCATAGTCAGTGCCAATTATAAACTAAAAGATGGTGTGTTCAGCTCAGGAGTGAACCGTGTTGGCAACCATCTGCTCCTTTCAGGGTGACTATGGGCATCCCAAAACTGCCTGTCCCCAAGGAGCAATGCCAGGAGCTTAGCAAAGGCATAGGGGCCATTAAAATAATCCAGGAAACCACTAACCAAAGTATTGCCAACCACAAGCCCTGGGAAGGAGGTCCAGTGCATTGAGTTTACTAAAACATGTTTGCTTCCCAACAAAAAAATTACAAGACCTATACATAAACAGGTAGGTGTGCCAGGCAACAGGCAGACAATATAAACCGCCCGTGAGGGCAGAAATTGATAGAATTAACAGGAAAAAACTCACTGAATCTGTCAAAGTAAATCAGCCATGACAAGACAGAAAACCAGGTACAGTGGCAAAAGATTGTAGTCCCAGTACTTGAGAGGCTGAGGCAGCAGGATTGCAACTTTGAGGCCAGACTGGGCTACACCATGAGTTCCAAGCCAGCACCAAGGCAATGTAGCAGAACCCTGTCTCAAAAAGACTAAAAAGGTCTCATCTTTCGGTAGTGAGATGGCCCATCAGATGCTTGCTGCTAAGGCTGAAAACCCAAGTTTAATCCCTGAACTTGCATCATGGAAAGAGACCTGAGAGTTGTCTTCACACCTCCATATGTATTCAGTAACACAAGAGTACACACATAAACAGAGAGAGAGAGAGAAATGAAAATAAGTTTAAAAGAAGCAAAGAAGGTATAATAACAGTGTATCAATTTTACTGATAGGCAGAAATAAATTAGTATGCAATGGTAATAAAAATATGCAAATGTGGAAAGAGTGAATGAAATACTTCCAGCAGCAGGTACCAGGGTAGGAGTAAACACAGAGGCCTGCTAGCCACTCCTTAAACATGTAAATTTTAAGTCGAACAAATAAACTATTTAAAAATTATAGTATGTCTTCTTACTTAGAAATGAAATTTTGATCCTCAATATTTGATATTCATCACAGTGGTAGAGTCCTTGCCAATATACACCAGTATACACCAGAGTTCAATATCCAGCACTGAAAAAAAGAGGAATAAAAAGTGTCAGTGTACGCAGATAACAACTTTCATAACCAAGATACTATTGTGAATCACTAACTCAAGCTCTCTTCTAGCCATCAGTCCTCCTGCTGGAGTTCTGTCTGTCTCAGCTGCAGGACAGAGAGACCTGTGTAGGCCTGGGAGGTAGGAGTCACTGGATCCTCAGAGAGATGGTGTGATTGGAACAAGCCTCTAACATATGTTGAAGTGCCAGAATCCTCAGAGTCTGCTGACACTCCATGGTGGTCTTCCCTCGGAGTTTTGGGTTCTGTCGTTCCGGATTGGAGTCTAAGAATTTGCAACATTAATGTGGTGATATTAAAGAAACCGCTAGTGTGTTTGCAGAAAATGAGCCACCACAGTGAAGCATTGCTCTCTGGAAAAGGTTTTCTACTGGCGGCTAGCACAGGCAAGGTCTTCTGAAGCGCAGCACCCAAGACAGAGCCTTCCTGCCCACTCTGTTATACCAGGAGCGGAACACAAGCCAGGCAGCCTGGGAGATGTGGTTGGTGTCCTCTGTACAATCAATGCTGTCCTTCATTAACCCTGTCCTCCAATCATCCAATGAGCAGAATCACAGTCTTCAACAACAGATTAGCAACTACACTCCAAGCAAGGCCAAGTGCCAGCGGGCAGGAGGATGCTCTGGTAACTTCCATCACCAGTCATGGGGCAAGACAGCAGTGGGGTCATCCAAGGCTGCAGGGAGAACAGGACTTGTTTTGTTCCCACTGAGAAGTGTTGAGTTCATTTGTGTGAAAACAGAATCTTCGACAGCATCATTTATGAACACCACATGTAAGTACTGGAGTGCTGGGGTGCTGCCCTCGGCTAAGAGAAGGTTAGGTTACCTCCTTCATCAAACATTTAAAGGTAACCTGGGGCTTAAAGCAAAGACAAGCTTTTTTTCCCTACCCAGGCTTAAGGGGTGTCAAAAGACTAAGATAGGAACAGAAATACAAATTAAAAACCCTTTGATGGTGGTTTGGGGAGGACATTCTGAACTTTAACTGACTAACTTTTACTTATCAATGTGTTGTTATTTCAAAATCTACTACAGTTTTATTTTACATAAAGCATACCAATATAGTGGGTTTTTGGCTGTATTTCAAGAATAATAGTAGCCCACACATCTTTCCACAAGGACTAAACCCCCCCAAGTCTTAAATGAGATGCAGATCACCAAGTGAGAATCAGTGGGCCCACCCCACTGATTTCAGTTCTATTTCAACTCCTCTTTCCCATCTCTTTTCTTAGATGCTCAGCATCAGCCATAGCAGGAGCCTGCACCTGAGGGAGTGACCTCCTCAATGTCTCTCAAGCAGAGCTCTCCAGGATCTCAGTGCCCATCTCTGCAGGGCCTCAGGAGGAGGCACTGATGTGTTGAGAAGTAAGGGGATAATGCCTGTGCATTATTTGGACTCTTGAAATGCAACTCCTAAGCCAGCTTTTTTTTTTAAGAGCATCCTTTAATTTCCTTTTCTCCAGCATGTAGTTTGCAAGCCTGTAAATTGCTCTCCTTTAAACAAGTACTGAGAGCTCGACCTCATAAAATAGAAAAAAAGGTTTCTGGGATGAAGTACAAACTCCCTTCACACAGCTCACAGCCTTCTGTGCCCACTGCAACATCAACTGAGCTACAGGGCAGAGCTCAAATTCATGGCTCCATTGTTGAGATTTTGGTGAGGTAGGAGTGTTTGTCCCCCCACAATGCAGCTACAAAGTTCTAGAAGGTGGCCTGTTCTCAGGGCACACTGAGAAGCTGGGATAGCCTAGTCAGCAGTAGAGCATTTACTGGACAGCTGAACTAGGAATTCCTAGAGGAAGATCGTTCTTGCTTTCCGGATGGCACTTTCTTGAAATCATGAGCTAAACATGATGGTGGCAGCTAACTGAGAGGTTTTTCCTTCAGTGGCTTCTTTGGGAAGCAGCTGCTTTGCCTAGAACAGAAACTGCAGTTACCTGTTAGTGATTGAATCTTTTAAGGAGAGAGATATGAAAATCTGCACTAGTGTTTCCAGTTGTTTGCTTTAGATAGGAAGGAGGGAGTTAGAAGGGAATATTCAGGAAGAAAGTGGTCAGACAGGAAGAAAGAAAGGAAATTGGATGGAAGTAGCAAGTAGGGAGGAAAGAAGTGAGAAGAAGGTGGATGGGAGGGAGGCAGACAGAAAGGAGAGAAATAGGTACTCCATCTATCCAAGTTACCTCAACCTGGCTATAGACTTGTCCAGCACATGAAGAAATGAACAAAAGATTTAGACAATACATTACAAAATATGGTGTGGCTAACTGAGGCTAAACTGTGAGAAAAGAATCTCATCTCACAGAGACTTTGGACATAGCCCCGAGGTTGGTTTGTTGGTGGTGCCTATAATCTCTTCAAGCTTTTACTGTTTTCCTAATGTTTTTAAATTTGTTTAAAAAAAAAAAAGAAAAGAAAAGAAATTGTAAAGTGTGTGTGCATGTGTGTGTGAGTGAGCATGTGTATGACACTGTGCATGGCTGTGTGTGTGTGTGAGAGAGAAAGTGTGTGTGTGTGTGTTCCCCAATAATTTATGTGAACATTGTCAACTCCATGGCTGCTTTATTCTGTGCTTGGCCATATTAGCAACACACATTGCCCATGACCTAAAACCAATCTGGATGTAACTAGTTGCAAAAGCCTAGTAAAAAATATGTAACACACACATACACACACAGACATAGACACACACACACACACACACACACACACACACACACACCACTCTGGGTTATTTAATTTATTCAAAGAAAGAAGAGGTGCTGTCGTAAAGGCGAAAAGGCTGCCTGATGTCTTATGGCATCCAAGGACACAGATGGCCTGCTAAAGGCAGAAATTTTTGTGGAATGGGGAGGGCTGTCTCAGAAACACAGTTCCCATTATTTCTGAAGGGCATTTGAGGACACCCATCTTGTCTTCTGGTCTGTGCAGGGATCATAGTGTGCAGGTCAACCACTAGAGGGAGGCAGGGACCTGAACTTTCAAGAGCACACTGTCTGATGGCTGGAGCTCTTAGGACAGCAGTTTCATTTCATCTGTCTTTGGAGACCACTTAATTCCTAAGTTGATTCTTCAACAGTCATTAAAGGGTGGTCTCCATATGTTCACTTTAGATAGAGGAACACTGAATCTGTACACCCAGTAGGACCAATCTTCCATTTGGAAAGGTATCAGAAGAAGGTAGGAAGCTTGCAATGCAGCCTTGCTATTTGAAAACATGTCAGCTTTTGACACTCTTTTCTCACCTGCCAGGAGCATCTATTTTATCTGCTGTCTGAGTCTAGTCATAATCAAAGATAGTAAAGCAAGCTAATGAAGCAAAAGCTCCTTTGCCTTTCAAAATTGTACCTGCTATATGTAACCAGTCCCCTCAAATAGTTTAAAGGAGACTTGGGTTATCATCTATTAAAATGCCCTGGAGATATATGAAAGAGTGTTCACTCTGCATTATTAACTATGATGGTAGACCTCTCTGCTGAGGAAGTAATAAAGAAGCAATGATGATGCCACAGAATGTGTTATGATGAATCCTTTATCATCACAGTCTAATCATGAATCTAATGAGTTGCTGGGCCAGGGAGATGGTCCAGATAGGCTTGTCATACAAGCCTTATGATATGATTTCAATTCCCAAATCCAACAGTAGGCGTGAACAAACTCTCAACAGTTGTCCTCTGATCTCCACATGTGCGCATGACACTACATCTGCACACACACACATGCATACACAAATAATAACTTTTTAAAATTAATGCTAAATGAAAACTAGCACATTGGAAAACTAAAGAACAAAATGAGCCCAACTATTTTTGTTTTTTGAAACAGGGTCTCACTATATAGTCCAAGCTGACCCAAACCCAACCCTGCCTTTGCACCACTATACATGGCTGATCTTAATTATTTTATTTTATCTTATTTTATTTTATTTTATTTTATTTTATTTTATTTTATTTTATTAAGTAAAGCCTTATGGGGCTGGAGATATGGCTCAGCCATTAAGAGCACTGGCTTGCTCTTCCAGAAATCAAACCCGTTTGATTTCCAGCACCTACATGGTAACCCCTGAACCCATCTTCTGGTCTCGTAAGAGACCAGGCACACAGGTAGTACACACACAAGCTTGTACGAAAAACACCCATACACATGAAATAATCTATTTTTAAATAATCTATTTTTTAAAAAACGTAAAGGCCCAAAGCCTGAGAGAAATGTTCCTATATCACTACAAGTTGAACTTACCTCATCTTTCTTCATTTTTTATGTTAAACAGACACTCATTTTATAATCAAAAAGTGGAATAAACCACTTTTCCTGAGAAAAGAGCTTGCTCCCTTTTTGTGAATGACTAAAAAATAAATTGTAACCTGTGAGAAGAAAGGATGGTTAATAAGAAAGTGCTCTGACCAGAAGAGTGAGGAGTGTGTGGAGGGGGATGGGAAGCTAAAGAGAGCACGTCTCGCCTGCTTCCCTGCACAGCATGCAGCCCGGCTCCACTCTCCATTATGCAAATCAGGGGTTTGGGAGGCAGATGAAAACCTTCCTGAGTACACTGCCTACTGAACACAAGTCCTTTGAATGACAAGCTGATTAGAGAATGAATGTTGAAACCTTTGCTTGGATGGCTTTGCAAGGCAGCGAGAAATCATTACCATCTTGGCAAGTTTTATTTTTATTCTGCTCAGTTCAATTCACAATGATTATAAATGACCCAAATAATTTTAATTAAGTCATAGATGGCGTTCTTTACTGCATAATATTTATTTGGGCATTTGCACAAGTCAGGGAGTGGATGTGTTTTATGTACAGGAAAGCACTTGCATTTTAAAATACATGCTATTACCAAGAAAGAGCTATCCAGATGAGACAAGTGTACGGAAAAAACAAGACAAACTGGAGGAACCTACTACTCTAAGACCCAAAAGAGAGGAACTAAGTAGGCTGTGATATCTGAGGGCATGTTGCCTTGGAAACTTTTGTTGTTGTTGTTATTATTATTATTATTTTCATTATTAAAGTAGAAAGGTTGAGACTTCCTACAGGTATGCAAATGAGCCTCCAGAATTTTGGTAGGCGTGCCAGAAATCTCCACAGTTGCATCAGCTCTTTATCAGTCACTTGTAACTCACCTAGAGAAAGGTTTTACAGAAAGGGAGGAAAGCAGGTTGTCCTATATGGAGAACAGAGGCAGATGCTATCCATCTACAGACTTGTAAAGCTAAAGAAATTAAATAACCAAAGTATAAATAACAAAACTTAAAACACCTGAACCCAGGAAAAAGCAGGAGGGGAAGATTTCTTTTTTATTTTTATTTTTTTATATTAATCACAGGATATTTACTTTGTATCCCAGCCATATCCCCCTGCCTCATTCCCTCCCAATCCAACCCTCCCTCTGTCATCTCCTCCCTGCCCCTTTCCAAGTCCATTGCTAGGGGAGGTCCTCCTCCCCTTCCATCTGACCCTAGCTTATCAGGTTTCTTCAGGACTGGCTGCAATGTTCTCTTCTGTGGCCTAGCAAGGCTGCTCCTCCCTCAGGGGAGGGGGATGGTCAAAGAGCCAGCCACTGAGTTCATGTCAGAAATAGTTCCTGTTCCCCTTATTAGGGAAACCCACTTGGATATGAGCTACCATGGGTTACATCCGAGCAGGGGTTCTAGGTTATATCCATACATGGTCCTTGGTTAGAGAAACAGTCTCATAGCAGACTCCCGTGCCCTGATATATTTTGTCCTTGTGGAGTTCCTGTCCTCTCCAGGGCACATTAACTCCCCCTTTTATCGTATGATTCCCAGCACTCTACTGAAGGTTTGGTTATGAGTCTCAGCATCTGCTTTGAGAAGCTGCTAGGTAGCATCTTTCAGAGGCCCTCTGCAGTAGGCTCCTGTCCTGTTACTTGTTTTCTGCTACTTTCCATGTCCATCCCATTTGTCTTTCTAAGTGAGAATTCTTACCCTGGGTCCTCTCTCTTGTTTATCTTCTTTAGGTGCACGTATTTTAGTATGTTTAGCCTATCTCATAGGACTATATAAGTGAGTATATACCATGTGTGTCTTTCTGCTCCTGGGATACCACCATTTGCCTGCATGAGTTCCTTGTTTTTAATTGCTGAGTAGTATTCCATTGTGTAAAAGTACCACAATTTCTGTATCTATTCCTCTGTTGATTTGATGGACATCTGGATTGTTTCCAGTTTATTATGAATAAGGCTGCTACAAACATGGTTGAGCAAATGTCCTTGTTGTGTACTTGAGCTTCTTTTGTATATATGCCTAGGAGTGGATCTTGAGGAAGTACTATTCCTAATTGTCTGAGAAAGTGCCAGATTGATTTCCAAAGTGGTTGTACAAGTTTACATTCCCACCAGCAATGGAGGAGGGTTCCCCTTTCTCCACATCCTCTCCAGCATGTGTTGTCACTTGAGTTTTTAACCTTTGCCAATCTGATGGGTGTAAGGTGAACTCTCAGGGTCATTTTGATTTGCATCTCTCTGAAGGCTAAGGACATTGAGCATGTCTTTAGGTGTTTCTCTACCATTCTATATTCCTCTGCAGAGAATTCTCTATTTAGCTCCTTACCCCATTTTTTAATTGGATTGATTGATTTATTGCTTTTTAATTTCTTTAGTTCTTTATATATTCTGGATATTAGCCCTCTGTCAGATCGTCAGTATCAAGAGGCTCCACAGCTCATTAAGGTGAATCTTGAAACCTTTCTCTGTTAGCCTTCCCTTGCCCTCTTAACTTCAGCCAGCAGAGGGAAGGGCATGAGGACCATGAAACAGACTACAGAAGCTGTAGGGAAAAGCTCTAGACTTTAACCATGTGAATGTTGCTCTGAGGCTTGTCAACCTTCTTATCTCTCTGTGATTCTTGTTGACCTGCCTAAACTGAAAACTGTAAATGATTAACTGGTAGAAACAAAATGCCTAACTGATCATTTCTCTCAAACAAAGTCTTTCCCCTCAACAGCTGGCATTTTTAGAGAAATTTTCTTGTAAACTGGAAGGTTGGTCCATCTAGAACAAACAATCCTCTGTTGTTCTTTATTTCTTTTTTTACTTATTTTTATTTTTATTAATTACAGTTTATTCACTTTATATCCCCCCTGTACCTTCCTCCCTCCTCCCCTCCCAATTCCACCCACCCTCTTCTCCATCCCTGCCCCTCTCCCAGTCCACTGATAAGGGAAGTCTTCCTCCCCTTCCCTTTGATCCAAGTTTATCATGTCTCATCAGGAGTGGCTGCTTTGTCTTCTTCTGTGGCCTGGTAAGGCTGCTCCCCCTCAGGGGGAGGTGATCAAAGATCAGGCCAGTCAGTTACTGTCAGAGACAGTCCCTGTCCCCATTACTATGGAGGCTACTTGGATACTGAACTGCCATAGGCTACCTCTGTGCAGGGTTCCAGGCCATCTCCATGAGTGGTCCTAATCCAACATCCATTCATGTTTAAAGTATTGCAGAGATCAGGGATACAAGGCACATACCTAAACATAGTAAAGGCAATATATAGCAAGCCCATAGCCAACATCAAACTAAACGGAGAGAAACTTAAAGCAATCCCACTGAAATCACAGACAAGGCAAGGCTGCCCACTCTCTCCATATCTCTTCAATATAGTTCTTGAAGTTCTTGCTAGAGCAATAAGACAATTAAAGGAGATCAAGGGGATACAAATTGGAAAGGAAGAGAAGTCAAAATATCACTATTTGCAGATGATATGATAGTATACCTGAGTGACCCCAAAAATTCTACCAGGGAACTCCTACAGCTCAGAAACACTTTAAGCAAAGTGGCCAGATACAAAATTAGTTCTTTATTTCTTTAGCTCTCAGAGATTTGCTGTGTTATTGCCTCAAGGTGAAACAGAACAGCACAGGCAAAGCACTTCATGCTATCATGAGTCTCCTTTGCAGCCCGACTTAGGGACCAGCATGGTGCCCAGCCAAAGAGAAAAACACAATGTACTTCTGCTTTTCCCTTGGGGAAGAAAAGGGAGGATGTTTCTAAAGAGGGAAAGATACAGCTTGACACTGTGGGAACTGCATATAGGTCCTATAGACAAGTTCTCTGCAAAGATACCTCAAGGTTTGAGTATGTGAGTGTATGTGAGTTATGATCAGAAGCAGGGACACAAATAGAAAGCACTATTACTTGCTAAGTCAGCAACTAAAGAGAGATGACATTTTAGAATATACTGCTGGACTGTAACAAGTATTTAATATCAAATTTTCTTTAGTCAAAGGGAATAAAACAACAAACGTCAAAGATAAACAAAAATAGTATAAACAAGTTCTGCAAGAAATTTGTATTAAATAAGGCTTTTAAAAGAATTGAACTTTCCCTAGTAAGGGGAGCAGAGGCTGTCTCTGAATTGGACTCTGTTGCCTGTTTTTTTTTTTTTAATCACTTCCCTCTGGCAGGGCTGCCTGACCAAGCCACAGGGAAAGAGGAAGAGCTCAGTCCTGGTGCAACTCAATGAGCCAGAGTGCACTGGTGTGGGGGTTGGCAGGGCAGCTCTCCTTCTCTGAGGAACAGAGGAGGAGGTATGGGGGAAGAGGGAGAGAGGATGGGACCCTAAGGGGAGGAGGGAGGGTTATGATCAGGATGTAAAGTAAATAAATTAATTATTTAAAAAAAAATGCATTGAACTTGGGGTTAAAGAGACAGCTCAGCAGTTTATGCACTTGTTCTTGCAAACAGACCAGGGTTTCAAGTCTCAGTATCCACATGCTGGCTCACAACCAGGGCGTCTGACTTACCTTTCTGACTGGGCCCACACATGACGCATATACATCACACTGTAAAATAAGTTTTTATTCAAGTGTAGAAACATTCATGCATATAAAATAAAGTGGGTATTTTTTAAATGAATTCTTTGAGTGTGAGGGTTATGGTTTGAATCTGAAATACACCACCTCCCAGGCTCCTGTTATATTTTTTTCTTTTTTTAAATTTATTTACTTGTGTTATTTTTTTTAAGGGCTTACTTTTAATGGAGTTGGAGGGGTGAGCACGAGGGTTGCAAGTGGAGGCAACTGTTGCAGTCAGGTGCATCGGATCTTCTGGAGTTGGAATTATGGAGGCTGAGAGCCACTTAATGTGGCTACGAAAACCTGGCGTCAAGTCCTCTGAGAGAGCAGCACACACTCTTGACTGCTGCAACATTTCTAGGGACCCTGAGCTCAGGTTTTGAAGGTATTGTCCCGGCTTGTGTGGTTTTGAAAGCTCGGGGACCTGCCTAGCAGAAGAAAGCCACCAGGGAGGCCGGGGGCAGGTCTGCATTTGAGGGTCACCCGTATTCCTGCTTGCAGACTATGATGTGTTCTCAGTTTACTGCCCACTGGCATGTGAACAGCCACCTCCTACTTCTATGGACACAGACACAGAACCCTGTCCCTGCCACCGTATCTTCCCTGCCACGACAGTATGAAAACATGAAACAAAATAAAAATTTTCTCTCTCTAGTTGTTTCTGTCCAGAATTTCAGAGTTAGTGACACAGAAGTAGTATAGCATTAAACACTGCTCTATTCAAATATCTCTTAACTGAACCCAACTGGTTAATTCAAGTTTTCTGAGAAAGGAGCCAAAAATGGTAATTTTTATCTTATTGGCCTGTGCTCTTGGTACTGGAAAATACAAGGAGAGATCTAGAGCTGGGAAAGCTGATGGCCATGTAACATACATTTTCAATTCTAGCACTGAGGAGGCAAAGACAGGTGGCTCTATGAGTTCAAGGCCAGACTCACCTATATAATGAGTTCCAGCCCAACCAAGGCTACATGCTGAGACCTTGCCTCAAAAGCAAAAAAAAAAAAAAAAAAAGTCCACTAGAGACTACCTTGAGTCCAGGGCCCAAGCAGGTACCCTGTCACCCATGAACTACAACAGGATTAAGTCCTAGCTTGTGGGTTAGGCCCACATGGCTTTAGCCACAATTGGGTAGGGTGGATGGGCAGACAGATAGGCTACTGAGGACCTTAGAGTGGCTGTAGCAAAGCAAAATGGGTACCTTAGGAAGTACTAGGGATGATGTTGCTGATGGTATTTGCCATGTGAAACAACCATAAGAAAAGCACCAGGCCATGCCGAAGGCCCAGAACAGGACCAGCCAAAACTGTGGCTGAAAATGGAAAAAAGTTACTATGGACATTTAACTAAGATCCCTGCCCCAGTGGGATAAAAGGCTTTCTTTTTCAGAAGTGCAGAAGATGACGTTAAAGCAACAGGAGGAACCTTGGGTAGTATGAGTCAGACAGACATGGCACAGGTGCCAGTTCAGTTTCTGAAGCTTAATAATGTGGACTATCCCTTGATATCCGTAAGGACTGGTATCTCCAGGCTCTCTTCCAAATCCCCAGGTGCTTAAGTTCCTCATATAAAATGGCATCGTATTTGCATATAATTTGAGCACATGCTATTCCATCCACCATCTCTTGATTAGTTGTAACACCCTTACAATATAAATGCTATGGAAATAGTTGTTGATAAAAAAGAGAGACCTATGCTCATTCAGTAAGTCACTTTTAAAAACATATTTTTGATCTGTAGCTAGTTGCGACTATTAACACAGAATCCACAAATAAAGGGACTAATAATATTTACTTTCTATAAACCTCGGTTTTTGTGTTTACAAATTAATACAGATTTTTATTATTAGACAAGGGTGGGCTTGTTTAGGGTAGCATGGCCATAAACTATTATTAGAAATAATAAAAATTGCCGTAGTGTGGGGCATCAAAGGACTTGTATTTTAATGAAAATAGGCCCATTCGCGGCTCAAAGTAAGGTTTTGTAATAGGGAGTTCATCATAATCAAGTAGGAAAGCAATATTTGTAATAATATCAAACAGGATCAGAATTATAGCACAGAAGAGGTTATGAGTTTGAGGCTAGTCTGGGCCACATACAATGTATTCAAAAATAAAAACCAAGGAAGAAAGGAAGGAAAGAAAATGTAAGAATGAGAACTGTAAAGCGGCATTGTATAGTGGGAATAGCAGTGACTAGCCCCTTACAGCAGCCTATGGTACTCACCCCTAGACTGGAGCACCCAAGAAGCACACTCAAGGCTTTCAGAGAATGTGAGGTCAATGCCTTAAAAACCTTGTCCTTAATCTCTGGCTAAAGTTTTGAAAGGAATGAAAAGTTCCAAGGTAAATGTGTGTGTGCATGTATGTGTATGCACAAATAATATACACATATATGCATTGCTTAGGTTTAAAATAGTAGAACAACCCATTTGGGGTAGAGATCTCAAAGGCCGTTTCCCTGCCTGATACACAAATTCTCTACACAGTGTCCTGGAAAAGTAATCTTTGAGGTGAGTCCATTTCTGGTAGGTCTGGGTAAGAAAACTTTACACTTGAAAGTATTCTTTATTGTAATCTATCCACTCCTGTCTTTGTATCGTAGATCTACTGTATATCCTGTCAGTGATGGTGCAGAATAATTTCAAATTGAGAACATTCTCCTGTTCCTTCACCTCCTCAGCACCCACAGTATCCCTGTTTCCAAGTCTCCATTCTTTCATTAAAGTTGGGATGGGGGAAGATACCTGGCACTTAAATAGTCTCTGGGAGTACCTTTGTAACCAGACAAAAAGTTACTAAAAATCTAACTTTGAGTTAGGCATAGTGGCCCATGCCTATAATCCCAGAATTCATGAGGTTAAGGTAAGAGGGTGATGAGTTTAAGACCCACCTGACCTATATAGTGAGGCTGTTGTTGTTTTTAATAATTTTTATTTTAAATTTGATTATATGTATATATAATCATAAAATAATATATATGACAGGGGTATATTTACTGTATATAATACATGTCTATGTGATTATTTTTTAATTTATTTATTTTTACTTTATATGTATTGGTATTCTGCCTGCATGCACGTTTGTGTGAGGGCATCAGGTCTCCTGGAATTGGAGTTACATCCAGTTGTGAACCACCATGTGGTGCTGGGAACTGAACCCAGGTCCTCTGGAAGAGCAGCCAGTACTTTTAATCACTGAGCCATCTCTGCAGCCTATCTGATTATTTAAACACATGGAATCTCACACCCACGTGTTTCTAATAGCAGGGAATTATGCCTTACTCCTTTCTTGGATATTTTCTCAGGATTGCATAAATTTATTTAATACATAATAATGTGTTATTATGCAAATAATATTATGTAAAAAATATTATGCAAATAATGCAAATGTGGGTGCAGGAGCACTGGAAGGCCAGAGGGGGTGCTGGATCCTCTGGAACTGGAGTTTCATGCCAAGTGTATGTGCTGGGAACCTAACTGCTTTCTTATCCAGCAACATTCTGACTGAAAGAGAACTCAGGTATTTAAGAACAGAAATATATGTGAACACACAAACTGTTACGACTCTGATAGGTAATTTCATGAGTTAAATCTGGTGGATTCAGTTTCTTCATGTCATTCCTCTTTTCCATCCCTCCCAACCCTGTTTAAATGTGTAACCACAGAAGTTAACTCAGTAGGCCATTGTGGTTTCTATAATTATAGAGAGGTATTTTGGCTGTCTGTTCTCCTTGTTACTAGCTTTAGGAGTGAAGTTGTTCCTTGGTAAGAAATGATTAGGTATCTACTTAAAACACTAAGACACCACATCAATATAGATAAACATAATTAAGGAAAAATGTAAAGCAAGGAGAATTTCTACTAGAACCATTGTGGGTGTCAGTGGGAGGGACCCAGAATAACCCCAGTTTCCAAGTAGTAAGGTGAGGCTTCTGTTGTATTCAGAAGTTCTCTTTGAAAATCAGAATACAAACTGAGAGGATGGTGGCGGCCTCTGTAGTCCCTGACCTTAAAGCTAAATGGGCAGAGCAAGTATCCCACGCCCAGTATAACCATAGACAAACAATGCTGTCTTATTCAGATGTGTCTCTGCTTAAAGCCAAACTGATGTATTTCCTCCTAAAGACACTTCACTATTAACAATGCACACTTAAAGCTCAAGGATATTTTAATTTCAGTATTTATAGTAAGGTGTAAGTAATTTGGATATTCAACTTCCTCGTGGTTCCCAATATTTTTATCCTCTCAGGATTGCTTAATCTAAGAAAGTCCCAATCTCTTGCCAATTATATTTAGGGAACTTGTTATACATTCAAAATTGTTTCAATCATTTGCTTCTTTTTCAGTGGGGAAAGTCTACAGTGCAGAAAGGCTTTAATTTGCCAGTTGATTTGAAATGCGCATCCCTGCACAGAGCTGTTTACCTCCTGCTGAGCTGCATTATATTCTGTACTGTGTATAATAAAGAAGTTTGTTTTCCTTTAAGTAAATAAATAAATAAATTTTAGGATTTTTAGACACTTTCAGTCCCATTTTGACAATTGGCTTCTTCTACCCACCCCACTGTCATACATATAGAATTTTTTAAAAAGACTTATGTATTCAGTGTTCTGACTGCATGTATACTTGCACTCCAGAAGAGGGCACCAGATCTCATTACATACGGTTATAGCCACCATGTGGTTGCTGGGAATTGAACTCAGGACCTTTGGAAGAGCAGCCAGTGCTCTTCACTTCTGAGCCACCTCTCCAGCCTCCTATATGAAAGTTTTTTGTTGTTTTTTTTTTTCCCCTTAGTGAATTAAACTTTTCTTTTTTACTTTTTTAAGTTTCTTTTTTTAATTTTTATTCTTAGTTACATTTTATTAACTCTGTATCCCAGCTATATCCCGCTCCCTCATTCCCTCCCAGAAAGTTTTTTTAAAGAAAACTTTTTTATTTCACTTACTTAGTTAGATGTGGGTGTTGTGTCACCAAAGCACACTTGTCGGAGGAGACCCAGAGAGTCATTTCTCACCATCCACCTTGGTGCTGGAGGATCTCCCTTGGTGTTTCTATTATTCTTTGGACTCTAGGCTGCTGCCTCTCCATTTATGACTGATTTCTCTCTCTTTCCAATCCTAGTTAAGAGGTTTTCAGCATGTGCTGCCAGTCCAACTTTTTACAATGGATTCTCTGGCTCAAAATTAGGCCATTAGGCTTGCTAGGATCTTGGTGTTCACCTGCTGAGTTCTTGCTTCATCTGGAGAATCTTTTTTACATTGCCTTTGAAATTAAAATATAATTACATCATTCTATCCCTTCCTTTTTTTCCCTCTAACCCTTTTCATGAACACCACTCTTCCTTCCTCTCTCAAATTCATGGCCTCTTTTTAAATTAATGTTACATATATACTTTTTAAAGAGGAAATAAAATTCTAAGTTTACCCAATCAATACCAAAAAAAGCGAAACTTATACAATGCTTTGTTTGCTTGCTTGCTTGATTCTTTAAGGCCAAGTTTCAAAACTTTGTCTCTCTGATATTTCTTGACACTTTAGAGTTTTTTAAGTTAAAAAATCATAATGAAGTGCAGCTGTGAGTGGTGGATCTTTGTCACCATCCAGCTGTTGAGGGGCTTGGTGTTATTTCATATCCTCTGTTGTTGACATAGCACACGAGAAGAGAAAAAGCAAAGGAATCCCAGTAAAACA
Source organism: Meriones unguiculatus (assembly GCF_030254825.1). Classification (NCBI taxonomy): domain Eukaryota; kingdom Metazoa; phylum Chordata; class Mammalia; order Rodentia; family Muridae; genus Meriones; species Meriones unguiculatus. Next base: position 5,078,750 of record NC_083366.1, read on the forward strand.
AGACTGCGATATTGTTGTCTTATTAACTTTGTACATGAAACCATTTAGAAACACTAATGGAGGTTATCATGAGCCTGTTAGTACCATTTGATAACATCTCAGACCACAAAATACCATATAAGGCAGTGGTTATCAACCTTCCTAATGCTGTGAACCTTTAATACAGTTCCTCGTGTTGTGGTGACCCCCAACCACAAAATTATCTTCTTGTTACTTCATAACGGTAATTTCACTACTGTGACGGACATAATGTAAATACCTGACATGCAGGATATCTGATATTCTACTCCACGCATTGAAAACTATTGATATAATGGCTCTCTATGAAGCTTCTTAGCTCTTCATTAATTTCTTCATGTAATCTTAGTGTGGCTCTTTTCCACATTTATCTTGAAGAGCAATAGCACACATAACTTTTGTAAAAGCCAAGAAAATTCTTAGGGCTGAATGTCAGTAGACTTTGTCTCCATGGCTTCAAGTGGAGTTGAGATGAGCAAATGCTTTTCTCATATAAATAAGACAGGGAGGCTGTCGGGTAACTCAGATCTACTTCCCTCACGTGTCGCAGTAGCCTGTCTTATGCATTCTGCTTTCTACATGTCTGAAAAGAGACTTCTGCTTCAGCAATGCACAGGAAAGTTTCTACTCCAACTTGGACAGTTCCCTTATCTGTATCCATTGATGCAAAGGAAAAACCATAAAGAAAAGAGTATCTGGGGTAGAAATATGAGAAGAATCCACTTCTTCCCTTGTGATAAAAGCCTTCTTGCTTTCCAAAAGAATCTTAGTACCAAAGTTGCTGAGTGCTTAATCCCATGAGACCACTATCTGAAGTTTTTTATCATAAAAATAAGAAAAATATTGTTAATGAGTGAGTTAAATCTATTTGTTATATAGTCACAAAACCAAAGGTCTCTCTGAGAGCTTCTTCTTGTGGTAATTAACACAGAAACCCACATCTGGGCAACGTACACAGAGTGAGAGACTTTGGAGCACTCAGTCCTAAATGGGATATCAAACCCCTCCCCTTGAGGCTCAGGGATCCAAACAGAAGAGGAGGTAGAAAGATTGTGAGAGCCAGCAGTGGATGCCTCCAAGGAAACAGCATCTTCCAAACAAAACAGATATGACATGTGTGATGCACAGATGAACTCACAGAGGCTGTGACAGCATGCACAGGGCCTACACAGGTTCATACCAGAAATAATCCCAACACTGAGAAAAGAAAGTGGGCACACACACACCCAACCAACAAGCTGTTTGCAACTGATATCTACCTGCTGGGAAAGGGAACCTCAGTGTTCTCCAATGGAGTGTCAACTGAGTGTATCAACCGTACTCCAGGGAAGGCCAGGACAAGGAGGGCATTGGAGCTCCTGGAATTGCATTGCATGTTGGGGTGGGATAGAAGACTTTTTAGATTTGTTTTGGTGTTTTTGTTTGTTGATTGGTTGGTTTGTTTGTCTTACTGGTTTTTGCTTTCTTTGTTTTGATTTTCATGGGTTTTGTTTTTGTCTTGAGAGAGAGAGAACACAAAGTAGGGTGGGTGGAAAGCTGGGGAGGATCAGGGAAGACCTGGGAAAGGGAAAAGAACGGGATGAAATATAATATCTGAAAAAAAGTCTTAAAAATGTTAAAGCCTTTCTGTGTAGTTGTAAAGCCTTCCTGCAATATCCCTCAGAGAGTAAAAAGACTTGCCCCGGAAGGTGCGTGGCTCACTTCCTAGTTCAATAGCTCACATCCAGTTGTAGCTGGAGAATCAGCCCTTTCGAACAGTCAGTCACTGTAATTTACAGATACTCTATCTGTGTTCCCAACAGCCAAGCAGGCATCTCACAGATGTGATATATTTATATCATCAATAAACCATGTGGGATATAAGCTGCAAAAAGATAAGAGTTTATATAAAATTGATCAGGAGAAATATAAATCGTTAAAAAAAAAAGCTAAAATGCAGTATGGATACTAATATGTAGAATCAATATGCAGGGGAGTCCAAATGTTCACTTGAGACTGTATTTCATACGATGTGATTTCTCCTGTGGTATTGTCAAGGAGTGTTGGAGCTAGACACCTTTTACCAGTGAGTGAGGCAATCTGATATAGTTTTAACATCAGCTGGACTAGCTTTCTTTTCTAGTCACACTCTTCCTGTCTCTCCCTGCCATCTGACTGTTGCATGGCAACCCTAAAAATCCCCTTTGAGTTGTCACTTCATGAAGCTATACATTCCCAATTAGCTCACATACTTGGTTACTTACATGCTGAATACTCACTAAATATCTACTAAATAATGAGTGTTCGAAGCAGGAGACAAGGCCTAGCCCTGCAACTAATGGGATTTAGGTAGAGATGAACAGGAAGAAGAAAGGAACTGACAAGGAGGATGGTGTTTCCATACAAGTTGTCCACACAGCAAGGACAAGAGATTGTTTTGATTTGGAAGGTAGGAGGCGAAAAAACAAAGGGTTCTTAAAATGAGTTTTCATGGTCAAGTTGGATCAGGTAGATTAAAAACAATGAAAACAGTGGTTGAACTTTTCATGTGCAGGCACATGTTCCTACAGTAGAATCTCAGGAATCCAGGGCTAGGATAGGTAGAGTACTTGGACAAAGCTCTGGGTTTGATCCCCATCACCAAATAAATTGGGCTTAATGATAAATGCTTGTAATCCCAGCATGCCAGGTCTGCAGAGACAGACAGAAAGATCAGGGAAGTGAAAGTCATCCTGGGTTGCAGGTGAGTTCAAGGCCAGCCTGGATTACATAAGACCCTGTCAATAAATAAATAATAAACAAACAAAGAAGAAGAGAATAGGAAAAACGTGTCAGTATTCTAAAGGGATTCTGTATGCATTAATTTCCTTCCATTATAGATGGGGGAAATGGAGGCATCAAGGTTTTGAAATGCTAAGCGCCTTCTCAAACTCACACAATCACCAAGTAGCAGAACAGTGTTTGGGAGTATGCTTCCAGCCAAGAAAACCGTATATATGAAAGGCTTAAAGAAAGTTATAAGAATGACTTCTGTGCTCCACACTTGTTGGGGTGTACATGTGCAGCTTGACAAAGCACAGCTTAGGTGGTGCAGAGCTTCCAAATAAAACTTCCACAGTCTAGCTATGAAAGCTCCTGACAGCTTCAAAACAGAATAGGAGAAATTTAAGTATTTATAGGCTGAGGCCTCAATTTATCTAAACTTGTTTAAGTCCTAATGCTGCCCATTTGAATGGAAGAAGGGAGTACAAACGGCAGTTAGTAATAAGGGAGCATCTATCCTTCCCGCCACTTCTTCCTGCACCTCAGCAGCCAGCAAAGCAAGCTTTAGGAACAGACCAGGAACTGTCATTTCCTTGATGAGGTTTACTTCAGCTTTGTCTCGATACATCTGATAAGCACCTTGCACTGAAAATTCAAACTGCAGAGGAAAAATCGCTGTATCTTAAGCCATGACTCCGGAGTCTCAGGAAAGTATGGGTGCGGGATGCAGAGTTCCCAGAGGCAGGCTCCCTGGACCTCTGATCCATCCTCGGAGGCATCCATTGTCCTAGTCTTTAAACCTCGTCAAGCAAGGGCTGCAGGGAAACCAATCTTTCCAGCTAACTGCACCCCCGGAATACCACCCACTCCCAGAAGGAAAGTTTCACTTCTGGCGACGTCTCTTATGCAAATGAATACTCTCTTTGTGCTGTACATTTTAGTAATAATATTTGAGGCGCTAAGCAACCTTCTCTGAAGGGCTGATCCCTAATTAGGGCATTTCAAATGCTAACCAGCCACTCTTGGAATGTGGATGCCCGATTAGGATACTTCAAATGCCTCCTCACTCCCAGGGTGGGGATTATTATGTGGTTATCTCCAGGTAAATCGGCACAGAGATGATGTCGCTGCTTGTTACCCAGAACAAAAGGAAAAAGTGTCCCTTTGTCAGTGTGTTTCAACGAGCTTACTGCGAGAAAGAGAAGCCATCTTTGAGTGATGGGTCCAGTCATTTCCTCTTCCTGAGAGGATATGCACATGATGTTTTAGTCATTCATGAGCTCTGTATCCCTTTGTCTGCCAACCGGAGTGACGCACTGCTCTCCAAACTCCACCTTTATCCCTCAAGCGTTTGCCACAGCGGGGCAGGGAGGACATAGAGAAGTTGAGGGGAAGGCCGACATGCCTGGGAAAGAAGCAGTAGCTGAGACAAAGGCCAGGTATCAAGTCTCTATGTGGCTTCACAGGAAACATATTATCTGCTTGCTGAACTTGGGAACATACTTCTAGGCAAAACAGAGCGTTCTGGCACGCTGTACTAGTTGAAGACAGAGAGGCAAGTTTGCCCCCTTTTCAGTCTGTTCCGTTTAAACCAGACACCCTCAGCTCAGCACAGCAATTCAGGGAAGTCAAGGTGCCACCAGTTGGAACTCTTGGTGGCCCCACTCTGACTTAAGAGCTTTGGCCTCAGAAACAAACAGCAACAACAAATAAAATAGGAAGTGCCTATGTACACATTATGATGTAGGGGACTGCAGGCTGTGTGGCACAGTATGTGGACTTGTTAGTACAGGTATGTTCACGTGTGTGTAGTTACACACACACATCTGAAAAGGCTGGAGGCAGATATTAGGTATCATTAATCCATCACTTTCCATCTTTAATTTCTTTACTGGAAGTTTGTCGATTTTGCTAGACTAACCAAAACCCACTTCAGAGTCAACCTGTCCCCACTGCATCCAGTTCTGGGCTTATATGCATTCACCCTGTACCATCAAGCCCAGCTTCCTGTAATTCAGGAATCAGAACCCAGATCATTGTGCTTACACAGTAGGCTCTGTATTTACAAAGCTGTCTCCCTATCCCTCACTCATGATTTTGCATGTACTTTCAGGAAGATCGTGAGATCCCTTTCCTAAAATATCACACACGTAAACACAGACAGAAAGATACAATATGTGTGTATGTCTGTATGTAAGTATATGTATCAGTGCATCTGAAACAGAATTATCTTTAAGCATAAAAATATCTCAAAAAATCATCTTCACAATATCACCTTATTTCAAATAAGATTATAGTTTACAGGGAATATCTGCTCTCTGGAGTGCCCAACAGTGAGTCGTAGAAACCACCTGCTTTCTTGCTCCTGGTAGCATCTAAGAGAGAGATTACTAGGATTCTTGCACGGTATTGGATTCTCAAGGATCCGTTTATGACTCTGGGGAAGGAGAGGCCGGAGAGTATGAGCTCACACCCATACAGGTGTGCGGATGCTCTCTGTGGGTCACTATGGAGGATCAAGTTCGGAATGGATAGTCAGGAGTCCTTTCTCATGAAGCTACTCATCCCAGCGTTCCCTCAAAGTCACAGGGCAGCCCCATGGGGCACAACTGCACTTCTGCTCAGTTTTCTCTTAGTAATAAAGCACGTGAGCTAACCCCTTAAAAGAAGACATGCTTATTAGTGCTCATAGCTCCAGAGAATTGTGCTCATGGTCAGCTGGCTCCTTGCTTTGGCGAGGAGGCCAATCACCATAGAGGCTGGGAAGCAAAGGGGTGAGAAGTGGCTGAGCTCCCAGCACCCCTTTCAAGCTCATTGCCTCTCCTGCTTTCATTAGGCCCCTTCTCCTAAAGGTCTCACACCATCAGCGCCACAAGCTGGGCCATCAGGGAACATTCAAGATATGTGCTTTAATACTGCTGTTGGCATAATGGAAAGGCCTAGCAAGCAAGGCCTGTTCACCACCAAGATGTAGACCCATCTCTGGGGCACCTGAGATCTAGAATAGAAGTTCAGTTTTCCTGTGGATTCCTCCCACCCCCCAATCTTCCAAATATAGCCCCATCCCCAGGCAAAAGGGAACCAGGACCTAAAAATTAGTTATTGTATAATTCTTCTTTGCATGTATCTGCCATGTTTTATTCAATAAACATGTGATTAGCATAGGCAAAATACCATTAATATTTTTATTAGAAATTTTTATTTGGACATACAACTGATAGGTTTTTCTACTTCTATTTTATTTATTTATATACCTATATATTTATTTATTTAGTGGATGATAATTTTTAGATGTAGGCCTGGTAGAATAACTGGAGGCCAGATTAATTCTGAGATGTAAGGACTCCTAATGTTATTGCATGACTTAATAACATCCCCAACTGCACAAAGCATGAGCAATGCACCAATTAAACTTATTAAAGAAATTGAATTTTGCCATGGAGAATCTAAGCAGTCCAAGCACATTGTACCTTCAAATACCATGATAGAGCTGCAAGAGAGAAAGCTCCTCACAGCTGCTCTAAATTGGTAAGTGGCCCCCTCCTTATTCGAGCCCTGTGCTCTATGTCAGCCTTCTTTCTTCCTCTAACAACTGTGAACACCCGAGAGATGTTTACATCCTGTAAAAGCGCAGAGGGAAAAGCAAGTGGCACGTGAAGGAGGGCAGGTCATTCCACACACCTGGAGTGCACTGTGCTGTGGTGATAAGGGAGGGTGAACTGGACATAGGAACAGGACAGACAGGACGTAGACTGAGGACACCTGGAGATGAATGAGGGGGCTTCCACTCCCAGCTATACTTTTCATGTCACTCCCTAGCAGCCTAGATGACCAGGCTCTCTCCCCACAAGTGAGTCACTGCCTGTATTTCTGTCTACTTGACTTAATGAGGTGTGTGCTGTCTAAACATGGCTCGCCTCACACAGTTTCAGTGATTATTAATGCAAAAGGCCAGACCTGCAGTGTCACTTGCTGCCAGAAAGCTAGCTCCAGATGGGCAATTGGCTGAGATCATGGTCAAAGCTTCCCACCCCACCCCCACCCCCCATCCCTGGCTGGGCCTGCAGACAGGCTCCTCCCTAAGAAAGGCAGACAGTCACTCTGAAGGGACACAGAGGGGGGGAAAGCAAAAGGGAAATGTTAGCGGCGGTGAAGTAAAGACTTCCCAGATGGGGAGTGGCTGTCCGGGACCTACATTCTTCCGGAATCATTTATTGCTGTCTTCTGCCTCTATCTCTCGTCCCTTGACAGATGTGTACATACACACATTTGCAAATCTGCTACAACTTTCCAAAACAAACACATTTACCTTTTCTGTCTTACATCAAGGGAACACTGGTGCAAACTTGAGCAAGAACAAGAAGCCCTGTTTGCTTAAGGAAGACTGATTCTGTGAGCAGGATCACCATTATTTGTTAGCAGGGACAGAGGCTCTCAGAATAGTGTTGTTTGTGGGAACCGGGAAGTCTTATACACAGGAAACAGGATGCCATGAAGCTGGTGGAGATGCCAAAACCCTATTCTTAGCTGTGTAAAATGACTTGTAAACTGCAGTTTTAACTAGCAGTGATGTTGTGGTATTTTATTGTAGTGGTTATTGTTGGTTTCCCTCTATACAAACACCCTCAGAGAGATAGCCAGCTGCTGGGACTCTTGGTAAACCCACATTTTTGCAGATGTCATTCCAGCAAATATTTAAGTACCCACCATGCACCAGGAACTGTTTGTTCTAAAGGCTAAGAGCATAGCAGTAAGTAGGTAGAGCTTATATCCCAGTGATTGTTTTCATTTTGACAACTTCACCTGTGGGTGAGGACAGTGTTGGTAGATCAGATAGAAAAGTATGGGTTAGAGAGGAGAAGCAGCTGGTTATTGGGATTCTGACGATAAACTTACTGATTATTACTGATTTTACAGTGTGTGTGTGTGTGTGTCTGTTTTTGTATATGTTTATATATATGTGTGTATGTGTATATATGTAAGTATATTGTATGTACATGTGTGATATACATGTATGTGTCTATATATATGTATGTGTGTGTGGTGTGTCTATGTGTGTGTCTGTCTGTGTATATGTGTGATTATGTATATGTGTAGTATATATGTATGTGTATATGTGTGTGTACTGGCACACACTTCTGTATGTGTGGCTATTGTCTATATGTCTGTCTGTGTGTATGTATATTTATATGTGTGTGTCTTTGCATGTGTATATATGTATATGTGTGTGTGACTCTCTGTGTGTGTGTGTGTGTGTGTGTGTGTGTCTGTGTGTGTTCACGAGTTGGGCAGCAGAGGTGATGATAGTTGTTCTGGTTACCCTATCTAAAAGAAAAATGTCCTCATCTCTCCTCCTCTTTCCTCTCCCTTCCTCTTTTCTTTTTCCTTCCCTCTCCCACTATAAAGCTGGAAGTGAGAGAGAAAGGACTAGGCCAGCTGGTAAGGATGGAGGTTGGGAAGGAGGGAAGGTGCAGAGTGTCTCCTTGCCAGCTAGTCCCCTGCTCCATTTCCTCCTAGAGTCCAGAAATGGAGGAAGGAAAAAGAGAGCCACTGCCCCACCACCACCACTGGACACACTGGAGCATGGCATGAGGAGTCCAGAAGCTTCTCTAAGTGCTGAGCCTGGGATAAGTTCTTGTTCTGTCACCTGGAAGTGTCTGGTAGCCTACCTTGTGTCTGCAGCAAGCACCCATCTGAGAGCCTGGGAGCTTGCTGCATGTTTGGTACTGGGGATATTCTCAGGGAGACCCGTTGCCATGGAGCACCGACACAGCTGGACAGCCAGCTTAGCAGGGGATGTAGAGGTTTTCTCAGCTCATCTAAAGACTCATGAGGGAGAGGGATGGAACTTGTAATCTCAGCACTCTGGAGGCTGGGGCAGGAAAGTTCTGAGCCATCCTGTGCTTCATATTGAGGCAGAATGAGAGGGGGGTTGGGAGGGAAGAAAGAAGGAGGGGAGGGAGAAGGAGAGAGAGAGAATAAGAAGCAAAAAGGGTTCACCTCATCTAAAGAAATAGGGAGGATTGGCCTTATTTTTTCTGGCTCATGGCTGGGGTGGGGTCAATCTGTCCTGTGCCCATAGTAAACTGCCTACCAGTTCTGATCCAACTATAGCTGAAGCTTTATGATGTAAGGTGACAGGCCCTGGGAAAGCTCCTTCTGGAAAGTTACTCTTCATTGACTCAATGAATGTTCATTGGTCCTGGAGACTGCTGAAGCAGGTAGGGCATGTTTCCAGGTTTGAGTAAGTATGAGGCTTCCATGAAGTACATTTTCTCTCTGGACTTCCTTTTTCAAAAATGAGAAGCTTTTTTTTTCTTCTGCCTGTGATCTGTTTGAGAAAGTTGAGCAGCTGAGGTACTCTTTGGCTCTGTGTTGAAGCCTGTATTATGAGAATGGAGACTTGCCTTCCTCATCTGGAGCCTGTTCCTGCCCAGCAAATTACCCAGGATCCTGGCACCCAGTCTGTTTGCACAACACGTTTTTAGACTCTGAGTCACCTTTGCATTCTTTCTGGTATCAGGTTGGATTAAACCTCACAGCACCCGGTTACCTTGGCTCCCTTGTACAGACAGGTCTCCGCAAAGGCATTCCAGGAGCCCCACCTATGAAAGTGGAGGAGCCAGATCGAAGCATTGCCTGCATTACACCAACTTGCCTGGGAATCCCAGATATTGATAACAGGGGCTTTATCATTTCCCACCTTATCAAATTTACAGAAAGCTGCCTTAGGCAAAATAGTGTAACAGGTCCAATCCATCTGGGACTTTCTGTCAGTCTCAGGTTAGCATTAGCTAAGTATATCTTCCCATTCCCACTAAAATAGAACATTATACAACATGTGTTTCTTAGCAATTGCACTACATATACAGTAACAAGAAAGAGACACATCACCTCCCTCGTGGAAAGATTGATAAGTGCCACCAGTACTTTGGCTATTTCAACTATAGAATTTTCTTTCTGCTATATATGTATATCTCTCATAACTACTATAAAATTATGCTTAAAAAATACCAGGAATGAAGGTGATCAGCTGTCCTCTTAAATAGAACATTAACTTATGCAGAGAAAAACTGAAACCCGAAGCATGGACCTGTGCAGAGGGAAGTAGCCACGCTTTCTCAGGGCAGTTGCTTTGTATGAGTCCCTATCACTTTGTCAGCCATGCTGTCTTTCCTGCTGGCTACTCTCTGTGTCAGAAATCAACTGGGATTAGGTGAAAAGTGGCCTATTTTAAATTACATGTTATAGACAGCGCATTCTCTCCCACTGAGGCCAGACAAGGCAGCCCAGCTAGGGGAAAGGGATCCAAAGGCAGCAACAGAGAGGCTCTGTTCCTATTGTTAGAGAGCCTACATGATGACTGAGCTGCACATCTGCTACATGTTCAGGGGCTCTCTCTATCCGACTGTTCCAGAGTCTAGAAACATTACGTAGCTCATTTGTTTATCCACGTCATCGTGTTTCCTTATTAAGTCTCTAAGCTAAACCTGGTGTTCACAGTCTCCTAGCGCTCATGAAAAACAATAAAAACATGCTCTCTCTCGAGCTCTGTGTGTGTGTGTGTGTGTGTGTGTTGCACATGCAGATCACAAGGAGAATCTAATTATGTCTTAATCCCTGACAGAGCACAGCTCTGAGCTGTGCGAGCCTCAACAGCTCTCATTTTTTCCTCACTCCTCCTGAGCCCGACTCTACTTCTCTCCATTCTGAGTTTTGTGTGTACTTTGTGGATATATATTATGGCACCGAATGTTCATTTCCTCTAGATGAATGTATTTTAGATTTACATATTGTATCACACGTCATTTTGGTTTTAGCCTCATTTTTTCACTTTTGTAAATTTTATTTTTGAGACAGGGTCTCATGTAGCTTAGGTTGTACTGGAATTCCTTATGTAGCTGAAGATGAGTTTTTTGAATTTCTGATCCTTCTGATTCCACGCCCCCCATGCCTAACTTCCTGGAGTACTGGGGATCTAACCTAGGACCCTAGGTATGCTAGGAAAACACTCTATCGACTGAGCTACAACTCTGGCACTCACCCAGTTTTGTTTTTTGCTTTAGTCAAATACAATTAATTATAGTTTTTTGTGCCTTTGGGTAGAATTTATTTCCAAGTAAAGTATGCCTTCTTGGAAAAGAGCCCTTGATAGTAAATTTGCTCTGGATCATGTGATGCCAGCCCTGCCCAGCTATGGCTGCCTATCTTTAGCTGAGCAGTGTTTTGATTTCTCCCATAGCTGGGCCTTTTGTGGCAACTGCCACAGCTTCAGGTGCCTGCTCGTTGAAAATACATCCTAGAGGTGAGTTTTAAGGTGATAGATGTTGATAGTGTGTATAGTACACGTGAAAATACTTCTGTACTGATAAATGCCATCAGCTAAGATCACTACCCCAAATTCCAGGACACTAACTTTCAGTAAATCAAACAGTCCTTAACTGTTGCTTTTATCAGAATTCCCAACATTCTAGTCCTTCATAAAGTAATCTCTAGCCTTCCAGACATTTCTCCCTCTAAACCATGTGCCTGGAACTATCCCCTTATCTTCTCACCTGTTGGCAGTGCTGTTAACACCAGCTACCCTTCCCCAGATAGAAACCCACACCTTGCGTTCTATACTGAAGGTCGTGATGTCTGTCTTTTAGAGGCCCTCTGAAATCCCTTGTTAGCTCCCATATGTGAATTCACCTTTGTCTCAGCCCAAGATTTGCTACCAGCCCCTGATCTTAGCAGTCTGTACAGCTGAGTCTGCCCGTGTGTGGGCCTTCTCCTCTCATTGACCTGGGAACTAAAGATCAATGGGGCTGAAGGCAGGTGCTACCACTCTGCAGGGGACAGGCTTTGATTTCCAGCGGATCTGGATTCAAATTCTGAGTCTTTTTCACAATGGTGAACTTAGGCCAGCTGGTTTGCTGGCAGAGCCTTAGATTCCTCATTTGTGAAGAGAAGGCAACAGCACATATATCGTGAAGGAGAGTAAAGGTGGTGCCAGGAATATATAGCAGTGATGAAGATGGGGAGGTAGTGCACAGCCTTCTGGCAGCCTTTGTCTGAAACAAGAAGGAACTGCTACCCAGGAGCTTGCTTCAGTGTCTCTAAGGGAAGGTAGACAGTTGATGGAGCTACAGGAATAGCCTGTTAAATGAAAGTGAACAGAGACCATCATAGTGTCAAAGAGGCATAACAGAGCTAGCCTGCTGTCTTTATATTGGCTTCTCAAGACATGTGATTGTTTTCTGATCATCAGTGATATTACAACAGCCTCCTGTCATTCTTCAGAGCATCAAGTCTCTTCCCCCCAACACTCCCTCTTCCTGATTGCTTTGTTTTGTAGTTGTCACTGTTTTGCAAATTGCACCCTGAATTTAGTGTAAAACTTCATGCCAATAGAGAAGGGTTATACTTCACCACGCAGGAGCAATGTGCAAGGCTAAGGGGAGCCCTCTGACCCTTACGGTGCATGCCTTGGGGTGGAAAAGAGATGGATTATAGACAAAGGGTTCAAAATCAGCACCATGTGTTCTTAGAGATTGGCATCTAAGGTAAATTATAATGTATTTCTGGTCCTGAACTTCGATACTAAAGAAAAAATGGATTTAAATATCCATGTTCATTCATATTTAAATAGAAAAGTGACAAGAAGACAAGGAAAACAACATATTGTGCTGTTGCTTACTCTATGGATTTGGTAAAATATTTCAATAGAAAACCCAATGAGTTTGAAGCAAAAAGACCAGTGTGAGTTCTGCTCCTTGACTCCATAGGCAAGACATCTCAAGGTCTCTCTGAGTCCCTGTTCCGAATGTCTAGAGTGGACACAAAGAATTGCTTTATAGGAAAGCCAGGGAATTAGATCTGTGCACATGGGAAAGCACCATTCAGTCTAAAGCAGTTGTTATCCTCGGCCTTTCAAGAGGGAACATAAGTGTGTGCTGAAGAGGTGGTTCACTAGTTAAGGGCACTTGCTGTGCAAGTTTAAGGACCTGAGTTCAAATCTCCAGGACCCATGTAAAAAGCTGGGCATGTGCTCTTAACGCCAGTCCTATAGGGGAAGTGGAGACTGGAGATCACTGGGGTTTGCTAGCTTGCCAACTCAGCCAAAAAGAAAAAAAGAAAGCTCCAGGTTCTGGATCTAGTGATACTGGGGCTGGGATTGAAGGCAATGGTCAAAGAGAGCTAAAATTCTGTTAAACAGGAGAAATAAGGATTTATTTTATTTTGTTTTTTGTTTGCTTGTTTGTGTGTCTATTATTACTACAGTTAATAATTACGCAAATATTTCAAGTTACTAAAAGAAATTCAATTGTTTTCACTATACACTCACACAAGATAAGGATGCTTATGCTAATCATGTCTATTTAATCATCCTAAACTATACACATGTATTATGATATGACTTTGTACTTTTTAAGGACAATTATTTCTAATCTGTCAATATATGTAATTGTACACAATTTTAATCTGCCAATTTACAGTAAAGAATTTAAAAAGGAAGTGGTGTCTAACTGAAAATTAGCTTCCATATTTTCCATTCTTTTTTATAACCCCATGACTGGTACCATGCATTCACAGGGTGAAAATTTCTGTGGGTTCAGAGTAAGTTCAGTTGACACTATCTGTCTTACCATACTAGACAAAGAAAAGTAACACTTGCACAAGAAAATATGAAGAGGGCTGAGGTGATGACTCAATGGTTAAAGGTACTGCTGATCTTCCAAAGGACCAGAATTCAGTTCCCAGCACTCACATGGTGGCTAACAATCATCTAAGTTCAGTTCCAGAGGATCGGATGCCTTCTGCTGGCTCTGTGAACACTGGGTGTATGTGGTTCACAGACGTACATGCAGGCAAAACACTAATACATAGAAAATACAAATAAAAAAAAATTTAGCTTTCTGTTCTCTGTGAATTTTATATCATGCACCCCAATCCCACTCATCTCCCTGTCCCTCCAGATCTGCCCTCTACCCTTGCAACCTCCCCTCTACTAAATAAAACAAACAAACATTGTCACAGTGTCACAATGTGTCACACAGTATATGCTTTTGCCCAAGCTTCTTGCAGATGTTCACTGCAATGAGTCATTGGTCTGGTGTGAGGCCTCTGGCTTCTGCTACACCGTCAATACAGGGATCCTCACCGGGACTCCACTCAGACATCCAGTTGTCCTGTGTCATGGAAATCTTGCAGCTTTGGTAATGAAGGTCCAACCCCTTCTTGCACTCAAACAGCTCACAGATAAGGTAGATGTTGGGGTGGGCCAAGTCAAAGCCCTGGATTTGGGTCTGGGTGGTAATTGAGTTGGTCAGACTCACAGCTCTCCCAAGCACACAACCTATGCCAGCTTTCCTGCACTCCCCAGGCAATGGGCAGAGCCAGCTCATCTGCTCTCATGGCCTCAGGGCTGCTCTCTGACACCCACAGCACCAGGGCCAGCTCTACTGTACTGCCCAGTCAAGGTGCAGGGCCTGTTCCCCCAAGTGTTGCAGCCCGTGTGGGGTGGAGCCAGCTCTCCAGTGGAAGGTACAGGCAGCCCTGCACAACCCTCATACATCAACATGGCATCAGGCAACAGCAGCCCAGACCAGGGAGGTCCTTGTGGAGCTTGGTGGTAACATAGGCCATAGAAGTCAACAGAGATCCACTCTGTTGCAGAGCCACATACAGGCCCAGACATGGCCCTTGGTAGAGCAGCCCTGGCCAAGACCTCACCATGGCCTGAGTGGCAGCTCAGGCTACTCACATCAGACTGTTCCTCACCACTCTCTAGTCTCCAGTTCTGCCCCTCTTCATAGTGCACAAACTGTTGTGCTTCTCTTTCTCTTTTATCTCTCCTCCACCTACTTGCTCATCTTAGTGGTGCCCAGGGCCGAGGGGTGCCTTCTAAGTAGAACAGGGCAGGCGTTGTCTCAGGTGTACCCCACCTTGCCCACTCCATGTGGTGTCCAAATAAAAAATTGTTAAGTGGATATGCAGATTTTTTTTTTTTTTTTTACCAATTCTGCTCTCCATTAAATGACTATTGTATTTCCTGCTTTACTTGGGAAACAGTAACAATGAGAGAATTCAAGAGCTCTTTCTTATTCTGTAGCACATAGCATGAGCCTGACTATATTGTCACCTCTCTGTGGCTTACAGGGTGTCAAGGTATCAATAAGCTAATAGAACAGCCCATTGGTCTAATTAAAAAAAAAAAAAAACAAAAAAAAAAAACAAAAAAAAAAACACACAGTATCACCATTTTTACAAACCTTCCTAAGAGGAAAAAAAAAAAAAACTTCACCAAAGGGGGAAATGGCCAATGAATCAGGACAGGCAGCAATCCCCAGCATCCCCAAGAAGAAAATGAAATTTTCTTCTAAAGAGAAGCCTGAAGCTGCTGCTAGCCACACATAGAGCAGCACAAAGAAGAAAAAGAAAAAGCATCCCAGGAGAATTAGAATGGACATGTTTTGGTGGGAGGGGCTTACCATAAGGTTATAGTTCCTATCATGATATATCCCAATAAGAACAAAACAACAGAAAAAAAAAGTTTACAAATTTAAAGTTTTTAATGTCATGTGATTTTGTTTTGTTTCTGGTCAGACAGGGTCTTACGTATCTCAGGTTAGCATTGAATTCTCTCTGTGGTCGAATATGGCCTTAAACTTCCTATCTGCTCGATGCTGCCTCTCAGGTGCTGGGAGCACGGGTGCGAGCCAGCACACCTGGCTGTGCTGCTGGTGATTTTAACTCATGGTCTCTTACATGTTAGGCAAGCACTCTACTAGCAGAGCTTCAGCCCCAGCCCTCTTCATTTTTAAACCTTAATTTTAAGTTCTCTGACTCTTGTACAGTTACAGACACAGGAGAGAACATCGATGTAGCCAATATTTATTACAAGTGGGCACAGTGTTTTTGAAAATAAAGGATTACTTATAAGGGGAAATGAAATTCAGAAAAAGGAGCCTAGTAACTTACTTATACAGTCTGTTCAAACCAGCTAGGATTTTTCAGGGACTAGAAGAATGTAAGATCTGAAGGTCATCTTCACTAGTCATCAGAAGCTTTAATTTTTAACATTTTTATTTCATTTAGTGTGTGTATGTGTGTGCTTGTACATGCAGATACACATGTGTGTCCCAGAGGTTTCAGGGATCCAATTCAGATCACAAACAAGGGTACCCAATATCAGTATCCCACATAGTGCTGGAGGTTCTAGCTGACATTTGGAGGGAAAAAAAAAGAGAAGAGATGAAAGATAAAAAGCTACAATTTGAAGCTGATACTATTATCTAGAAAAAAACCTGAAGGATATGTAAGCTTAACAAGTGTTCGATATCAAATTTTAACAAACTATGCTTTCGTCTATGCCACATATACTCAATTACATAACTACTTCCATCCAAGCAACCACTTACAGCAGCAGTGTACACTATGGAATATCGAGATTAGCCTAATAGACAACAGCATCATCTCTGTGTGGCCTATGTGTGGCTTCTTCCCCAGTGCAGCCCCCACCCCACCAACCCCAGACAGAGGCAGCATTTTTTGATGGGGAGAAGAGTCAGTTTCAGGTCATTGGGGCCATCCTCTCAGAGGAAGCTGCAGAAGCTGCTGATGTGCTTTTAGCCGTGAGGTGAGCAATGTATCCCACTGCCCTCTCCATGATGTGATATGAGAGATGGCACCAACTGATCAAGGTCTGAACACTCCAAAGCCAGGAGCCAAAATAAGACCCTTCCTCTTAAAGTTGAAGACCTCAGACGTTTTGTAAAAGTGACAGAAAGCCTGCCAATACAAAATGAGGGGAGAAAACCATAACATTATAAAATTCCCTGCTGGTATTATCTGAATAAGTAAATGGACTATTTCCTATGTTATTGGGAAAGGTAATTATTACAAAAAGGTCAATTTTCTCAAATTAGTTTGTTTCACAAAATAAAAAATATAACTAGCTTTATGTCAAATTGACATGAGTTGACTAATGATTGATGGAGGAGGGCTCAGCCCACTGTGGGTGGTGCCACTCCTGGGCTAGGGGTCCTGAGTTCTATAAGAAAGCAGGCGTAGAAAGCCATGAGGAGCAAGTCAATAAGCAGTATCCCTCCATGCCCTCTGCATCAGCTCCTGCCTCCAGGTCTCTGGTCTGCTTGAGTTCCTGTCCTGACTTCCTTTGATGATGAACAGTACAATGAAGATATAAAGCAAATAAACCCTTTCCTCCCCTCTCTCTCCAAATATATATATTCTAAAAGCTAGTATATATATATATATATATATATATATATATATATGTATTTGTTGGAGTTGGTCTGATGCTTGTATTTTAATGTTAATTACTAGCTCTCAAAATCTGGTTACTGCCTTATTCTTGTTGTGTAAACCTGCCTAAGACATTATTCCTGATTGGTTACTGAAAAAAGATTTGTACCTGAGCAGGGCAGAAGGAGGGAGGTGTGGCAAAGGTTCCTGGACTTTGAGGATATGAGAATACCAGGAAAGACGGGAAGGAAAAAGGAGGACTCCTCAATGGAGGAACCACGTAGACCAGGAGGAAGGACTCCAAGAATGGTGTGTATGGAGGAAACACCAAGTTGAAAAATATAAGCAAGTATTTGTAAGTTTATGTATAGAAGGTAGACCCAGATAGGAATGGTTAAGGCACTGAATGGGGGCTGTGAGGTGGATGGTGAGGTTATTGAGACAAAGTAGGTGGAACATCTGCCCAGCCCAAGGTTACAAGGCAATTATAAAATTTAACAGGTCTCTGTGTCTTATTGTGATAGTAGGTTAAATATTACCACCATGATAATAATAGGACTAATAATAAAAAATATTAGACCTTACCATTAAATTTACAACTGTACCAAAAATTGACTTTGAAATTTCTATGAAAGTATTAAGGGCTGTGATTAGTTCAACCTACTTTGAGGCTCCAACTGAAAGCTGGGGTACTCTGTTCCTTGGAACCCCAAACTCATAGACTTGTTTTCTTTCATTTTCTTCTACCATTCCGTGAACCTGACAAATCTCTACTTGGTCTCTCAGTTTGCTTTCCAAACTCACAATCTCTTAAAGGGCAACTATGACACAAACATTGAATCTCTACAGTGATCATCTTGGACTTTGGTCCAGCAAATCCTTACTGTTGGGGTAGCTGTGCAATCACACAGATCTTTTTTTTTTTTTAAGATTTTAAATAACGATTCTTTTTTTCTTTTTTAATTTTTATACTTTTTATATTAATTAGTTTATTCATTTTGTATCCCAACTGTAGCTCCCTCCCTCATTCCCTCCCAATCCCACCTCCCTTCCTGATCTCCTCCCATGCCCCTCCCCTAGTCCAATGATAAGGGAGGTCCTCTTCCCCTTCCATCTGACCCTAGCCTAACAGGTCTTATCAGGACTGGCTGCATTGTCCTCCTCTGTGGCCTGACAAGGCTGTTTCCCCCCTCAGGGGGCACAGATTTTAACACTTCATCCAGATGTCAAGGGTTGGATTGTATAAAAATCCCTTTGTTATTTTTGACACATTATATCACTTTATAACATTCTCTGTGACTCCAGGAAATTGACCCTGGGTCTCACTGTCTCCTTTGCACAGCCCATGCCTGCTGGAGCCTATCATTACTATCACATGCTTTTTCTGATGGCCTGGTTTCCCTTGCTGGTCTCTCGAAGATACTTTTCACTCTATTCCACACCTTAGCTGATAGAATTGTTCACTAGCTTATTTCTTTCCAGTTCATTTTTGTCATTTGGTTTTGACCTACGGTTCCAGTTTTCCAAGTCCAGTCCCACTGTTATCTCCTGAAACTGTGTACTTTGTCAAGTTTTCCCCAGTACCTAACACAGTGCTGAATTCCTTGCTGGTGACTGTTAACAACCTGCAAGACTCCCCCAGAGAACAAACAGCTCAGCTGCAGTGCTTGGAGTTCCAGATTTATATGCAAAGTGCTATTCTAATGATTTACAACAAATCTTTCCAACAACCTTTTGACTTTATTACCCTCATTTTATAGATGAGACATAAAGACATTTCATAATTTAACCTTAGTGTATTTGTTACTTTTCTTATTGCTGTAACCAAATACCAAAGGAAAGTTGAACCAGGATTTACTTCACCTTTTTAGAGGTTTCTATACACCACCGTGGGGAAGGGTGTGCCAGTGCAGGGTGGGTTACACCATGCCACTTGAGGAAACAGAGGAAGAGGGATGCTGGCTCTCTGCTTTTCCCTTTCATTCTGTCCTGGGCCCAATCCATGGGATGGTGCCTCCTATGATCCAGTGACCCTGTTCTTCCTCAATCCTCCACACAAAGCCAGAACTTGGCCAATCTCCTAAGGGGTTCTAAGCCTCTTCAAGTTAACAGTGCAGGTGTGCAGCGATTAGGGTTGGATCCCTACTGCGTACATTAGGTGGCTCACAACTGCCTATACCCACTGCAAGGAATTAGCAACCCTCTCCTGGCCTCACAGGCACACACATAAACAAACAAAGAAAAAACTAAAACAGAGAAAAAAATGTAGTTTGACCTTTACTCAAAATCATGGATGGTGCACGCCTTTAGCACCGGAGAGGCAGAGACAAGTGGATCTCTGAGTTCAAGGCCAGCTTGGCCTACATAGTGAGTTCCAGGACAGCCAGGGCTACATAGTAAGACACTGTTTTAAAAAACAAAACAGCAACAATAAAAAGTGACTGAGTAAAGCCATATAAAAATTCCTTTACTGCTAGAGACCAAAATATAAATGTGGATTGGGAAGAACTCCTTGTGTCTCCCTGATCACCAGGCAGCCATGAAATCCTAGTCTGATCTCTTATGACTGCTTAAAGTGTCATAAAGGCTGAGAACAGCTGAGACCTTGGCTCACAAATGGAATCTAATGTGACTGGGCTATTGGTTTGGGCCACTGCCTCTGTAGGGATCTGCTTCTCATTAGTTATATCTGCTTGGTGTCAAGACCCTGACTAGAGTTTAAGCTTGTTTCTCTGCGTGTTCTTCCTCATGTGCACCAAGGCCCACTGGCGTTGTGCCTGTCCTTCTCATGGAATGCTCAGAACTCACTCCCCTTCCCTTTAAGCTCTGTGCCCTTTTTATGTTAGTAAACATGTGAGCCTTGACATGATGTGGCATCCGCAGGAAGGATGAAGATGGGCTGGAGCAGTCTTCCGGCTCCTCTAAACCTCAGCCATTTTTATTTCTGTGCTTATTAAAAGTTCTCAGAGTGCTCTCTCAATTCTTCTCCTCCTTTTCTTGTTAATGCAGTTTGACTCACACCTGTGGTTTCATGGGAGAGCCAGATGTTGCTATGGGACTTCCCTAATTGTTCCCACAGAAGATCTGCAGGGGAACTGTGCCAATGCCATTTGTGCTAACAGTGTTATAGATTTATTTATTTATTTATTTATTTATTTATTTATTTATTTATTGTGGTGTGGCGTCTGGGTGTGGGGGATGAATACTTCAGAAATAATATGTAAGGCAATCCAGAGATAAAAGGCAGAAACTATAGCAAATACTGTGGCCAGAAGAGTATTCTGTGGGATGTGAAACAATTAAACAAGGCCTAACCCACTCCATTATGCATGCTGTCCTTTGTCCTATACATACTTGTTATGGAGGCTGCAGAGACCATCTTAAATATTTATTTCCATTGCTATTTTAAGGCACCCAACAACCAACAACAATAACAAAAAATCTACCATGCTAGGGAAAAAAAAGAAAGTGGTCTATAAAACTGATGGAAACTGGGGCTAGAGAGATGGCTCAGCCATTAGGAGCACTTATTGCTCTTACAGAGGACCTAGGGTCAATTCCCAGCACCTTCATGGTAGCTCACAACTGTCTGTAACTCAGTTCCAGGGGTTCCAACACTACCTTTTGACCTCCATAGGCATGCCTATGGTACACAGACATATCTATGTGGAAAATACTAATATACATAAATAAATCCCAAAGATTTTTTTTTTTTTTTAGAGATTGCTGGAAAGTTCAAAATCTTTCTTCCCTTTTATAACCAGAAAGTTCTAGAAAATACAAGTCTATCACTGAATTAAGGGACTTATTACCAGGACCCGTGCTTTTCTTTTTTCTTTTCCTCCATTTATTTATTAAATCACTTTGCATCCCTATCCCACCCCCTTTCTTTTCTTCTCACTGTTGGTGCCTCATCTAATGGCAGAGGAATTGGCAGGGGGAAGGAGGGGGGAGAGTTAGGTGGAGATGTCTCGTTGATTGCCAATACTTCTTTGAAAGGACAAAAGAAAAAATACGGTTAGAGAGCTGTTATGCCAACTACCCTGCTTGTTACTGCTGCACAAAGGTTTGACAAGGAAAAGGTCTTTGGTACAGGAGTTTATCAATTTAATTACAAGTATTTTCTCCACCCATGATTCATTTGAATAATCAAATATGAGTGACCAGACAGAATGAGAGACTAGCATTTCCTACTAGTTGCCTAGGATTTAACCCTACTGCTAACATATAACAATACTCTTGTCAAAAGAACTGGAAATAAAAACAATTAGCATCCATAAATAAACCCTCAAAGTTTGTGTTCATATCAGATTAAATTAATAAAAGGAAAAACTAGGTTTCATGTTTCCTAAAGTGGAAGAATTTGTATAGATGGTACTAAAACTGCCAATAGTTCCACAGCCAATTACTTTTGAGTTTTTTGGAAAACAAAACAAAACACCTTCTTTTAGTTTGTTGAAAAACACAGCAAGAGTCTACTGTTTTGGCCTACAACTCATTGGCTTGCAGGTGGCAAATACTCAGTTTTTTTTTTTTTAATCCAAATACAACAGCCTCTACTAACTATCTTAGACTTCCAAAGATGGGAACTAACAGACAAGAATTAAAATTTGAATGCAGCAACATTTTAACAGAATCCTTAGAGCATTTAGGTGTATTTGTCAATGTACTTGTACTTTTGTGGTAATGTACTATATTTTACAAACTATTTGAACTGCTCTAGTTATGTAAGAGAATTTTTTCAAAACTATTTGTATTATGTTTAAGCACTAAAATATTAAAAACATTTCTATTACACTTATTTATTCATTTGCGTATTTCTGTGTGCGCTCCCACACTCACATACATGTAGAGGTCAGAGGACAGCTTGCAGGAGTCAGTTCTTGCCCTTCCACCAGGTGATCCCTGCCAACCAAACTTGGAACAAAACTCTTTTCAACAAGCACTTTACCTTTGCAGCTACCTTACCATCTCTAAAATAGATTTTTTTTTAACATACATATAAGCTTCTCCTCTTTACTTCCCATAAAATGGCAAAGAACAGAAATCTTACTGGAATTAAACCCCAGAACAAAACAAGTTGCACAGTAACACAAAACATGCATAAATAATGGCATTTTCATAATTGACAGAAAAGCCAGAAATAGTGGTACATGCTTTGATTCCTGCAAGCAGAAGCTAGAGACAGTTAGATCTCTTTAAATTCGAGGCCAGCCTAGTCCACAGAGAACTTCAGGCTACCTAAGGTGACATAATAAGCTCCTGTCTCAAAAAATAATAATTTTTACTACATTTCAGTAATTTCAAGGAATCCAAAGTACAAGAAAAATAACAATTTCCAGCAACTTGATGGAACTGAAAGACTAGAAAAAGAAATGCCACCAGTTCTTACATGCGCATCCTAGTTTTCCACATTTGGGTTTGTGTGTCTAACTTAAAATAACCTGAAAGCTGGAAAACTAGAAAGGGCCATTTGGTGAGGGAAAAATGAGTTTATGGAAGAGGAGAGACGAGGGAGGCTATAGGTCCAGGGGAGAAGCCACTATTATAATTTTGGTGAAGGGACATAGCATCAAAATGCCTTTAAATATCTACTCTTAAATTCATTGATTAGAACTGCTCTCATTTCTCATCAGTTTATTTTTTGCAGTGGATGACAGGCAGTTAAAACAGAGATTAGCAATTTGTCAAATGCAGAGAATAAGTGACTGTAGAGTGCTCAGCCATAAATGGACATCCATATCATAGCCCACCCCAAGGCTCAGAAAACATCACAGATGAGGAAGTGGCAAGACTGTAAGAGCCAGAAGACTTGTAGGACTGTAAGGGCAGGAAGGACTGCTGCAAAACTGTCTTCTGGATCAGACAGGACTAGTTAACATTCCAGCATGGATGGGGTGAGAGGGATGAAGTCTCTCTTCAGGACTGTGAATCTATGGTAGGCTGTGCACACTCCATCAGATGGCTGCATACCCGTATGCATTTGCTCAGCACTAATTACACTCAAAGAGAGCAACAGTTAGATACACAATGCAAGTGCTGAGAAAAAAAAAAAAAGAAAAAAACAGGAAAAAGCTATGTTCCACACAAGGAAAACAAGCCTGGATGAACATTGTTCCACACCAAAGTCATGGGAGCCTCAAGACTGAGATAGCATGCACATTTTACAAGTCCACTCTTTAAGAATTCTACTTCAACAAATGTCATGAATAAATGACCAAAAATGATGTGAGTAGATTAGTAGAGGGGAAACTAAATATATTGAGGTGTACCTACAGAAACTACTCTGGAACCATTTGAAATCATGGACATAATCATAGACAGAGATTTGTACAATTTTGTTCATTTGCCTGTGTATATGTGTGTTTATGTGTGGGGGCAGGTATACATATGTGAAGGGCAGGTCAGTCTCAGGTTTCTTTCTTCAGATGCAGTCTGCCTTGGATTGTTTGGTAGGGCTCACCAAGTACTCTAGGCTGGCAGTCCAGCAAGAACTGGGGATTCACCTGTCTCTGCCTCCAGTACTGGGATATAAGCATGCACCACTGTGTCTGACAGAACACAGGTTCTGGATGTAAACTCAGGTCCCCACCTTGCATAGCAAAGGCTTTGCCAATGGAGCCCATCTTGTGCAGTTAAAGGGAGGTTATTAAACAGCAAACTCATGCATATTCTGGACATACGCACAGCAAGTTTTTACCAAGGACAGATAGAATCTCAATTTTGTTTAAGAAAGAAAGGCCAGACTTTTGATGTGAACTGATGGACTAAGATCAGAAAGGAGAGGAGAAGCTCCCCTATCAGTGGACTTGGGGAGTGGCATGCATGCAGAGGGAGGAGGGAGGGTGGGATTGGGAGGGGAGGAGGAAGGGGCTTATGGGGGGATGCAGAATGAATAAAGTGTAATTGATGAAAAATTTTAAAAAAAAGGGAAAAAATAATTTAAGAACCTTAAATGACTTTCAAAGTGGAGGAAAACATGGAGTCAGTCAATTTACATGGAGCACGTCTCGCCCCTGGGGGCAATGGTCTCCTGAACCTACTTAGACCTCGGACACCACCACTGCTAGTTCTAGAACTGATGCAGGATGTTCCAACGAGGGGGTTAAGGCTTCTCATAATATTTCCTATAAGCCCACACCTGTTTGTTTATATCCCCCATTTTTATTCATTATTAGCCAGATAGAGCCAAGTAATTGTGGTAATGACACTTGCTTTTTTGCCCAATGCTGGAACACTAGTAAATTTACTAGCTGGTTACTCGCATGCCTCGCTGGGTGCCTGTGCCTGTTGATGCCCCTCACGCTATGACTCTCTTCAGACAGAAAAGGGATCTTGGAATTACAGCCACCATTGTTACTGCCATCTCATTGGCGGCTGTTGGAGCTACCACCAGGGCATTAGCCAGGAGTCATACTGTACAGACTGCTCAGACCCTGAATAACCTTTTAGCCAATGTAGCTCATGCCTTAGATGTACAAAAAGGAATTAATGCTCAACTAAAAGGAGGCTTGATGGTGTTCAATTAGAGGATTGACCTCGTGCAGGAATTGATACCCTATGGCAAATCGCTCAACTTGGCTGTCAATGAAAATATGCTGGACTTTGAGTCACTAGCATATAACGTGAGAATTTTTCCTGTGCTGCAAATCTGTCTAAACAATTGTCGAGCTATATTTTAGGTAATTGGACTGGAGAATTCGATACTACGATGGAGCAGCTGAGAGTGGCCATTGTCACGGTAAATTCTACCAGAATGGACGCAGGACTAGCCACAGGATTATCATCATGGATTGCAGCAGCCATGAATCATCTGAAGGAATGGGCAGGCATGGGAGCGTTAGCAGGCCTTCTGGTGTTGGTCTCCTTGGTTTGCCTGTGGTATATATGCAAGATTAGAGTCTCACAACAGCATAATGCAGCCATGACCATTCAGGCCTTCACAGCCATTGAAGCAGGACAGTCTCCCCAAGCATGGTTGGCTACCATAAAAAGCTAAAATGTTACGCTCAGGATGCAAGGCTAAGCACTGCACTCAGGGTCAGCCGCTTTCGACCCAGAGAAGAGCATGTCTGATTGCATGCGGGTTGATGCCCCAGGTCCCGCCTCTGAGAAAAAGGTATCAGACGGGTCTGATGCTCTTTGGGTGGAGGACACCTAAATGAACATCAGTACAAAGTCCCAATTTATTTCTAGTATTAGAGATCAGACCTCTACTCTTGCCTGATGCGTCTAAAACAAAAAGGGGGAACTGTAGAGAGCTGCGGAATGCTGTGCCTTAAAGATGGAGCTGGTTTCTGCCTTCCACCTTCCTGATGGTGAGTGCTCTCTGTCACGAACAACTCCACATTTGGCTAAGGCTGAGGATCTGGCTTGCTTCCATGTATGTGGACCTATCTGCATTGCCCACGTGGCATGCTGGGGTTGGCTACCCAGAGGCTATTTAAGCTGTGGGCTGGCTTTCCCCAGGGTCAGATGATTGTTCAAGGTTCCTGAATAAACTGCATTGAAAAAAAAAAAAAAAGAAAGAAAGAAAGGCCAGGTGATCAAACACCAGGAGGTGCAGGAATCAGCGTCATCTATACATTACTAGTGATAGAATTCTCAAATCATGAACAAGAAACTATCTTGCTGTTGTAAATGACCATCTCTTGAAATGACCATTTATTATTACTGTGGTAAACTGTGTAAGAGAGCCCGAATGGATTACTCCGAATTTATATTCTTTCACCGTGTGACTTTGCTACTCGAGTCATAAGGAAATGCAACTTATTTCTGTATACCCTGAATCTAACTGGACTTGTCACCTCTGTAGGCAGTGCAGTGGAAGTAATGCTCTGAAACATTCTGTGTCTTCCAGGGATATGTTATGGTTGTAGAGCCTTTTAGATTCTACTTCTGCTTTTGGAATATGACAACTACAGAAAAGTGATCCTCCCTGAAAAGAAGCCAGGTGAAGAGATCTGGGAGGACAGAATAGCGTATGAAGAAAGGACAAAGGCAGAGAAGAAAGGCTGTGTGCTTTGACCCAGGCTCTGACCTTCTAATTGATCTTTGATCTGTATTTTAGTTCCTCTACCTCATCCCAGTTGCCAACATCTCTCTAAAAGAAAAAAGTTTCCAGGGACAATGGCTCAGTGGTTAAGAGTACTTGTTCTTGCAGAAGGCCCAGGTTTGATTCTCAGTTCCCACATGGTAGCTCACAACTGTCCATAACTCCTGCTCCTAAAATAATCTTTTAAAAAAGGACTATGGTATTCCACTTAAACTTTCAGCAGCAGCTGATGGAAACAGATGCAGAGACCCGCAGCCAAACAATAGCTAAAGCTCAGAGTCTTTTTTTTTTCACCATATAAACAAACCGTTTTATTTACGTAAAAATAAAACACATTATTATCTCATTAGATGCCGAAAGGCCTTTGACACAACCCAACACCCCTTCATGTTTAAAGTCTTGGGAATACCAGAGATACAAGCCACATACCTAAACACAAGAAAGGCAACATATAGCATGTCAATAGCCAACATCAAGTTAAATGGAGAGAAACTGAAAGCATTTTTGCTAAAATCAGGGACAAGGCTGCCCACTTTCACCATATCTCTTCAATCTAGTGCTTGAAGTTCTAGCTAGAAGCTCAGAGTCTTATGAAAGAGTAGGGGAAAGGATTGAGGGAGTCAGGGGTGAAAGACACCACAAGAAGACCTATGGAGTCAACTAACCTGGCCCCATGGTGTCTCAAGAAGACTGAACCACCAACCAAAGAGCATGAATGGGCTGGACCTAGGTCCCCTACACATATGTAGCAGATGTACAGCTTGTTCTTTATGTGGGTCCCCTAACAATTAGAGTGGGGTCTAATTGTTGCCTGCCTTTGGATCCCTTTCACATAGCTGGGCTGCCTTGTCTGGCCTCAGTGGGAGAGAATGTGCCTAGTCTGCTGTGACTTGATATACTAGGGTGGGCTGGTACCACAGGGGGGCCTCCCCTACTCTGATAAGGGAATAGGTGTAAGGGTGAGACTGGGAGGAAAGAAGGGAGAGGGGCTGCGATCAGGCTATAAAGTGAATTTAAGAAATCTGTACAAATCTAATGGAGAAAAAAAAAGAATAGAGTATTCAACTTAAACTCCTTCAGTCACATCACAGCTTTTAGAAATGTTTGAAGTCATGGATCTTGCCTTTCTGGCTTCATCTCGAGACCTTTGTTTCAGATCATCTGAACACTACATTCCATACTCTGTCCTAAAGTCCTTCTAGCCTTTTTGCCTATTTAACTTTCACTTAAATTTTAAGCTTAGGATTCCAAGTATGTCATCATGTCCCCTAGAACATGTTTTAAACTTTTTTTGTGTATTTGCCTATGGACAGTACACATATCTGGTGTGTGCATTATCCAGGGGAGAGCCGGGGGTACAGATGGTAGTAAGCTGCCATTTGGGTGTTGGGAATCAAATCTGGGTCCTTCACAAGAGCAGCCTTCACTTGACAGCTGAATCATCTCCAGATTCAGATTCACAAATTAAAGACACCTAACAACCAAAAGCTGCCTTCTACAGGAAGTAGTCCCTATTTTTTTTATTTTATTTTTTTTACTTTTATCCAAATATTGCCTGATGTCCTTTTTGATGGTTCTTTTCTATGACGTTCGCTATTTTTGTTTTGCCTTCTTTAAATGAGAAATTTGTTTGGTTTAAAAAAAAAATCTGTTCTTTAAAGTAAAAATATAAAAAAGAGAAAGCTAATGATTTTAATGGCTAGAATGCAGATGGGGCCCAAACAAATGATTATTATTATTTTTTTTTTACAAATGATTATTTTATATGTAGATTTTATTCATGTTACTGGATGGAGAAAAAAAACAGTATTATGTTTCATAGGTATAATGCTGACATAAAAAGCTGTTTTTTTTTTTATGGTGACTTATAAAGTCTGACTTATACAATGAAAGTGTGTCAGTGGATTTGGGGCAACCCTACACCATCCATGATTTTTCTAAGCAAGTAACTAATAAACTCTAAAACATCATACAGTACAGTTTTAACTATTTTGATTGAATTCTTTTATAATTTCTAAAACATACAATTAAAAATCTGATTTGCCTTTCAAGTCTTATAAATTTACCAGTTATAAAATAATTTCACATACACATTCTCATTGTAATGTCAAGATATGACACATTATTAGAATTTTACAAAAACATATATTCATGGATACAAGAACAGAGAAAGAAAATTAGTAAAATATAATGCTCACAAATTGGTAAGTATCCTGTGATATTTACATAATGACAATACTTTATAATAAGTCAATAAGCCATTGCTTAATCTGGCTATGACTTCAAAGTATACAAGCAAAATAGATGATGCAATATAATTTCATTTAACAAAATTGAAGATCAAAATTAAACAAAGCAAAACTGTATTAAAGAAAAAAAAAGAGCTGACTTCAGACATGGAATTCAGGGCAGCCACTTCTTGGGGGAGGGGTAAATGCTCAGCACTGCCACAGGCGAAAATGTCTGATGCTCTTCCCTGCGGAGGCTTGTCCCTCAGGATTCCGTACCTACTTACCCAACACTATACAGGGGAGGTGAGAAAGGGGACTCACAGGCTTTGCAGCACTTCACCTTGGTTAGAGCATGGAGGAGCCAGATGGGGTAGAAGTGTGGCTGCTTGCAGGGGTTTTGCTAGGAACGCTGAACTATGAAGAGTACCTAACTGCCACAGGAAGACAGATTCCCTTGGAGAAGTTGAAAGAACACAAGAGGAATAGAACAAGATATCATCAGAATGAAACATATTATCACAGCTGAAGGAAACTGAACACAAGGCTCCTGGACACTAATCCTTGAAAGAACTGCCACTTAGATCACACAAGAGAGTGAGCACCTCTACCCTTTCCAAGAGGAAATGGAAGCCGGGCATAGTGGCACACACCTTTAGTCCAAGCACTCAGGAAGCAGAGGCAAGTGGATCTCTATGAGTTTGTAGGCAGTCTGGTCTACAGACAGCCAGGTTGACAGAGTGAGATCCTGTCTCAAAACAAACACACAAGAAAACAGGAACTGAGAGATGATGGGGAACCAAAGGCCACAAGAAGACAGGAGATAACCACTTAGACACTGATAGAACAAACTGACGATGACAAGCAAAGCAGGCAGACACAGCTTTTTCTCTCTACGGCTTGACTTCCAAAAACTGTCCCTCAGGACTTACATACACTATGGAACTCTGATTACTTTACAGTAGTATTTTCCTTTTGTTAGCTCATTTATATATTTAGAGACAGTCTCACTATATAGCACAGGCCAGTCTCAAGGTCACAATCCTCCTGCCTCAGCTTCTCAGAGCTGGGACCAGAAGTGGGTGCCAACACACCTTATTCCTTTCTCTGTTAAATTCTACCCTACCTAGCGGTATCACTTGCTTCTCATTTTTTCACACATGAATTTACAGTGATTATTTTGTCTTGTGCATCACTTAGATTTCATGAGTTCTTCCGTTAGTTGTTGAGTTTGAAAATCAAGACTCAGCATCATCCCATTATCTTTTAAAATGCATTATCATGAACACACACAGTAACATCAGAGTAATTTTCTAAGCATATCTACTGAAGCAAATATTCTGAAATGATAGAATGTATTCACAAAGCTTTGAGCCTCCATTATCATAAACTGCTTCAGGTTTTTTGTTGGTAGTGGTGTTTTTAAATTTTTTAAATAGGATCTTAGGCTGACCTCAAACTCTAGCTAAACATGTCCCAGGGTTTTGTGCATGCCAGGTAAGCAAGTTACCATGGAAATTCCCAGCCTCCATTATAGGCTTTAGAACTAGATTTTAGAAGCTAAGCCAGGGATCTGATGAACATGTAATTAGCTTAATTTAAGACTTGCAAAAAAATTGTTTCTTGCCCATTAAAATTATTAATTTTTTCATCATTTTCATTTTTAATATTTCTTTAGAAGCAGAATGTCATCAGCAAAGGCAAATTCTGGGAGGATGCCACCTTGTGGTGGAGAGTAGCCCACGCCACTTCAGTCAGTCACTCTAATCTAGCAAGTAAATACTCAGAAAATACACAGACACAAATTATAGTTAAAATCACTGTAAAATGACAGTAATGGAAATGAAGCATTTGCATTAATTTGTGTGGGTTTAGGTTCCTCAAAATGTTCATTAAAGGTGAGACAAATAGGAAGTGACTTCAATACAGAAGAGCTGCTGTTTGCAACTGTAATTTTATTAAAGAATCTTGGATCACCTTCCTCTTGAAGTAGGTGACTTTATTTCTGTGTCCAATACTCCACAGCTCTGTCAATTGCTATATCCTAAATTCAAATGTTGGCCTGATGTTCAAACTTCACCATCCCAACTATAGACATGCTAAGAGCAGTGCATGCTTCACCAACTCTCTAACTGGATAGTGTGAAGTACATGTCAGCAACTATTGCCCAAAACAGAATCTGAAGAGGGTTAAAGACCATGACTCTAACCTTAATGAGATTACTACTTCCTTTGTGTCAGTTAACTATCTCAAGCAGGAAATTAATTGTTCAATAAACAGTAAATGGCTAGAGATGCACTACTTAACTGCTTAAATATTTTTAAATGCCATCCTATATATACCAGATATTTTGTTCCATTTGGAAATGGTATGTCCAAAGCCCCCATGAGTAGAGAATAAAACATGAGAACACAGGTTCAGGCCCTATGTGGCATCTGTCTCTTCTGGAGGACCTGAGGTGGTGCACTGCATGTTTAACAGGCAGTCCCAGAGATAAGGATGATTTTAAAACAGATGCATACTTAAAACATTTACACAAAACAAAATGCTATTGTAACCCAAACCAATGTTTGATATTTATTATTGCTTCTTACGAAGAAAAATATTCTACTCAGACTTCCTTATGAACCAATTTTGGATCAGTTTTTCTACATGACTCTTCAGGACACTCACATCAGCTGCACAGACCTGGTAATCCATCTTCTCTTGCTGTTTCATTCTCTCTAATAAAGCCTCATGAGGAGGTGGTAATGCATTGTATGAGCCCAGTAAGTAAAGCTGGCTTGATGATGTCTGGTTGAGTTCTTTAATTTTCAGCGCCTGCATGACAGCAGGTGCAAACTTCGAGTAGTGAGCTGTAGATGATATGATCACTGGGCAGGTTTTGTCTTGCATCCTGTCTGCAACCACTTTTGCAACAGCAGTATGTGGATCCAAAATATATCCTGATGTGTTGTAGGTAGTGTTAATGGCTGCTAGGCACTCTTCCTCAGAACACCAGTCAGCAACAAAATCCTGCTGCAGCTTCTCGACTAGTATCTTCTCTATTTGGAAATGAAGCTGACTCTCTAACTGATTAAATAAATTTGCCATTAACTGTCCATCTTTGTTAGCCATCAAGTATAAATGTCGCTCCAGGTTTGAAGATTTGAGAATATCTATTGATGGTGAAAAGGTTTGTGCTAATTTCCTATCCCTTAAATCATAATGTCCAGTTTTTATAAAATCAGTCAAAACATGGTTCTGATTAGAGGCACAGATAAATTTTCGAATAGGGATTCCCATCATCTTGGCATACACTGCCGCTAAAATGTTCCCAAAGTTTCCTGTGGGAATACAGACATCTACTGGGCTTCCAAAAGAAATAAACCCTTGGCTAACAAGCTCAAGATATGCAGAGGCATGATAAACTACCTGGGGAAGCAGTCGAGCCCAATTTATAGAATTAGCTGAACTTAAGATTGTTCCATATTCCACAGTTAGAAAACCAGTAAAGTCAGAATCATTAAATATTTTTTTAATAGCTGTCTGGCAAAAATCAAAATCTGACCTGACAGCTATTGCCCATCCATTTTCTCTCTGACTGCCAACTATCTGTGCTTTCTGAAAATCACTAACTCCATTTTCCGGAAAAAATGTAGCCACAGCTATTCTTTGCTTATCATTTTTATTGAGACGGCTAAACCCATTTAAGACTGCACTCCCCGTGTCTCCTGAAGTAGCTACAAGCAGCATGTAATTGCAACTTGGCGGGATACAGTAGGCAAAAATATGAGGCATAAGCTGTAAAGACAAGTCTTTAAAGGACCCCGTTGGACCATAGAACAATTCCAGGATGAACTGATTGCTGGAAAGGTGCCTGACAGGGGCAATTTTAGAGCAGGCGAAGTTGTCCCCATAAGCAGCTTCAATCATTTCTCCCAGTTTGGCGGCAGGTATGTCTGCAGGGTGAACACACCCTTCCAGAAGTACCTGTGCTCTTTCTACGTAGGTTGCCCCTATGAGGCTTTTCCACTCCCCACAGCTTAGTTTGGGAAACTCCTTCTCAGGAACAAAGAGGCCACCATCAGAAGCCAACCCCTCGATGACAGCTTCACTGAAGTATTTTGGTGGAAGCTTCTTGTCATGGCCTCTCGGACAAACATGTCTTGTTGAAATGAATGTCTCTGAATCCACGTCTTGGTATCTCTTCACTGCGTCAAGCACTTTGTTGGCAACCTGCTCAGCAGAAGCCCCAGTCTCACAAAAGACTCGGGCATCATACCACTTCTTATAGTACAATCTTCTGTGCTTCAGTAAGTCTGTCAGAGATGTTCCAGAGTTCTGGCCAACAATCCTATCAATTTTCATTGACTTCAGACGACTCATTATATCTTTCAGAGGCACATCCAGGTATACAACAATTCCATTTTTCTTCAGATGCCACATGGTAGCATCATGCATGGGATTGGACCCACTGAGGGAAATCACACTTCCAGATGCAGACAAGTTTAACACTGCTTTTCCTTCCTCTTCTAAAAATCGCTCATTACCAACATCCTGTAATTTTTCTGAAGCGCTCATATTCCAGGTTTTTTGAAGGATGTCATCGTCTACATCGATGACACAACAGCCTAGTTTATGGCCCATTATTCTGCCTACTGTTGTTTTCCCAGCACCCGGAGGCCCCATCAGGATAATATTTTTGTCTCCAGCAAATGAGTAGGTTGAGTGCCATGACTTTCCTGATTCTGTGAGTGCGAAGACTCGTGAAAGCAGGAGCTGTGTGCAAGTCTGCACTTTAACTGGTATACTAGAGAAACACTTCTGCGTTACGGGTTTCAGATGTTGACATCTGGTAAAGTTCAGCATTTCTTTTCACTTTCCTGCCCAAGCCAACCTAGAGAACCTAGAGTTGGCTTTAGCCCTTTTCAAGACATAAAATTAAAAAAAAAAAAAAAAAAAAAAAGATATTTGGTCACTTATATTCAACAAACTGTTAAAATCATGATAGGATTAAATATATACATGCACACAATACATAAATGTTCAAATTATTTCAAATTGATGGGACACTTAAAAAGTATTACAATACATACACTGTAAACTATTATAAAACTATTATTTTATAAAACTATTATTATAAAACTCTTATATTAATTACACAAATCAGTGAGCTTCACTGTGCCATATCTATCATGTGTTTAATTTCTGATTACCCTTTCTCCACTCCCTATACTTTCCCTCCCTGTCCCTCCTTTACTATCATGTCTTTTTAGTTGTTTCAGAAAAAACACCCAGTATTTGTTAACAGCGTTTCAAATTTCAAGATAACACTAAAATGAAACTTTTAAAATAAGTGTATGACTCTGAGTATTACAAAGAGCAAATATTAACCACAGAAATATTATTGAGAAAGTGCCATATCACAGTCTTTTCAAAAATGTAGTAAGTCCTATTACTATCTATCTTCCTTGTAGAAAACTGTACAAAATACTGGTTCAGGATTTGTTGGCTTATAAGACAGAGAATATATGCAGTTGCAGTAATTATTACTCAAAAGTCATAAAAGTTGAGCCACAATCTTAAGATTCAATTTATCTTTATGATCATGTTGATAGACTATCATTACTTATTAATTTCTCATAAAATTCACAACAGGAAACTAGAGTAAATGAGCACACTTGCTTATAAAATGCATATGCAATTTTCTAAACTACAAGGCAAAGTGTGCCCTTTTCTATTTGCCTTTAACCTGCAAACTGCTGAGGACCATGTTTATATATTTGAATACTGAATGCATTTAAAAGGCCATAGTGGAATGGTTAATGTGCCAAAAATTACTAAAGATTAATCAATGAGGTCTTCACTTTTGTTCATGTTCCTATAGCATCGTTAGTGATAGGACTTCAATTCTAGACTTAAGAGAAATTGGCAAGAAACTCATGAAGATACTCAATGATGAAAGAAAACTTTTTTTGACATCTGCAGATATACAAATTTCCATATCAATCCAGCCCCTCTCTTTGGAAATGTACTTATTCTTAAAACAGAACATTGCAGATATCAAATATTTTGTTATAATAAAATTCCATTTAATAACTTGCAACACTCCTTAAACTGACTTAAATAACTTTATAGGCATGGAGTCAGGGCTTTTTATATACTCTCTGATAGAACTAATATACAAAAAAAATATCAAAAATTAAGTGGTATATTTAATGACAAAAAATTTTCAATAGTATACTGCTACAGATACTACCTAAACTGTTTTGTAAATTTTATTGTAAAATCTTTAGACCATTTTTTAAAATCTGACTCTGAATTTTACTTACAAGTACTGTAACCTATCAAGAGAAAAACTTCATTTCCTTATTTGGCAATGTATGGAACTATAGATGAAGAGTCAATTGAGTCTGAGGCAGAGTTGATCTTTGCAAAATGTAGGGTCTACAATAAAAAAGAATAGTAAGTTAATCATAACTTCATACAGTATCATAAAATTTCATGCATAAATGTTTCAAAATGTCACCTGAAATTTGTAAATGACAAGAAAAACTATTTTTTCATGTCTCCAAAAATCTATTATTGAACATTAAGATACTGGGCTTTCTTTTCTTGCAACATTTATTATATAAAAAGCAAAGGATTTTGCTAACAGTACTGAAGGTATTTTTACCATCAGGCAATAACAGACAAAATAACCAGGACTGGAGAGATAACTCACAAATTAAAAGCACTTGCTCTTGCAGAGGACCAGAATTTGATTTCTAGCACCCACAGTGCCTCACAACCATCTGTAAACTCCAGTTTCAGGGCATCTGATACCCTCTTCTAACTAATATGGGCACAAACAGGCATAATATATGCAGATATATATAGGAACAAAACACTTATACATACAAAAAAAATAAAATTAAATTTAAAAAAAGACAACATACCTAGGCACAGTGGCACATGCCTGTAATCCTAGTACTCTGGGGAGTCAGAAGCAGGCGGATCTCTGTGAGTTCGAGGCCATTCTGTCTACAAAGTGAGTCTAGGACAACAAGGATACACAGAAACCAAACCAAACCAAAAGACAAAATAATTAAATAGTAGCAACTGCAAATCCTTTATAGTGACATCTGATTTTAATTATTTAACTGTATGTTTGATGATGAGGGGCAGACCAGGGACTAAAAGCTATAAAATAAGTAACTAAACTGTTCTTTCAGATTTTCATATCCATCCAAATCACTATGAAAACCTGTAAGCACCGGCCGCTTACACATAATCTTAGCTATTGAAATAGGTTTGTGATAAATTCAATGTGTATATTATGGTAAGTAGCACAAAAATATTAATCATTGCTAGTCAATGACAAATATCAAACAATCTACAGACTGAACAGAATTATCCAGGGCCAAGACTAAGCATATCATTTATAAATTTTCAGAAAAAAACAGTGGTGCTTACCACAAATTACAAATAGTTTTGTCGTGCAGTCTGATATACTTTCGGGAGGAAACCAATCACTCAGCAACTCACACAATTGTACTGTGGTGCTGTGTGCTAGCACTATTCACTTTTAAGGATACTGTGCAAAACAACATAATTAATCTTCTGTTTACACACATGCACAGGAACTCTTAGGTATATACATGCATGAAAACAACTCACCTCTCTTTCACACACACACACACACACACACACACACACACACACACGGTATTACCTGAGTAGCTGGGTTTTTTCTATTGTTTTCACAGACAATGAATCAACTTTATATTGGTTGCTTAGTATCCATTCCATAAAGAACAGTCAGGGGAAAGACAAACACTACACATATTAACTTTCCTTATATTGTCCAGTCTTCCTTGGGCTACCTTCCCCATGCTTTAATTTTAAATGTAATCTCATTTTTCCTTTCCAAATGATATTGGGAAAGTAAAGTAAAGACAAGATCATTATGGCATTCAAATTATAAGTTCTGCATCAGTATCATTTCACAGTAATGTTCTCATTAGACTAGCAAAAGGCAGGCAAGTTCTGCGACAAGTGACAAACAAAATAGTACCCTTTCTAAAGAAAAATTCTGTTTTAAACTGCATACTAAATTTTGTTTTGTAATATTTAGCTATAAAAATAACTTTGGAGCCTCTCTTCCTAAGTCTTAAACTAATTAAAAGACAAAAGAAGATGGACTAATTCTCCACTGTTGAACATTTACCTGCAAACTGAGTCACCACTGCAGTTGCTCCTCATTCATGTAGTTAGGCTCTACAACACCCCCATTATCCCTGAACTGGTGAGCATTGCCACTATTCCCTCCTCGGTGAAATGCTGGGACAGGTTCCTACAAGCCTTTGGTCACAATACTTACTCCAATGACTCAATGTGTTAACCTCACGCTATATGAATGCTTGTTCAGTGATGTTCCGTACAATGCTTACCAGTTAATATGAACTAAGCCAGCAGCACTCTCAGATCTGAATAAAGTTCTCTGTGAGTCACACTAGTCTCTTCATACTTGGGACTACTACAGAGCACTTGGGTACTCAGTTTAGGAACCAGTTTAAGTGGCCACTGAAACCGTAAGTATGCAAAACATGTGGCACTCAATGGAATATAAAAAGGATATCTGCTACCGAAGGAGGCCCTAAACAAAACAACACACCTTTATGACTGCAGCTGAGAATGTACATGAACCAAACTTCAAAATTTTAACTGCCATGCCCAAGTCCACTGAGGTACTACCAATGTGCGGCCAACTATTGACTTGGGGGATTATGAATAAATGAGCAAATAAAACAATAACATATAAAAACCAATGAATAATGTTGGTTAATGTCATTTCCCTTTATTGAAAGCTACATTCTTACATCTTCGTTCATATGTCAGTTCCTTCTAGTTAGAACATACATGCCTTGTGGTGTCAATGTGGCTCTATCCACTGGCCTAGAATACCTGAATTTCTGGTTCAGTCTCAAGGTCAGGAAGGCATATCTCTTGGCCAACTACCACCAAGTTGATTAATATTGTTGCATTCTATGAATTCACAATTCAAACTTGAGCATGCACAGGAGCAGATTCTGACAAGGAAGGTTTTTCTGTATACTTGTTAAACAAAAAGCAGAGCAACCATTTTTCCATAAGCAAAAGTTGGGTGATCTTTATCCACACATAAATGTACAGAAAATGTTTTTGAAAAAACCAATCCTGGATCTGGAGAGATGGCTCAGCAGTTAACAACAGTTGCAGCTCTTCCAAAAGACCCGGGTTCAATTCTCAGCATTCACATGGCAGTTCACAACTGTCTGTAATTTCAATTCCAGGAGATTTGACACCCTCACATAGACATGTATATGTATTCAGGCAAAACACCAATGCCCTCATCTAAAAAAACAAAACAAAACACCCAACTGCTATGAAATAAGAAAAATCACGCCCTCCCACCAAAACGTTCATTTACCTGAACTGTGGTCTGTCCAGAAAAAAAAAATTAATTTTACCAAATGGAAAAACAAAAATTTTTATTCATCGAATAAAATTCAGCAAGAGCCTCAAATTACTATTTGCACTGAGCGAGGCCTTCCAAGTAGAAACTGAAAGTTTACTAAGCATCCACCAGGCAGTGAGACCCTGGTGGACGCCCGCCAAGTGAACTCGGAGCCACGGATTTTCCCTCCAAAATCACAGTGCCAACATGTGTGACTGGGGTCAAGGCTTCTAAATGAGCGTGCAGTCACGAGTGCATAAGAATGAACGGAAAAGCAAAACGGAGTAAAAGCCCTTCTCGGACAGAAAAGATAAATAAATGTCAAAAAGGGTTAGGTGTTAAAACCTGGGCAAAATAAGAGGCCCACTCCAAAGGCTGGTCCTCCCGGCGCACGCTAGCGCTCGCGCACGCGCCCTGGAGACACAGTGGGGACCGGTGCGACAGGTGGAAGGCGACGTGATGGGACGCGACGGAAGGAGATGCGAGGGAAACAACCCGCGCTGGCTTCCCTTCCTCCTCCGTTAACTCACCAACAAAACCACCCCACGGAAGACCAGGGAGACGAACGGTAAAACGAAGCAGCTTCGGCACCGCCCAGGTAGCCTCAGCCCGAAAGCCCTACCCAGAGCAGCAGCTTCTGCGCCTGCGCCGGTTGCGCACCGCCCACAAGGTGCGCACGTGACCTCTACGCCCCGCCTATTGCCTCGCGGTCGTTCTCCCTCCTCGGCCGCTCGCCCCGCCCCCGTGGGGGCGCGCCCTGCGTGTTGGATACTACTGAGTGACGCCTGCGCATCAGCTTCACTCCCTATTGTAGAAATTTTCTTCAGATGAACCGAGGAAAAGAAAGCAAAAATTTTGGGGCCGGGCGCACTGTTTTCATGTCGTCTTTTCCAGAGATAGAGTAACGTCTTTATCCTTATTTCTCAGGCAGGAGGAGTTACAAAAAGGAATCGGAGAAAACCAGCCTGCCACTGACGCGTTTCCCAGCAACCGTTTCCACAGCAACCACGCGGCCAACAACGCTAGTCAGTCCCAAGAGGAGCAGAATATTTTCTTCCTGAAAAGGGGCTGCCACCACAGGGTCAAGGGAGATTATAAAAGGGAGAGATTTTTAGTTCCTAGATAAGTGAGCAAGAAAAGGAAAAAGGGGTGAAAGAAGGACATTGTGATCGTGAGCCAAAAGTTGTGTAGTTGTTAAGGAATTCTTTGGTGGCCATGGACCCACCCTGCACTTCCGAGAGTATTTATAACCTCATACCCAATGACTTGAAGGAGCCGCCCCAGCCTCCTAGGTATGTGGGTAAGCAAAAGCGATGACTTCAGCCCAGAAAAAGAATTGTGACGCCTTTTAATGACTTGTCGGGATTGCACGTTATAGGACTTTTAAAATTAAAATATTTTGTTTTAATGAAGTAACCTTGGGTGGCATCTTCTTAGGAACAGGTGGACAAATCTATTTAGCGTTTAATAATTCAGAGAAAAGGTGAGCTGGGTCTGTAAGACGGTCATTTTATTGTCAGAGTTCTCCGCTAATGCAGTGTGGTGTACAGTGTGAAATTTCATGTCGCTGAAAAAAGACGAATCAGTTTTATTGGTCCGTTTTAGGAAATTTGATGTTTAATTTTAGGAAGTCAGTGCTGCATTTGACCTCATAGTTTTGTCTTCTGTACTCTTTTGCCTCCGGTAATTGTCTAAATTAAATTCTTATTTGTTTCTAGGCCTCAGTAATTTAACAATGATGGTGAACTAGAGAGGATTTTTTAGGATTTTTTTCAGATCTTATAGATTAATGGAAGGGATATGGTTGGATGGATAAATATTCAAAAACATAAAATTGAGAGAAATTCTTATGTCTTTGTTAGTCCCCTGAAAATCTCCAAAGCTCCAACATAATAAATGTCCCAGATACTCTGTCTTGTAGCTATTTCTTAAATTTTATTGAAATCCAAGGGAAGAAGAGGGCAGTCTCATTCCTCCTAGGAGTTCCTGTTTTCTGCTGTTTACCTTGGTCTCTTGACTTATAAACACCACAGCCACTTTAAAAGAGCCAGCATTCAGATGTACCTGCCTATTGCCGCACCCAGGAAGCTAGGGGGAGAATCTGAGTTCAAGGCGAGCCTGAACTACAAAGACAGACCCAAACAACCAAGAAATAAAAACAACTCTGAGCTAAAAATCAAGATTTACCAGTTATTTTGGAGACGTGGGATCAGTTTTCCTTTGTTTTTTGATTTATAAAATAAGTGAAACAGATATCTCTAAGTTTCTTTCTAAATGTAATGATCAACTTTTCATTATTTGGGGTGGTAACAGCAAAGTGTAACTCTTCCCTTTTAACCTAAGTGAATATGTAGCTTATATCCGAGCAATCGAGATACTGTACTTCCACTGCTTATCAGCTAGTCGAGGTTAGTAAAGAATGTAAATGCTGACACACTTGTGGAGTTTACAGTTTTCACATGATTTATGGGTGAATCAACTTTTGGTTCAAAATTCCTATAAACTACGCAATAGAACTACACGATAAACTTCTACCTTTCTGTAACACACTGAAAGAACCTGCCTTCTATGGAATACTGAATTTGAATGTTACGATATTTTCTTAGTTCAGCATTCTGTTAATTGGTAAAGAGCTTTAATACACCTGGGAACTTAAGGATTTATTTGGCCCCTGTTCTGTGTATAACAGTTAAGTGTTCTTGCACATTAGAGTTACAATGTAAATTCCCTGGTTTTATTCCCTGGTTTATAAATAAGTACAAAAAGGACTGAAGGTGAGAAGGAATAAAAGGGGTGCCCTAGATAACCCTGCTGTGGGAAGTCGGTTTCCCTGAGAGGGTTTTGACAAGATGCCACACATGTGAACTACTGATTTGATTTTTTTAAAGCATGATAAAACATTTCACCATTGTTCTTCACTGCACTACTACTTTGTTGCCGTTAGTATTCTCACTAATATACTTAACCACAAGAAAATATTTAAATGCACAGGTTCTGTTTGCATCACTGAAGTATAATCTCGTTTCTTGGGGAGCTTGCCTTAGCTTTGAAGCATTGCAGAGGATGGCTCGCTGGCTGCCTTGTGTTGTCCCACACCTCAGAGTTAACAGTCTTCTTACCTAGAATTAGAAACAAAGTGTTGATTCAGCACAGAGTGATATATTGTTTAAAACCCTAATGAAAGTTTCAAATAAATGAATGAGATATTTCAAAAATCAGTTTTCATCTTCTGCCATATAAATGAAGAGGACATAATATGCAAATAGGGCTCTGACCACACGGAAACTGCAGCTGCCAAATTCATCTGAGTCACTGTCTCTCAGCCAAATTTCTGTATATAACATGCAGTGAAAACTGTTAGCTGCCTCACTGGTATTCTACATACAAACCACTGGGGAAAGAGTATGCCAATGAAATTTGGTGCCAAAGATGCACCAAACTTAAAATTAGATGCCAAAGAAATTTGTAGATAAGTGAACCTGTTCAGAACATTATTCAATTACAGAACAAGGTTTACCATCCTATGCAAACAACTCTGTATTGCATTGTGATATGAGAAGTCATTTTAAAATGCTAGGAACTTGGGTCAGCCTGTTATATTTACCAGAATTCAGAATTTTAGGGTATAAGACTGCATTTTTATTTTACCCAGGACTTAGGAAAACAAAGTGTTAAGCTGATTTAGTTAAAAAGTTAGCTCAATATAGGTGACTACTAGTAAGAAGAAACAGATAGAATGGCATGTGGTGCTGCCCACAGAACCGTGTCTGACTCGGTAGTACTCTGACGTTCCAGACAGTGCACCATGGTTTTCACAGTCACTATCCATCCCCATGGGAACTCTACAGATGATTCGTATTGTTTTAATTTTATAGAAGAGAAAACTCAGGTCCAAAAAGTTGAGGCAGGTAAGACGTACAAGAGCTGAAAATAAAACAAGGCTGACAAGGCCCCAAACTGTATCAGCTTGCAACTGCTCAAATGAAAAGAAATGGGAGGAGCGCCTTCGCTTCAGTGGAGTGTTCACCTTTGGCTCCTGATAAGTCACTATGCATCAGATACTGTTTAGTATTCATACACTGTTTTCTTTTTTGTGCAGTAAGATATGTTATGAGGAGACTACCAGAGAGAAAGAAAAGGATGACAGAAAAGTAAGATGTCATTACAAATGAACATGTAATGTGTGCTTGGGATTCTCGAATCTGTCTGTTTCAGATTTGAATTAGAGCTATAAAGGAGTCAGTGCTCCACAAAGGAAGAAATGTGACTCCAAGTCACAGCATCATGGGCAAAAGTTAAGTTGCAGTTGAGCAGAAGCATGATGCTCTTCATGGGGAGCCATAAATATACCTTCTCATGGTTTTTGGATGTTAAACACATTGTGGGTCAGCATTGGTGTCACCTGGAGTGTGCCATGTTTTACTGGTCTAATGTTACTGAAGTGCCAGCATAACTTAAAGAAAGCAGTTTGAATGAATGTGTTGTTCTCTAATTTAACTGGATAGATTTTCTGCTATTTAGGTCAACACCATCCAGTAAAAATGAAATACAAAAGTTTCCTAAGTCATTTTTAAAAGAAAAAGAGACAAAATCAAAACTAACCTTAATAATTTACATTATTAGCCTGATTATCTACACTACTGTCATTTCATTTTGTGGCACTAGCCCCAATAGCCACAAGGATTGAACAGCAGAAATGAATATACTGACTGCATTGAAATTTACCATATTATTTATTTCTCAATAGCTTATGAAAGATAATAATTATACTCAGTGGCACACACCTGCATTACTGGTTATAAATGAAGTACAGTCCATAACTGTGACAACTAACCAGTCTGGGAGTAGAATTTCATCTATTTTTGAAAAATTAATTATTTTATATAGTCAAGAAGATGAGTTGTAAAAATCATTTCAATTCTGTGAGTGAATTTATTCAGTGTCTAAATGAAAAATCTCTAGAAATAATTTGGAGGACTTTCTAACACAGTTCAAGCTCCAGAGTCAGTATTAATCTAAAATAATAATCATGCACATAATCATGTGTGCACATAATCATGCACACACACACACAGTTTCTCAGATATCTCATTCAAAATAAAGGAAAATCTGAAGTTCTTTTAGATTATCAGCACATTTGAGCAATATTGCTTCTCTGTGTATCCTTTTTAAATGTTATAAAATGGTTCACTATGTTGCAGTTGTTTGCAATAAGACACCTCTAAGCCCAGTCTAAAATAAGTAAAAAAACAAATCAAGCTATCTGATGAAGTTACCTGCCTCATCTTTACAGTAAAACTGCACAAATTCAAAATGTAATGAAATGTAGCTATTTAAAAGAGTAAGCTTTTTATACACTGCCATTCAAAGGTATCACATTATATTATATTTAAGAAATAAAGTTGTCCATACACATGTACATATGTCCATACAACAACAAGTAATGAAAAAGTGGACAAGACAGGTATATGGGATGGTTAGGAGGAAGGAAAGGAAAGGGGGAAATGATGTACTTATATTATAAATCTCAAAAAATAAAAGAAATAATTAAATATGTATATAAGCAAGGTTAAGAATTTTTATGACAGTGCACTAGAGGGAAGAAAAGAATAAAAAAACTGGCAACAAATCAAAGTTGTAATTCATATAGATAAACACAAACTGAATTTATACTGTTTTGAGAATTTAAATTGTTTTGAGAAATGAAGGAAAGGGGATTGAGATTATTACTGATTTGTAATTAACTTGGAATAAAAATTGTTACATACAGAATAAAATATCAGAGTATTATGTAATCAATGAATATGTTTTTGATTTATATACTCATGAAAAGAATCACAAATTTTC
This sequence comes from Meriones unguiculatus, assembly GCF_030254825.1. Taxonomy (NCBI): domain Eukaryota; kingdom Metazoa; phylum Chordata; class Mammalia; order Rodentia; family Muridae; genus Meriones; species Meriones unguiculatus. The sequence continues at coordinate 5,122,347 of NC_083366.1, forward strand.
AAAGGAGGTGGCTATAGATAGACACATCCTATTTCACATCAAAGGAAATTAGGTTATTGATAGTGAAGCCTTCTCTGAAGGCTTCCTGAAGTTGTCTTATGATTCATTCATTTCCATAAAGTTCTCATTTACTGAGTTCATGGTTGAGGAAAGGCCTTATCGCATAGAAGTAGTTTGTTTTGCATACATATCTGTGTATCCACATATGCAGAGAATGCAAACTGATAAAGGTAGGCTAACTGGGATGAGTGAATTTATACAAGTATGACACGGGCAAAAATTAAAAACCCCAACTTAGTAACATCAGGAAGAAAACAGATTACCCCAAATTCTTACATTCCTAAGATAAGGTTATATTTTGATATATTTCCTTCCAACAATATTAGTGCAAACATTTTGATATTTTCATAATTTGGATAGATGTTATACATATGATTTAATAACATTAACATCAAGTCCTGAGATTTTTCTAAAGCTATTGAGTATTCTACAAAAAGAAATCTCTTTTAAATACTTTTAAAACAAAACAACAAAAAAAGTAAGATAGCTGAACTTCTGCTTCCAAGCAAGGATGGGATTTATTCTATCATCAGAAACAGCTAGGACACCAGGAAAAAAACACAGGAAACAAAGGTTTTCAAACACCGAACAGTGAACAGCACAGAGCAGCCTTTCCTGAGAGAAACGAAAGGAATGAGACTAGCCTGCAGTTGTCCTAACAGACACTCTAGGGACATTTTCCTGGACAAAGCCCAGAGAATGGAAACAAAGCCCTTGACTATCGGAGAATCAAGAAGACAGTTTGGAGCTGGGGAGACAAAGCATTCACAGAATGGTGGGCCAGAGAGAAGAGAACTGCCCAAAGAGGGACAGAAAGCTACAGGAGATGTCCTCAAACACCTTGATTGATAGTGGATATGTGTGGTGACATACAGCACCATGAAAATGACCCATAGCAAGCCCCAATGACAGGGGATAAAGTTCACTCAGTCGTTGTGGCAAACTTGTTGCCTCAATAGCAGCACAGAATGTCAAGTTGAAGACTTAACATCTTGCCGTAAAATGACCACTTTTTCTGACTACAACTGCAATCCAAAATCAAACTTAAAAAGTGTTAAAACAAAAGAACAAAGTTAAAGAAAAGAAAAAAGTCAGAAATTAACTGTAAAATTCACAATACCTGGCATCAAAACAACAGAAATGAACAGGCACGCAAAGAAGCAGGAAAATATATGATATAACCTGAAGAAAAGCTGCCAATGTAAACAGCTAGCAATGGCACAAATAAGAAGATTACTAGACAGAGGCATTTAATACAACTATTTTAAATATCATGTTCAATGATGTAGCAGGATGCAAGACTTCAGATATGGAGAGAGATGAAAGGGGGAAAGAAGCTACAAGCCTGACATCTGGATGTGAAGAAGACCATGTCCAAAGTACAGACAGCACACGGAGAGGGTTAGCAGCAGCAAAGGAGAAGGTTCGCAGCAGCAAAGGCACTAATGAAGAAAGCAGATGAACCAGAAGACACAACAACACAAAATGAACAATGGGAATAAAGAAAAGAACACTGAATTGGCAAGCTAGGGATGGAAGTCGGCTCTGGTGGTGCACACCTTTAATCTGAAGGTCCCTGTGGTCCCAGGGATCAAAAACATGTCGTCATACTTACTGATAAAGCTTTCTCCCGCTGATCCGTCTCACCAATCCACAAAAAAATAGTCCAAAAAGCACATTAAAATTAAATGATACAAACATACAAAACAAAAGCAATTTTTTGCATGGCTACAATTTCTATGTAGTCTATGAGAAAATCCCTCTAAAAATAAAGATATAAAAAGTACAAAAGCAGGTTGATTCAGTAATCTCACTAGCACAAGCAGGCATTCCCTTCCTTACCACCCCATATGTGCCCCTCCCAAAGCTATGTGCTGGGAAGAAGAGGGTGACCTTCCCTGAGACAGGGAGGACGGTTCAAGAGTCTAGCTGCACTCTATCTGGGCTACAACCTCTCTGGTACACACAGAAGTATCAAGTTTTGTTTTTAAGGCTTGAAGTCATACGAAATATATTCTCCAACTATAGTGGAAATAAATTAGAAATCAATAGAAAAATAATTGGGAACCCTGAATCTATGAAAATTGAGCAAAGATAAGCAAACATTCAAATGAAGACAGTATAAACGGTATCTGGAATGGCAGGAAAATGAAAGATGTCCTTGTCTTCCCACCTACACACCTTGGAAACGGTGTTGCTCGGTGTAGCCCTGGGCCATCCTGAAACTCACTCCGCAGACCAGGCTGGCCTGGAACTCACAAATCTGCCTGCGTCTGCCCCCCTAGTGCTAAGATTAAGGGTGTGCCGTGAAGCCTGATGAAAGAGGTCCTTTCAAAATATTTGGGATACAGCCAAGGCAGTACTTGGAGGAAAATTTATATATTTAAACCCTCCAAAGATCTTAAAAGTTTGAAAGCAAATATATTTATAATTATACCTTAAGAAGTTCTTAGAAAGCAAATTATATGTAAAGAAAGGAAAATAAATACTAAAGAGCAATGAAAAAAAAAACATTGAAATGAAAAATGAATGACCATTAATAAAAACAGTAAAATTTGAGAAAATGATTAAACTGCTAGCAAGACTGACTGACTGGGGATTGAGGCTAGGGAGAGACGCAATACTAAGGTCGTCAGTAAGTCAGGAGACATCCCAATTGGTGCTAGTGACAGTTGGATAATATGGAGGTAAATAGATACCTTTGCCCTGGTGGAGGCATAAAGTTATTGTGTAATTCAAATGCTGATTTCTGTACTCCGCTTATCTGGTTGCAATCCTTGTTCTGAGAATCTCCTGTCTCAGTGTTGCATAAACTCTGCTCCCCACATGTCCTCTGATATGTCAATAAAGCATCATGCAGCCAGTCACTGAGCAGGGGAGAGAAGACCAGCTGCAGTGCCTGCCAGCTAGGTGAGGAAGAGTTAGGGGAGGAAGTAGACAGTTCAGCCAGGAGATTGGGCTATGGACAGATGTCCAGCGAAGACCAGCAGAGAGAACTCAGCAAAGAAAGTCACAAAGTGCAACTATTTCTGGCATGTATGCTGAGAGGAGACCAGATTAGCTTAGAGGATAAAGAATAGAGTTAATGAGTTAATACTGCTCATGATTATGCTGTGACGCTTGTTAAAATAATATAATAAAGTCTCAATTATTTGTGTAATAGCCAGGTTAAGAGAGAAACTGAGAAACAAACACAGTTTTATAAAATTAACTTTAACACCTTGGCACCTCTTTCAACCTAGAGTTTGTAAGCATAGTGGATAGAGTCAGATCATTCAGCCTTATGCCTATTCCTCATTATCAGTACAGGCGTATATAAATCAGAAATTTATGGCTGTTTTTAAAACTTTCATTAAGTATTTTTCACTAGAAATATAAATGCTACAATTTTATTTTATTTTTTGTTTTTTATTAATTTTTAAATTAATTTATTTTTTATTAATTACAATTTATGCACTTTGGATTCCAGCTGTAGAACCCTCCCTCGTCTCCTTCTAATCCCACTCTTTCTCCCTCTTCTCCTTCCTTGCCACTCCCACAGTCCACTGATAGGGGAGGTCCTCCTCCCTCTCCATCTGACCCTAGCCTATCAGGTCTCATCAGGACTAGTTGCAATGTCTTCCTTTGTGGCCTGGTAAGGTTGCTCCCCACTCAGGGGGAGGTGATCAAAGAGCCACCCACTGAGTTCATGTCAGAGACAGCCCCTGTTCCCATTACTAGGGAACCCACTTGGACACTGAGCTGCCATGGGCTATATCTGTGCATGGGCTAGATCTAAGCTATATCTTAGCTTCTTTAGGTGTACAGATTTTAAGCATGTTTATCCTATATTATATTTCTAATATCCACTTATAAGTGAGTATATACCTTGTGGTCTTTCTGCTTCTGGGATACCTCACTCAGAATTATCTTTTCAAGCTCCCACCATTTGCCTGCAAATTTCATAATTCTCTTGTTTTTAATTGCTGAGTAGTATTCCATTGTTTAAATGTACCACAATTTCTGTATCCATTCCTCCATTGAGGGACATCTGGGTTGATTCCAGATTCTGGCTATTATGAGTAAAGCTGCTATGAACATGGTTGAGCAAATGTCCTTGTTGTATACTTGAATGCTACAATTTAATTTTTTTAATTTCAGGTATACATCAGTGTTTAGAGCATCTATAAAAGATGACCTGGAAAAATTCAAAACTGCAATGAAAACTATGGGGCCTGCAAAAGTTGAACTACCCTCCCCAAAGGAGTTTCTAAAGAAACATTCTAAGGAAAAAATGCTACCACCTAGTAGGTTTAATCACTTAATGTTTTAACTATTAGAATTGTTGGCAGGTAATTTATCTACCATTATTTTACTGTCAGTGAATATTAAATATAAAGAAGTAACAGCAACTTTACTTCATGGTAAGTGGAGCTTGGGAGACCAGGAGAAAGTACAAGTGGAAATAGAAAAAGAGTGGCAGCTGTTTATATAAAGAACTAAAGAAGTTAAAAAGCAATAAATCAAGTAATCCAATTAAAAAATGGGGTAAGGAGCTAAACAGAGAATTCTCTGCAGAGGAATATAGAATGGCAGAGAAACACCTAAAGACATGCTCAACATCCTTAGCCATCAGGAAGATGCAAATCAAAATGACCCTGAGATTTCACCTTACACCCATCAGAAGGGCTAAGATTAAAAACTTAAGTGACAACACATGCTGGAGAGGATGTGGAGAAAGGGAAACCCTCCTCCATTGCTGGTGGGAATGTAAACTGGTACAACCACTTTGGAAGTCAATCTGGCACTTTCTCAATTAGGAATAGTACTTCCTCAAGATCCAGCTATACCACTCCTAGGCATATACCCAAAATTTGCTCAAGTACACAACAAGGACATTTGTTCAGCCATATTTGTAGCAGCTTTATTTGTAATAGCCAGAACCTGGAAACAACCCAGATGTCCCTCAACGGAGGAATGGATACAGAAATTGTGGTATTTTTACACAATGGAATACTACTCAGCAATAAAAAATGAGGAAATCATGAAATTTGCAGGCAAATGGTGGGATCTAGAAAAGATCATTCTGAGTGAGGTATCCCAGAAGCAGAAAGACACACATGGTATATACTCACTCATATAGTCCTATAAGATATGATAAACATAATGAAATCTATACACCTAAAGAAGATAAACAAGAAAGAGGATCCGAGGTAAGATGATCAATCCTCACTTAGAAAGACAAATGGGATGAACATTGGACATAGGAGAAAACAAGAAGCAGGACAGGAGCCTACTGCAGAGACCCCCTGAAAGACTCTACCTAGCAGTGTATCAAAGCAGATACTAAGACTCATAACCAAACCTTCGGCAGAGTGCAGGGAATCATATGAAAGAAGGGGGAGTTAGTATGACGTGGAAAGGATAAGAGCTCCACAAGGACCAAATATATCTGAGCACAGGGGTCTTTTCTGAGACTGACACTCCGCCAAGGGCCATGTATGGATATAACCTAGAACCTTTGCTCAGATGAAGCCCATGGTAGCTCAATAACCAACTGGTTTCCCATAGTAAGGGAACAGAGACTATTTCTGACAGGAACTCAATGGAATGCTCTTTGACCTCCCCACCCCCCAAGGGAGGAGCAGTCCTGCTAGGCCACAGAGGAGGACTTTGCAGCCAGTCCTAAAGATACCTGATAAAACAGGGTCAGATGAAAGGGGAGGAGGTCCTCCCCAATCAGGGGACTAGGAAAGGGGCAGGGAGGAGATGAGGGAGGGAGGGTTTTGGGAGGGAATGAGGGAGTGGGATACAGCTGGGATACAGAGTTAATAAAATAACTAATAATAAAAAAATTAAAATTAAAAAAAGGAAAAAAAAAAGAATGGCAGCTGTTAACTTGCCTCCATGCAGACTCTGGGTGGGCAAACATCTTGAGCTACTTCTGGGCCACCTCCAACACCACATGCTTCAGTATCTTGTCTCCTAGCTTGTATCTTCACTACTAAGCATTTATAAGAAGGGGGTTAGCACCTCAGGTACAAGATTGCCCTTCATCTTGACTACACATTTTTTTTCTAGGAGATGAAAATTACAGTGGTCATTACCAGTTGTTGAACTAATATCCGACTTGAATTAGAGACTGATCTAATTATTTCTTTTTATCTAAACAGTAACATTCACATTGTAAAATACTGGATCTATGGATTCAATATATGAATTCTGGAGGGACATAAGCTCCAAGAAGAGGTTAATCCAACACATAGACTTTTGACAAAAATTGTACTTTTTTTCCTGAAAATAGAAGTAGTAAAATCTCCCTTGTAACAGGCCTCTGGACCTTAGTACCACCGACTCCATATGATGGAAGTACTATTCAGGCTGTAAAACTCAGTATGTAGACAGTGCCACTTGCCAAAACTAAAACAAAGGCTTAATCCATCAAAGTCCATAGTTCTGGGAAACTGTCTAAATGTACTTTAGTTCTGCTTCTGGCTAACTGCTTTTGTTTACTGGAGTATATCAACCCAGAACATAATTTTTGTAATTAAAAGTTCACCCTGAGAAAGTCTCAGGGATACACTGGGATCCCAAATACCCAGCATTATCACTGGCTAGCTAATGAAGACTTTCTGCTGGTTAACCTATGTCCAAGTATCCCCCAATCTGGTTAATGCCCTACAGCATCACTAAGCAAACAGAGTCAGCTAGTGCAGAAGTGAATAATGTCTGACCATAATAATTATGGTACAGTTAAAACTGGAGTAGGCCTTGACAAAAGAGTAATTGTCTTAGTTTTTAGAAAGAAACTTTAATTATTTTATAATTTAGAATACACAAGCCATGTTAATGTGACAATATAAAAATGTCGGCTGGAATTGAACTGAAAAGGTTGTGTTAGACAAAACAATTTTATCTGATATCATAAAGAGTGTAAACAGAGATAAAAGAAAAGGCCTGGCAGTTGCTTTCTTAAGATGGTGAAACTATGAAGGAAGGAATAGGGGATTTGGGTCATATTGGTAACATGTTACTGGTTAATCTGTGCATTGAGTACACAGCAATTGTTCATTGTAATAATAAAAGTGTCTGTGAAAATATCCACAGATCATTGAGCTTCCAATGTAAAGTTTTATTAATTTACTTGATGACTTTGTTATCATTTTCTCTTGTAAAACATAATTCTGGATAATACTGATAGCATGCTAAAATTTTCTGTAGTTTTTATGTAAGCTAGTGACCTTTTATTATAGTCCACTTACTAGACCTCTTACTTTGTTATACTGTTTTCAACATCTTTTATTTATTTTAATTTTTATTTATTGACATGGACTCTGATACCTGCTTTTCTATAGCTTTTACATTTTCTTTTTTTATTTGCAACCTCTTTTTATTATTTTCTTTTATTATTGTTATTATTACTATTATTATTATTAATTACAATTTATTCACTTTGGATCCCAGCTGTGGCCCCCTCCCTCATTTCCTCCCAATCCCACCCTCCTTGCCTCTTCTCCCCTATACCCCTCCCCTAGTCCACTGATAGAGGAGGTCCTTCTCCCTTTCCATCTGACCCTAGCCTATCAGGTCTCATCAGGACTGGCTGCATTGTTTTCCTCTATGGCCTGGCAAGGCTGCATCTCGCAGGGGGAGGTAATCAGAGAGCCTACCACTGAGTTCATGTCAGAGACAGCCTCTTTGATCACATTGCACTTAATTTTATATTTTTATTATTTACACTTTTGTTTTTAAATACTTTTATAGAGGTATGGTTGGCAAATGCTAGACAAATGATACATAATTGATATACACAAACCAATAAAACTGTGGATATGCATAGTTGTTTTACCTGAAGTATTTGCATATATTGTTAATGAAAACGTCAATACCAGTAGTAAATATCTGGATGTCCTAAATGGTGTTAGTAACAATGTTTACTTTTGAGCATTAACCATTAAATGTTATGTTTAACAGAAAAAAAGTTTAATAAGCGTCTTTCCAAGATGCCTGCAGTGCCCTTGAGGACTGATCATCCAGTCATGGGAATACAGAGTGGGAAAAACTTCATAAACACAAATGCAGCTGATGTCATCGTGGGCGTAGCCAAAAAGCCCAAGCCAATTTATGTTGACAGAAGAACTGGAGATAAGCATGATCTTGAAACTTCAGGACTACTCCCCAAGTACATCAATAAAAAGGTAGCCCTTGATTTGTTAGTAAGAGATCTGAGATTCCAAAGTCTCGCATAGCTCCAAATTTTCTCTATGAGATTGATACACAGGTTGCTCATTCCCACTGCTCTACAGACTGTACGCAGTTCACATTAAAAGCATGACTTCTATCTTCCCCAATTTTAGTTATTAATGTATTTAATAAGTCAATAGACAGTCTCTGAAAAGTATTAAATATTGGTGAGATAAAAATGTCACTAAAGGTCTTAACATAGTCATTCACCTGTATGACCTTGGGAGCAGAATGAGAACAGAGCCACGGAAGCTTCAGAGTCACCCATCCTGTCACTCTTTCTGAACTAAACCATGTCACAATTTTGGTGAAAATGAATTGATTTGATTTGAGTTTGGGTAAAGCACTGAAAGCACGGGAAAGTTATTAGGTAACTGATTTTTACCTGAAAAGGTGTTCCTCAGTGAGGGACACGATTTTATTTGCTAGGTGATATGTAAACTTAAGTTTAATTGTTAAGAAAAAAAAGCCTCTTAAGTCAAAAGCTTACAAAGAAAAAAATATACAAATCCTACTCTATTTTATAAGTGTCTGTGAACACATACTAAAATAAGCTGCAAAGTCTTAAATGTTAATAATAGTAAGTTGTGGCCAGAAATAGAAAAGGAATAGAAGGAAGAAAGAGGAGCTTGAGGAATGGAGAGAGAGGGGGGGGAGGAAAGGAAAGAGGAAAAGAAGGGGGGAAAAGAGGAGAAGGGAGGGGAGGGAAAAGGAGGAAAGGGGAGATCTGACTGAAGAGTAAGTGAGCCTAGGTAGTCCAGTGATCTACTGCATACCAGCCATGATTGCAGAAAATGAAGGCCACCTTCAGAGCCCAGTGCCCCACTCTCTGAGAAGTTCTCTCACCCAGCAGGCTAAGAGCACTCTGGAAGAACTGGGGCTCTGGTTGTTGGTCACATGCTGATGAACATTACTAAGGCTTCTCAGGATCCCTCCACCATGGTTCTTCTCACATCATCGGGACAAGTGGACTCCTGGGTCCTTCAAGCCACTTCCAACCCATTACTGATGTGTTGTTGAATTTTTTAAGATCCCTTCTTTCCTCTGGTGGTTATGTCAGCAACTGCTGCTCATGTCTCCTCTCCTCTGGGCTGTTTCTGTGTATGCTGGCTATGTCAATACATTTTCTTTCTGAACAGAAAAAAAGTTGAAGTATCCATCACAGAAACAGAAGATAGCAGATAAATCCACTACCAAGAGCAGCATACACTTACTATCTCCTTGTTGTTGCTCCTCCCAGACTTATTATTCAACTCTCATTATTCAGAGTTAAGTCTTTAAAAAATAATCTATGGTTAATAAAGAAGATAGGCGGCATCTCAGTTTGGTTTCTATTGCTGTGATAAGACATCATGACCACAAACAACCTAGGGAGGAAAGGGTTTATTTCAACTTACATCTTATAGTCAATTGTGGAAGGATCAGAGTAGGAACTCAACACCTGGAGACAGAAGCCGATACAGAGGCTATAGAGGGGTGCTGCTTACTGGCTTGCTCCCCATGCTTGGCTCAG